>NC_138772.1:303384690-303984690 GCF_965119305.1 Pelophylax lessonae
TATATCCATTCTGTAGGTCAAACCATGCAAGAAAAATGTTAGTACTTGACAATCATATTTAAAATAATTAAAGTAATTTCTAAAGGCTGAAGGTTTTTTACCTTCATGCATTCTATGCATAACGTAAAAAAAACCTTCTTTGTGCAGCAGCCCCCCCCCCAATACTCACCTGAGCTCCCTCTTGATCCAGTACACAAAAGCATCAGCTCTCCAGGGACTCTCCATCCTCATTGACTGAGACAGCAGCAGGAGCCATTGGCTCTCAATGCTGTCAATCACAGCCAGTGAGCCAATGAGAAGAGCGAGGGGGGCAAGGCCGAGCCATAGCTCCATGTCTGAATGGACATGAAAATCAGTGGCTCAGGAGTGCGCCTACTTGGGTGCCCCCATTGCAAGCTGCTTGCTCTTGGGGCACTCAAAAGGAGGGAGGGACCAGGAGTGCCAGTGGAGGACCCGAGAAAAGGAGGATCGGGGCTGCTTGTGCAAAACCAACTGCACAGAGCAGGTAAGTGTGACATGTTTGTTTTATTTTTTTTGCCTTTAATATCACTTTAAACTTGGGGCATTTCCAGTAATGATTGAGTGAAGAACCACTTTTGTTTAGATTCTGCTTAGGCAGAAAAAACTGTGGGGCATACTTCAGCCACAAGGGACAGAGCTATATATTATGTCAGGCAAGACAAGGACTTCACCACTTCCCCAAAAGCAGCCAAAAACTGATTCTAAGAGGGGAATTAAGATCATGTGAGGGAGCAGCAGAAAATTCTAGGTTCTATCACCAGCAGATGCTGGCAGGCATGCATGGGCTTGAACGCAACTGCTCCTTTCTTGGAAAACAGTCTTATTCTGTCTTTCCTACACTGCTCACTTCAAAGCTCACCCACCTTCTCCCCAAGGGATGTTTTCAGGTTCCAGGGCACTGTTGATTGGGACTCTCTGAAAGCAATGCAGTAGGGCATAAACAGCTTATTTACTAGCTGCCTATGAATCTGGTTTGGAAGTGTCTGCCATTTGTTTGATTTTCCTTACCAGTATCCCTTAGAGAAGGGACAAACTCTAATATTTGGAGGCACACTCCTATGGTTGGCAATAACCCTAGAATCTGGGGGTTTGCCTCCAGCAGGTGTGCTTAGCTTTCTCTCTAGGCTTGTTGTTCTGTGTTTTATTCATGTGTTGGTTTACATGTCATTGAAGTCTGTTCCTTCTGTCATTTTAAATTCCATAGAATGTGGACAGACCTTTGATGGCTTAAATTCTTGATGTTGCAGGAAACCCATTTCATGCTGACCTTGTGCCAAAGATGATTTATTGTACTTAGTGGTTCCTAAGCAACTCTCTTATTACGAGGTCAAAATGTGTGATGATCATTGGGCTATTGCTATACACCACTCATGTCCTATGTCCTTTTCAATTCCAGGTACAAAAGACTCCAATGAGAGATGTCTATCAGTGAAAGGTACTGTACAATCATTTGGTTATTATGGTATATATATATATATATATATATATATATATATATATATATATATATAGTAAGGTCCATAATAGGTACATACACATCTGCTTAACAGAGAGCTGTAATATGCTAGTGTAGTCTCCTCAGTGTGCTCTGGTGTCACTGTGTCCTAGCGAATATGGAAATTGCTTGAAAGTAGGTGGAAATTACGCAGATGGGAGCATAAATATTCATACTGCCCTATCCAAATACAAGGGGAGTTACCTCTAGGCATGCTGGGTGCCTGTATTTACATTTGAGGAGCACATGGGCTTTTGGTCTGTCCTAGAATATGATTGCACCAGGCTGGGGGAGAGGAGCTACCTCTCCTGGGACTTGCTGCCATGTGATCTCAGGTGGGCGACCTGAGGGCCTGAAGTCTGTGTGGCTGACCCTAGTCATTCAGTAGCTGACAGATGTTGAGTCTACAGAGCATTTGGTCTGGTATCATGGAGAGAGAAGGCTTCCAGTGATGCCTTAAGAGCCTTGTGAGTATGAAAACCCTAAGGAGCCTTAGACAGTTAATCCTCCTCTTGTGCTCTAAGTCACCTGTGGGTCCACACAAATAGAACACTGGCTTTGTCCAGGATTGCCCACTACTTTACTAAAGGACATTGCTCAGTTCTACAATTAGTTTGCTGCTGCTGTGAAGCAGTCTTTATCTGCCTTCCGCAAGGATTTCTGACAAGTTTTACTAGGAAAGGAAGTTAGAGTCCTCAATGTGAATAGTAGAATTTGGAAGTATCCCACTATATCGTTTACCCTATCCAAGTTTTCCAATAAAATAACAAAAACAAAACCCCTTGATTGGTCATTGGAGTGACGAGCTGAAGTGAGCGTGTGAACCTGGCTGTGTTAAGTTACCTTGTGCCTGGCTGTGGAGTAAAAGTGGGGAAGACCTGGGAAACATACCAGCGGCTCCTTCAGGGCTAGCCGTACACATTAAGATATATATATCTTATATGTTTGTTTGGGATCTATTGGACTTTGTTGAAGGTGTTTTGTTGGTAGGAGGGGATTTTAAAACCTGAGCCTTGATTTACTTGACTACTGGACTACTTGACTGCTTCATCATGTCCTAAAGGAATTTCATATAATATTGAATAGTACACCTGTCATATTCTAGAACTGAACCAACGTTTCTAGACCAGAAATCTTTTGACATGTTGCTTTTTGTAAATATACACCAAATTACTATGTAGGACCATGCTTGAGTCCCCATCTATTTGAAATGTCGAATTTCTCAGTCCAGGGAAGGGTCATGGAGGCTAAAAGATGACATAGGAAAACATTAAAAGGAATAAATTATTATTAATTATTATTAATAATATGTTTATAGGTGATAAATACCATACAGACATGCTTTCAGAGAATTTGTCTGAGGAATTCTCTAAGGGTACTCTTTTGGAGGCTCAGAAAGCCATAGTTAGGAAAAAGTTAATTGTGCAGGGTTCGGTGATTAAAAGAGAAAACAGGCCTGTAACCTAAAATTAACCCAACAACTAGGAGACCTGAAATAGAAACAAAAGAAATGGGGGTTTGGTGGATAGCCACGCACATTTTATGAGCATGATAAAAGTAGTGAGAGGTTCTTTGGGCACTGAAATAAAATAGTAAATCAGGCTTTTTTTTTTTTCACAAACCAACCTTTACCACTGAAGAAAAAAATGGTAAAGATTTTTTTATATAGTGCAGCAGTTTAGGGATTTCTAGTGGTAATCCCTAAACCATGATGAAAGTGCAGGGGCAAAAGAAGAAAAAAAAAAAACAGATAACATTATTCATTGGGTTTTTCAACATAACCCCCCCTGTTAAATTCTGGCTGTGGATGCTGACAAAGTCTTTGATAGAATTGTTAAAGGATAAGGAACTACTGCGGATGGGAATGTAATCGCCCTTCTGTGAGAATTAGGGTCAATCAAATCTGCTCCCTTTCATATGCTGTATTTATAATGGTAGAAGAAAGGGATTCCTAATCTCCAATAATTTTTTGTTCCTGCTGGAAGCCTCATTGCATACATTTTAGAGATAATTGGGGTATCAAAGGAGTTCAGATTTCAAATCTCATACAGGTTGCTTTATAGGATTAATTTTCCTCCCCTCTTGCAAGCAGCCCACACATAACTGTGATAAAACATGTTTTTACTTGTCTGGGAAATATACAAATCATTAAAATAATATTCTACCCAGGGGGGTATTCTTACCCCAGACACTCTAGTCCTGGACACATTTTCTGTATAACTTTAACCCTGTTTCAGACTTTTGTGCAGCAGCAAATAAATTGCATACTCATTTCAAGGACAACCAAAAGTGTGGGTGGATTAGGACTACCAGATTTGAAGCTTTATAATAAAGCTATTACAAAACTCCACATTGTTAACTGGAATATGAGCACACAAAATAAACACTTATTTTCCCTGGAGAACCATATGGCAGGATATAACTTAGCACATGCTCTATTGCTAGCATGTAAACACATGCGATTTTTGAAACACTCTCACCTTTACCTGTAATGCACTGTCGTTTTTGAAAAAAAAATAAAAAATATATACCCCCTGGCCCCTGCTTGATCTCTCTTAGCTCCATTAGGAGGTTGTCAGTGGTCCTGCACAAATTAAAACTCTCACTTCTTTAGGACATCAGTTCGGGCCAATGTAACTATACATATACTATGCCTTTGGGATCACTCTAGAAGCTGGAAATGACTTTTAGTATGCACCCTTACTGGTGATCTCTACTAGCTTCTGGGTCCTGTGTCACACAGCTTCCCTGATATACTGTTTACCTGGAGGTCAACCACTGATCATTGGCACCATTCAGAGAATTCTTTGCATTTGTAATGTTTGCATTTTCTCAATTAATACAAAGATTCTTTGAGTAAACAAGGTGAACAGCATGATGCAATCACCCCATCTCTGCACCTCACTCAATCAAAGAATGCTTTACATTCAGTGAAAAAAGGCAAAGTTACATCTGAATGACAGTCTTGCCAAGCAGTCAACCTCCTGTATTTAGAATGCAACAGGGCAGTCACTTAATATGGGATAAAACACAGCATATCAATATGTTCAGTGGACAACATATGGCAGCTTCTTCAGAATATTTTGATGGATCAAAAATTACAAGTTTACCACTCTCTGTGTAGTAATAATAAATGGCAAGGTACAAACAATTAATTAGGAGATGCACTCACATTAAGGTAGTGTAACATAGGCATTACTTAATGTGTTCAGCAGGTGGTCTTACTGATGGTCCCCAATGGAAATGTATGGGGGGGTGGATAGGGAGCTCCTCAGCGGATGTAAAAATAAGGAGGCAAAAAAACAATCAAAGTGGCCTGCTCTAAGTGTAGTATTTTTCATTAAATAAAAAGATAAATGCACTCTCATTTAGCAAGTAGAACAACAGGAAATATATGAAAACTTTCCAGCCATGGCATTTTATCATGAGTCCCAATGGATATTCAGTCCTGGATAGTCATAGGCAGACATATACAGTATGCCAAGGAGCACTATAGTCTCTCATAGGATGAGAACCAGGAAGATGCCACACTAGAATAGTTGGCTGGGCCATTTTGGTATATTTTTTGTTGCTCTACTTACTAAATGTGGGTGCATTTTTACCATTTATATTTCTTTTTATTAACTAATACTCCACTTTTTTTTTTTGGGGGGGGGGGGGGGTTTGCTTGTTTTTTCTTGTTGTTTTATATCCATTGGAGCATTCCTTAGAAGCTTCCATCCGTTGATGTTTCCACTGAACATATTCATATGTTGTGTTTTATCTATGTACTGTATATGTGAGTGCAATACTTATCATCAAGTTTTTGTATTGCTTTTCTAATACTACTATGCTTAGACAGTGGTACTCTCTTTCCCCCTCCCTGTTTTTACAAGACTATTGGTGGGAAAACTCCAGAACTCACTTGAAGGCTAGACTGCTGACACTGTAACAGTGCATTCCCTCTATTGGATTCATTAAATGATATGGACTTTTTTTATGAACATTGCCATGAGAATTACTACTGCTTCAAGTATATCCACTTTTTGGCCCACATTTATGTGGTTTTCCTTTTGACATGGGATGCATAGTAGTAAGGTTGGTTTCACAGCACTATGCTGTGCAGGTGTACTCATGGTTTTCCTGTGGTTAAGCCATGGTTTTCCATAGACTTTCTATTTGATTTTTTGTTTTTGGTGTGATTTATAAAAAGCGCACCAAAAATCCTGCATGCTACATCTTTCATGTGATTTCAGAAAAAGCACAAAAAACATGTGATCTGATAGAATTTCTATGAGAAACTATGGGTTAGACGCACAAAACTGTGGATACCTATGTGCTGCAGCCAAACCACAGCACAGCAGTGTAAAATCGGCCTAAATGGTGCTTACTACAACTGGACCAATGTATCTATGCAAAAACATTTATACCTGGAATTCTTCTTAACTTCAATAGACAGCAAAAATAGGGGCTTGACTTGTGGAAAGATAACAGATAAACCCCCAAGGCAGTGCCATGACACACACTGATGCTGCATGACATTTTCACGGATAAATTACATTTTCATTAAGTGCTGAGCAATCTTTTTTGATAGATATATGTGTATATTTCAAAAAGCCTGTATCTACTAAAGAGTGTTTGATTTGTGAAATGCCTCTTACCTGTGAAAGCTAATGGAAACTAAAATAAACCTTATTTAAAAAAATCCAACTCTCACATATCTGACGTCAAAAAAATGTTTCCCCCTTCCTCTCCTTTTGCTGAAATGCATCCATATTTACAATCTCAGTTTTTGAGTTTAAAAATAATTTATTTCACAAAAAAGGTTTATGACCCTGCAGTTTCCCTTTACAACAGAGAAGGGTTTTTTGCCTGGTTTGAGCCTTTTCAGTCGCAAAATTGTATTTTTTTTAAAGCCATTAATAAATATATGCACCAGAAGCGACAATAGCATGAAAACGAACATGTTTAGCAATTTCCACACAGGTCTTTTTTTGTGATTTTGTCCTTGAGCAATGGAAAACCTAAATTTATTGCACAAAATATGCACTGGTATATATAAGTGACTCACAAAACAGACTGCAAATGTATTAAGCCTTCCACCAACCTCAAATCTTAGACTGATTTACCATCCACCTATATCTGTATCCTGATCCCCCCAACCCCCAGGGTATAAACTGGACATTTTATCCTACTCGTATCATTACATCTGGCATTGGAAACAGGCAAACATTGTGAATAAAGTGGTATTAAAGGTTCAGCTTCAAAAAGAAAAAAAAATAGCAAGCTGGGGGGGAGTGGCAACCACCGAGGAAGATGGCTGCATGAGACTCTGTCTCTTCAACACGCAGGGAATAGCCCAGTCTTAATAGCCTGTATGACCCATCTTGAAACTCCTGCTGATGCCCCCTGTCTTCCTGGTCCTCTTCCCATGCCCAGGCACCGGAAAGAACAGCTGTCACCCTAAAAACTCTTAGGGTTCTTGCCAATCAAAAAAGGTCTCTATCAAAATGGCAGTGGGAGGTGCAGGTTCTCTAGTGTTTTTTTCCACTAACAGTAAATTAAGCTCTTGTCCACCAAACACTCTCATGTAATCACGACTGTGAAATTACCTTTTGAAATATTTAATGTTTTTTTTTTACCACACCTGAAAAAGACCCATTGCTATACGTTCAATCTATGTTGGGTAAAGGATTTCTATAAACATAACAAACTCAAGAGCATAGAGGATCTGCAGGAGGACTACAAAATCCCTATTACTGATATTTTCCAATTGATATGTATAAGGCACTTTTTACTCTCCTCCTCTCTCCCGAATATCCAGATTCCTTCTAATATCTGGAATTTCTACAATCTCCCACTGTACTTCTTTTATTGTTTCCGACAGGACAAGCAAACATTCTCTAAGACTCCCCCTATCCAGGCTTGGGAGAAAATTCCATGTATCGTGTACTATTTCCCAGTGTATCATGACGATTCATTATTCATATTCCATATCCCACTGTGTTAATCATTGGCAACTCACACAAAACCAGTGGTACATCACCCCATACCACATTGCATAATTTCCTCCAGTGTATCCTCTTTATTCTGGCGAGGATGTTGTCAGGTTGGCAATCTGCAATAGACACATAGAGCCGAAGCTTGGCCCTCTCTCCTCATTGGCTCACTGGCTGTGATTAACCGCAGTGGCAGCTGATGGCTCCCGCTGTTATCTCAGCCAATGAGGATAGGGAGTTCCAGAACATCCAAGGCTCTCGTAAACATCTCTGGATTGAGAAGGGCTTAGATGAGTATTAGGGGAGCTGCACGAGAAGGTTTTTTTTTTTTTTATCTTCCTGCATAGAATACAGGAAGATAAAAAAAACCTTCAGCCTTTACAACCACTTTAGTTTTATAAGTTAGTTTGCACATTGATCACCAATGGGGATAAGTGAAAATGGGAATTTTTGGTTTGTTAACGTTTGGAAAAAATTGTAACAATTCGTTAAATGTTACCATTTAAAAATTACACAATTATTGGAAAGGTTTAATTATTTTTGTGGTTTTCAGTGTTTCTTTAAATGTTTACATTTTTAAGCTTTATTTTTTTTAACAATAATTTTAACAAAATTATTTTTCTAGATGCAAATTGAGAGCACTCAGCAAATTTTACAGTGGCAATAGTCACTGACATTGCTTTGTTTATGGCACTAAGCTGGTGCAGATTGTTTTTTCAACAAAGCCAAGTGATCATATCTCTATGTTGATAAACAAAACAATTTTTCACCAATCCTGGGTTTAGCAATGAAACCATGTGATCTCTATGTGAATTACTGACACAGACATGGCTTTTTGAACAAAAGCATATGACCACTATGTCTTTGCTGACATAAGGATCATGTGGCTTTATTAGAAAACTAAGTGTTACATATAGGGTTAATGTTGGCTAAAGAGATAGGGTTAGTGTTATCTTTAGCATTGGGGTACGTGTTTGGGTTAGTGTTAAGGTTATGTTTGGCTTTGTTTAACAACAAAGCCTCTGATAACTGTGTTGGTTCTGACCTGATGATCTCATTGCTTTGTTAGAATTTTGTTTCAAGCTATTTATAAAATTTGTTTCATTAAATTTATCTTGTATTAGCAGGGTTCATAATTTTTTTTTAAGTTCAATCATCATTATGTATTAGGTGACCATTCAGATTTCATATACAGTAGCCATATTTTTATTGTTATTAGTCTTTTTTAGATAAATATCAGTAGCTTATTGTTTAAATTCATTTTGAATGTAGTCTCCTGATTGTCAGCACAATTTCTTTGTAAGTGCACATTCAATTTGCTTTACTTTGAGTTTTGCTATTTTCTTCTCGTCAAGTCTTAGCTATTGCCTACTATATCACTTTACTTTGTGCACTTTTCAAATAGTTTCCTTTTCAAAATATCTAATAATGTGAAGCATATGTTTTTTTTTTTTAGACAACCAACTTAAATGCCTTATTTTGACACTTAGTTCAAGAAAGGGCATACAATATATAATAAGGTGTCAACCTGTGTTATTGTCTCCTTGCCTTTGTTAGAGTCATCCTGTATAGCCTAAGGTGATATTCTGACATAAATGTGTTTTGTATAATTTCGCAAGCACATCTAAGCTCTTACTAATGTCTTCTTTAATTATCAACCACAGTTACCAACACACTGGAGTGATAGGTTCATACATCATTAGTAACTTACTGAGAAGAATCAAGATACAAAGTAAAATTGCAATCAATGCTCCAGTGCTCAGTCCAGCTGGGAGTAAGAACGCTTCTGCATTGCATGACAGCACATGTCCCTTCTTGTCACAGGCACATACTTGTATCGTTAACGTTTCAGTGCTACTTTGAACTGGGTAATCATTGTCAAAAATAATTATTGGCAATGTATATGTACTTATTTTATTCCGGTTATATCTGTTTCTCTTTGTAAGGATACTTGCAGTATTGTCTGTAATTTAGAACAAACAGAGAAAAAAATAGGTATCATTTGATTAACAAAAGCAACTTGTTCTGGCAAACATAAAATAAAAAATATACACACTAAACCAAAAAAAAAAAAACTGTGTTTAATAATGCAAGAGAAAATGAAAATGAATAGCAGCTGGCACAGGTCAATAGATAAAACCTATACATAAAATGCAAAAAAAGTGCAGCACTAATAATAGTTAATAAATCATGATCATAAAGTGCAAAATTATATGTGAAAAATAATTAATATAGTGTCTGTGAAAAAATAATTTATATATCATGAAGTGCAAAATTTCATAAAATGTCCATAAAAATGTGCAACAAACAGTATATAAAATGTGATGATAAGGGAAGCAGACTCCGTGAAGGGAAGCACCACAACTCCCAGCAGTGGAAAGGAAAACTTCTTCCCCAATCCTAGATAAGTGCAAACACCAACACTCAAGCCGAGGGAGAATGGCCGCTTACCAGAATCACAGGGCCTCCAAATTAATGGAAAGGTCTACAGCGCTTGGTCAGGTATTTTTCCACAATGTAGGGAAACTACATAAGTTTTCACATAGGCAGATATCCAACTCCTCCTCTGCTGCCAGTTCCAGTAATGTCTCCTCTCTACGCCCTCCTGACTCACCTTTCACCTGGAACTAAAAGGTGAGTAGGGAGGATGTAGAGAGGAATTTATGCACTTTATGATCACGTTATATTAATTATTTTTTTCATGGACACTATAGTAATCATTTTTCACATGAATTTTTCATATATAACTTTTCACTTTATGATCATGGTTTATTAACGTATTATTAGCCCTGCACTTTTTTTGTATTAAACATGAAATATATGCCTTACTTACCTTTATTATCTACGACTGTAAAGTTTGGATTAACAGAAAACTCAGGAACCATCTCAAAGAAAAAAGTATGTCCCCGAAGAGGTTCATCTTTGTCTACAGCACTTACTGTTTGAATAAGCTGTGAACAAAAAAATATTTTAAGAATAAAAAGCATTGTATATATAGTAGCAATGCAGCATTTTTAGTGTAATAGGTGCGATTTATGTAGATGCTCCTAATGAAGCAGAAAAGGTAAAACTAGTAAAGTGAGATAAAATTTACAGTATTTATTGCACTTTGCTTAATACCTGTGCTCTATTAGTAGTTTTTTTTAATTGTATATGTCTACTTTCACTCTAATTAGTGAAAAGTAAAGTAAAGGGTAGCATCTTTATAGATTTTATTGGGGGAAATTCAGAGACAGGTTTGCTTATGCCATGATGAAAATGCTTGTTGCCTGGCTTTTTCTTGTTTCAGTACTCTGTAACACTGACTGTGAGCAACAATGCAGGTTAGGAAGTTAGAGTGAATTCAGAACTCATGATCATCTTATAATAAGCAATCTAGAAAATACTCAGGTCTTTGGGTCGGGTTTTAATTAAGGCAATTAGTATTTTCAGAAAGAGAGAGCAATGGCAGCCACCATACTTCCTCAGCACTGGTTTTCTTTAGGATCAATTCACTAAGATTTAAATAATGGCCAAAAAAATTTGGTAAAGTAAAGCTTCCAATAAATCAGTTTGGAAAGTGCAGTTCACTAAGGATTTTGCGTTAAATACCGAATGTGGTGTTTGTTCAATTTAGCAGTAATTACTGCATTATTTAATGCAGTAATTTAAAGCATTGAGCTGGTTGCTAAGGAGTAGGCCTGGAAACCGGCCACTGCATCCTTAACAACGGATGACTCATTAGCTGTCAGCGGCTTCCTTGCTGACAGCTGAATGTAAAAAAAATGCCGGCAATTAAAAATTAAGAAGAAAAAAACAGCATATTCCCCCCCATGCATACCAGGCCCTTCGGACATTTTTTGTTATTTTGGCATTGGGTCCCCCTCAAAAATTCCCCTTAAAATCAATACCAGACCTAAAGGATCTGGTATGCATTGGGGGGGTTTTGGTCAGGTTTAAGTCAGTAATTACTAAGAATTGTAGGCCTATAATACATAACGCCAAATTTCCATGAAAAGAATTGTACCGCTTTTGGTATGTAATTCCTGACAGAATCATACCGCCAGGGAGGTTAAGTGAGGCTGAAAACATATAATCCACATACATGTTACTTTAGGAGCACAATGCATTTTTTCTATACAGTCAAGAAATAGTCTATTTAGTGGGACCTTAGAAAAATGCATGATTGCCTATTTGTTTTCCATGTATTGTAACAATTACCCAGACCATGCTTCAATTTTACTTAATGTAAACCTCTTGGAGGAAACTGAAAAAACGTTCAACTGGAGAATTAACCCAACATTATTTACAGACTCTAATAAACTCTAATAGACTCTAATACATCGTAAGACCTCTCACATTTAACTGTTTGGGAAGCACACAAATGTGTAGTACGCTGAAACATTTTTTAAAATGGGGGCCTAAAGGAAAAGTTTACAGAATTATCTGCCATACTAGCCAACCTTGAATCTCAACACAAACAATAACTATCCTCCCACTTAGTCAGGAAATTACTCGAGGCCAAGCAATCTTTGCAAAATATTTTTTATTTCAATCTCAAACATATCTACTATGAGGGAGAAGACAAGAGTGGGACATTTCTAGCCAAAGCATTAAAAGATGCCAAAAATATTGAAAATATATTCTGTATTAAAAAAAAAATAATGGCAAATTAGAGCATAACATCAAACTAATAGCCTCTGCTTTCCAGCAATTTTACGTTAACCTGTACAACCTACCTCCTCAACACAAACCCAATGATCTACAAGGTGGGAGAGCAGACATATTATCTGCCTTTCTAAAAAAGAGCAAACTACCCAAGCTCACAAAAACAAATGCTCAAAACCTAGAAAAATCCTGAAAAACAAGATATAGCAATACCTATTAAAAGTTTGAAACCTGGAAAGAGCCCTGGGCCAGATGGTCTTACCTCTCAATATTACAAAACCTTCACCAACTTTCTCATACAACCGTTACTTCATACTTTTAATTGCTTATGCAAAAAACAATCCATACCTAGTTCTTTCCTACTTGCACATATCACTGTCACCCCAAAAAAAAAGATAAGGACCCCACTGATTGTGCTAGTTATAGGCCAATCTCCTAATTAAATACTGATATTAAATTACTTGCAAATAGTGCTGGTCGATTGGTTCAACCCGAGCATAAATTCAGGCCGAATATTGGCTGTTTGCCTGTTCACCAAACATCTGAATTTCGGAGGTGTTTGACTGTTTTGTCGGCCCACCGAATGCCCCATAATGCACTGCACCCAATCAGGGCATATGGCAATGTCAGAGCCATCATTGAACACTGTCATGATGACTCTATCCAATCATGGCTTATTGCTCTTAGTCCCACCCCACACTATAAAAATGTTCTTCCAATAGCAGGCATTTGCAGTGTGATACTCGCGTAGAGAGAGATAGAACAGGGCTCTGTTCAGTGCTACTAGTGAGTTAGTGTGCTATAGTGGAATATTGTGATTCTATTGTAAGTGAAAAGTATCAGTTTAGTATAAATGTAGTGATAGTGCAGCATGAGTGTAGTGCGACCGTTCATTTTTACTTTTGTGTCATTTTTTTTGTCAGGGCAGGTTTCCTGTGGTATATTTTACTGTGTTACTGCGCAGTGCGTTGGAGCACATTTTCCGCAGTATATTGCAGTGCATTGGTGCACGTTTGTCGCAGTATATATCATTGCGTTGGTGTATGTTTATCACAGTATATTGCAGTGTGTTAATGCACATTTAACACAGTATATTTCAGTGCGTTGGTGCACATTTACCGCAGTATATTGCAGTGCTTTAGTGCACGTGTAACACAGTATGTTTCAGTGCGTTGGTGCACATTTAATGCAGCATATTGCAGTGCATTAGTGCAAATTTACCACAGTATATTGCAGTGCATGAGTGCAGTTTTACTGCAGTATATCGTAGTGTGTCAGTGGAGTGTGTCTGTGTAGTGAGTACTCAGGTTAAAGTGCACCAAACACCACTTTTTATTGATTAAAGTGCATTCGTGTACACATTTCCCCATCTTTATTACATTTTGTTAATAATCCCCCCCCATTATGTCTGGAAGGCCAACAAGGAGAGGCAAGTGTTCCCATGGCACTGTGAGGAGGCCAGCAGTGTCTGTGTCTACAGGCAAAGGTGAACGAGGTCTGTCCTCAGGCAGGGCATTGTTTCCTCTGTTTAGTAATGTTGCCCGTGCTTTCCAGCTACAGCATGCAGAGGAGGTGGTGGACTGGCTTACTAAACCATCCTCATCCTTCTCATTCTCTATTACCCAAGCAGAGACTAGTGTGCAGTCCACTATAGCAGTGCGGCTTATTCTGCCTCCTTGGCCACAGCTACTCCTGCCATAGCCCAAGCATCATGCATGGAGGAGTTAGCTGAGTTATTTGAACACAGGGTCAGCCACTTGTCCTTGACTATGCACAAGCATTACTTTATTTTTCAACAGTACCTCTGTAGGGTTACTGTGTGAAGGCACCACCAACACCCAAAGGCCAATTTTTCCACACCTGTTACTTCTATCCAAAGCCTGCAAAAGAGACACCAGAATGTATTGAAAAAAAATGTAATCCTGTTCCAAGTGCACTAAATTGTGGCCTCATCACACAGACTGGCTCCCCAAGCTTTGATTTTTTGGCTTTATAAATGTCATCATTGCTGCAGCAGGTTTTATACATGGTAAAGATGTGCCACTTTACAGGCAGACTAAGGCAACCCCCGGACACCCCCCCCAGTTACTATATTTATAAACACATTTTTCATTTTTATTGTTATTTCTCATTTTTTTGGTTTCACTTTAAGCATCAGTAAATCACTGCTCATTTAAAAATTATGTTTTTTACAAACTTTTTTTCATTGATACATGTCCCCCAGGGCAGTACCCAGACCCCCATAACCATTGTATGCCCAATTACACACATATAAGCCTTCAAAATGGGCACTTTATTGGGGTTTGCGACGTTCGAAAGTTCTGGCACAAACCGAACAGGGGGTCATTTGGTCCATCTCTACTTGCAAAGATCTTAGAAAACCAATTAAGACCCCTATTGTCCAAATCATAGGCCCAGAACAAGTAGGCTTCATGCCAGAGAGAGAGGCTAGAAGTGACATTACCAAGGCCCTCAACCTAATTTTCAGATCCCGTATGGAGAATATCGAGGGTCTTCTCTTGTCTATGGACACAGAGAAGGCCTTCAGTCGTGTATCCTAGGAATACAAATTCGCTACTTGTTCTCATATAGGACATAGCTATAATATGATGAACTGGGCCGCAACTCTCTACCAAAACCCCACGGCAAGAATGAAAGCGAATAGCACTCTAACTGAAATTGTACATATTAAAAAAGGACCAAACAAGGATACCCTCTGTTCCCTCTCCTTTTCATACTAATGCTTGAACCTCTCATTACATTAGCTAACCAAAACAAATCTATAAGTGGATTTACCATTGTACGAAGAGAATACAAAATGGTGGCTTATGCTGATGACCCTATTTTTCTTTCTGTCTCAACCCCATATATCACTTCCAAATCCGCTCTAAATCTTTAAACACATTTATTATACAGTAATTCCAACTTTAAAATAAATTATAGTAAATCAGAGGCCCTAAAAAAAAAATTATCAGCAGAAGCTTTGAATAAGGCAAAACAAAATTGCTCATTTAGATGGAAAACCAAAGCTCTGAAATGTCTGGGTATTTGGATTACCCCATGACTGAATGACTTTCATGAACAAAATGACATACTCCTGATGTGAAACATAGAAAAAGACCTAATAAATTGGTGTACATAAACCTTTTACTGGTTTGACTGTACATTATCAAGTTTGCCTAGACTGCTCTACTGTATGAACACACTTCAGTTTAAACTCCCCTCAAGCTTCTTTAAAAGACTCAAGCTCAAGCTTAAATTCCTTTGTATGGGCAGATAAAAAAAACATACATCTGATTTCAGTTAGTCACACATTCCAATGCATTTTGTGGTATGGGTCTCCCAGACTTAAATGGTATTACTTCACAATACTAATTACAAGAATTTTTGACTGGAACTGCCACTCAAAAAACAAAGACTGGGTCAATTTTGAATGGTCATGTACAGCTTTTCCATTGAGATTCTTACTATGAATAACAAAATTGCAATACCCTAAACAATTGAATTCAGACCCTCTCATTAAAAGTCTTTCAGAAATTAGTGAATCCTTTCATGTGGCTAGTATACCTGGCCCACTAACTCTGATCTCTAGTAAGACTCAATTTCCACCAGGCATGGATACTACTGTGATTCCATGTACTAACAAGGGTCTGCCTTTACTTGTTACACTCTGTTTATGTGCAAGGGTAATACAACACAGAAGAGAACTACAAGAATATTGTTGGAATAATAATATTCCATATTGGACATATTTTAAAATCCACAATTACCTTTCCACCCATAAACAGAAGACCCCATTTTATAAACCTCTCACAGAATTAGAAAAAAAATCTATCTTAAGGGTTCTAAAATACACAAAACCACCTCTCTAGCATACTCATGGCTCCAATTAGAACATATTGAAAGCCCAGATAATTTCAAAAGCTTATGGGAAAAAGAGCTTGATACTAAATTCACTGAGGAACAGTGGACTAAGGCATGCATTCTAGCTCACAAATGCTCTACTAGTACTAGATTGCAAAAAACGTATTTTAATTTTAACACACTGGTACGCAAAACACCAGACAAACTAAAGAGGTGATTTCCATAAACAAACAACATATGTTGAAGATGTGGTTAAGAGAAGGGAACAATGCTTCATATTTGGTGGCACTGTCCCCGGGTGACTAGTTTTTGGAACCAAGTATGTGATTTAATTGATTCCATTTATGAAACTAACCTGAAGCTGACTCCTGCTTGTTGTCTATTAAATAGCTCCTCACATACACTCAATCAATACAAACAGACCCTGATTAGACATCTTTTAAATGCTGCTAAGATATTAATTCTGAGGCACTGGAAAACAACACAGATACCTTCAATGCAGGACTGGATACATAAGGGAAGAGGATATGTGAGGTTCCAAGAGATGGAAAAACCTTAACTATGACAGATGACAAACTATTCAGATACCATAAAATCTGGTACGCTTGGTTTAATTTTATTTTTTCAGATGTATATATAGTAAGACACTGATGAATAATTAATTGTTCTCCTTTTTGAACTTGTTGTCTGACAACTACGATAACTTCTATGACAAATCTAATTGATTTGATACTACATTGTAAAGCTAAATATTTGTAAAGCTTGATTTCTTCTATTACCCATCTTGATCTATTCTTATTAATCTCATTATTTATCACCTTTTATTTTCTTATTATTTTGTTTACCTATGAAAATTTAAAAAAAAAATGTATCTATGGCTTCAATGACTACTGTACTATACGTAAGATCCTTTAATTTTGAACATAGATTGCATATTATTTACTTGCACTCTTTCTGAACTTTATCAATAAACTTGAATTGTTTTGAAAAAATAAAAAAAACAATTACCCATTTGTTGCCCACCTATTGCAGTGCTTGCCCATTTGTTTCCCATGCTTTATAATGATTGCCTGCTTTTGCTTGCATATTATCACAAATGCTCTTTGAATGACACGTGTTCATTTGTTGCCCGCATATAGTCATCATTTACAATTTGTTGCCCACATATTGTCATAAATGCCTGTTTGTTGTCTGTGTTTTTCCTAAGTATTATCAGAGTCAGCAGTTTGTTTGGAGGACTATATTCCTGTGATTTAATGCCATACATCGATGAACCCTTTAATTTTTTCCCACACATCACCTAAACAGTTGTTAGAGGTGGCTTGACAGAATTTAGTGGGCTTGAACAAAAAAAAAACATGAAAAGGTTTTCTTACAAGTATATATATTTTTTTAGCAAATTATACCGAAGAAATATTAGAGGCTGATTGTGATAAAATTCAGTGAAAGAAAAATGTCTCTACTCATGCCTATTTCCCCTAGTTTTTTTAATGCTTGCAATAGAGTTTTGACTTCAACTTTTAGACTATAAACACATTATACATAAAGGATTCACATTTCTAGCTGAGATTTGGACATCAGATATTTTTGGCCAATGATTTGTCCAGGTATCATATTTTAGAGGAAAGATTGTAATTTCTTTACTTGTTTTCCTTGGAAAAACAAACAGTGAAATGTTTGTTGGGCAGACATTAACTTTTAGCTTTAGATTAAATCAATAGTACTTGACAACTTAATGCGATAAAGCAGTAAACTATAAGGAATAATTATCCAGGAATGTGTCTGACTTTGTCACTTTTATACAAGTATGCCTGAAGAGTGTGAGTTGATAAATAATTGCAAGGTAGTAGTGATGAATATACACTTCTTTTTGTAAAGATAGTTTGCATTTCTTTTTTAACAGTACAACATAAACTATAAAAAACAAATAACTTCATACAAAAAGTACTCTTTGTGGTAATCTTTTTTAGCATATTCAAATAGTTGTTAGTCCTTTTGAAGTTACATGAATTAGAAATGCATGTAGCTGTTAAGGTGAAGTTATTACCATTATCTAGAAGTCCTGGATGTTTTAACATGTTCAAGGGGTATGAAAAAGTTGGCTGCTTTATTGCAGCCTCGAAAGCATAAGAGAGAGAAGTGTTTATTTAATCTATATAATTTGACTGGGGTGTAATTGCACTGATAAAAGAATTTCAATTTGTCCTTGGATGAAATCATGGGGTACCATGAATAAAAAGTGTTCTCAGACTCCTGCCAGTCCCCAACTGTGAGCTAAAAACATTAGTAATTGTCATCTATCTTTGGATTTTTGGTATCTACAAAATAGAAAAGGATGCATTATTTAGTGCTGCATAATGTTTGGAGACCAATCTTTTTGTCTAATGCCTATATTTACAAAACTGGAACTGAGCTACATGGCATTGTTGTAGATAATATAAATACAAACTGAAATGAGACCCCAAATTCATCTTGAATTTGTTGAAATGATTTGAGCTCACCCCTGGAGTACACCTGATAAATTAACTTTATAAAGTCAATGATTACATGGCGCTCTCTGATGTTAGTGGGTGGCACACCATGAGGGAAAAAGGTAAAAATATAGGAAGTAAAAATGTGTAGAAAAATATATAAAAGGATGAGGTGGAAGGGGGGAGTGGGGGGCCCACGAAAAGCGGCTGCCAGCTGGAGCAAGGAGAGGCTCTGAGGAGGATAAACAGAAAGAAAGCAATGCCAGCTTAGTGAAGCATAAGGTTTATTGATACAAAAAACATGTAGTGACTTACTCTTAGGTAAGTAAAGGCTGGTACGGTAGGTGAATGGGATCATTCATCTTCTTCTCCTGGATACCGTTGTGGAAAGGAGGGGTGTGGGGTACCGTTGGTGCATGAGGCTGTTGTCTGGTGCTGTGGTGGTGGAGGACTCTCAGTGGGGCTCCACTTCCTACTTCCTGTCAGCTTGACATCACTTCCGGTGAGGCGGAGGGAAAGATGGGCGTTATTTTGATTGGTCTGCGCAAAAGTTATCGCATTTACTAACTACGGGAAATATTTATGTCATTTTTATTGTTTTTTTTTTACTAGTAATGGCGGCGATCTGCAATTTTTTTGCGGGACTGCGACATTGTGGCGGATAGATTGGACCCCTAACTGAAATTTTTGACACTTTTGGGGGGACCAGTGACATTACTACAGTAATCAGTGCTAAAAATATGCACTGCTACTGTAATAATGACACTGGCAGGGAAGGGGTTATCCCTATGGGTGATCAATGGGTTAAATGTATGCCTCATGCTTACTGAGGTGTGTGTGTGTGGGGGGTTCTGTGACAGAGACAGAGATTGCAAGTTCAGCTATGCTGAATCCTTTGATCTCCTCATGTCTGTTACTGAGAAGATCCGCCTGCTTTGTTTACATGAAGGGGAATCGCATCCTCTCCTCCTCCGGCCTGATTCCCGCTGTGTCTAAACACAGCGGGAGCGTGCCTCTGGTGCACCCTGCCGAAATCACTAGGAGTCCAGCGACATAGGTCTACGTCGCTAGACCCAGGGGAGCCACAGTGCCGCAGTAGGATTAGTGGGAGCAGTTGGCAAGTGGTTAAAAAAAAAAAACAAATGAATGTAACTTTGTACAGTTATTGCACAAGATGAGGCACATTACATTGTGCACTCTAGCTCTAGCATGGGCAGTATAACATACATTTTTAAAATGGTGGCACAGGTCCAGGGACACACGCTGCAAAGAGGCCGCTTGAAAAAGAAACGGTTCAAAAGAAAAGAAGCATGGATATACACTATTATACCTAAAGTATTGAGAGGTCTGCCTTTTAGACGCACATGAACTTTAATAGCATACCAGTCTTACCCTGTAGGGTTCAATATTGAGTTGGCCCACCCTCTGCAGCTATAACACCTTCAACTCTTCTGGAAAGGCTGTCCACAAGGTTTAGGAGTGTGTCTATGGGAATATTTGACCATTGTTCCAGAAGTGCATTTGTGAGGTTGGGCACTCATGTTGCAGAAAAGGCCTGGCTCGCAGTCTGCTCTCTAATTCATCCCAAAGGTGTTCTGTGGGGATGAGGCCAGGACTCTGTGGATGCCAGTCAAGTTCCTTCAGGGGCCCCTTAGTTCTAGTGAAAGGAACTCTTAAGGCATCAGCATACCAAGATGTTTTGGACAATTTCATGCTCCCAACCTTGTGGGAACAGTTTGGGGTTGGACCTTCTTTTTCCAACATGAATGCGCACCAGTGCACAAACAAGGTCCATAAAGACAAGGATGAGCAAGTTTGGGGTGGAGGAATTAGACTGGCCTGCACAGAGTCCTGACGTCAACCTGATAGAACACCATTGGGATGAATTGGAGCGCAGACTAAGAGCCAGGCCTTTTCTCCAACATCAGTGCCTAACCTCAAAAATGCACTTCTGGAAGAAGACACACTCCTAAAACTTATGGACAGACTTCCCAAAAGAGTTGAAGCTGGTATAGCTTCAAAGGGTGGCTAACTCAATATTGAACCCTGTGGACTAAGACTTGGATGCCATTAAATTACATGTGTGTGTAAAGGCGGCAGGCATCCCATTACTTGTGTTAATATAGTTTAGGTGAATGAACATGTTTATGGACATCGTATAAGATCATTTTTCCATATTTTGCAGAGAGAGGAAAGTCCTCTTTAAGTGATACAAGTAAAATGTGGTTGCCAATTGGTTGGTTTTTGCACTTGTCATATTGCTTCTGGCATTGATAATCTCCACATCTGCCCTCCTTTCACTTCATACAATCCCAATGACCTATCATCCAGAGTATAATAGAACTTTGAGGCCCTGCGTGTTGGGGGTGTTTGGAATTGCCAGTGACAGTTAGGGCGCCAGGACAGGCACAGATGATATATTTAGTCACAGAGAAGGATTGTTTGCTGTGAATCATTATATTATCTTTTATTTATCCCGATAACCAGATTTACACTGGGGCTGATAAAGGGGAACTGCAGGAATATTACCAGTATGCTCTGAACGCTTTCTGAGAAGCTCTCTGATTGCAGAAACAAGTGAGAGTGCTGCTGTGATGCTCACAGGAACGCAACATGAGCATTGCTAATGCAACCAGCCAGAGCCTGTAGAGGACACCCATACCAAATTCCCTAAAGTTTGGGATCACATATGAGACAATTGAGTACTGTCCGTGATACTTTTTTTATTTGCACTAACATACAATTTTTCAAGACAAACTTTCGGGGTATGTCACCTTCATCAACATCCAAGCAGTAATGATTCACAAAAGATTTAGCAGAATGGTAAAAAAAAAAAAACAAAACAAAAAAAACATTCTGCTAAATCTTTTGGGAATCAGTACTGCTTGGATCTTGGATTTTGGGGAAGGGGACATACCCCAAAAGCTTGTCCTGAAAAATTGTATGTTAGTTCAAATAAAAAAAAAATCATGGACAGTACTCAATTGTCTCTGTCGCAAGTGCACTAATACGGCTACAATCCCCTCAAGCGGGATCACATATAATACTCAAATGAACATAGGTGGCCTTGATTTCAGTGTAATGGGACTCAGCAATTCACAGGCAATGTAATCTAGCTAGACCATGTGGGAAAGAATCCCCCAGTCCTACCCTCCCTTTTCTCCCCCTATTCTCTCTTGCTCCCAGGCAAGCTCCCATTGTAGCTCTATGCCATAATGTGTTAATGAAAATATTAATGAGTATGAGTTGCATTTAAGAGTTGATATTTTGATACTATCTAAAATATGGGTGTCAGCTGTTTAGACTGGAACACTTTTAGTGCTTGCCAAGAGCAATTTATTTTCTGTAGATATGCCCATGCTTGTTGGGTTATAGAATAAGAGTTAGAAGTGCTTCTTGCATGGAGATGTAAAGTAGTCCTGCAATGAAAGAGATGAGAACTAAGCATTTTTCTACATTTTTATGCCAGTCAACCGGAAAACTGGCCAGGCCTGATGTTTAGCGGGTTGGAAAAAGAGACTGCAAATTCTTTTTTGGAGGCTAAGAAAATTGCTTAGATATAGAAATATTTTTACATTCACAGAAACCTGTGAAAACAGGTACAAGAGGGTGCAAATGCCTAGAGCATTACCTCCAAAATAGTTTACTGTAAAATCATAAAATGGTAATATACACTCAAAAGCAGAATAAAATCAAGCTAGACAATATAGTGAGATGAGCATCCCCCGCCCCCCCCCCCCAACACCACACAATGGAGTAGCTTTGTGGACAGACCCCCTTTCTCAGAGCTACTGGTAATTGGTCAGAGAAGTGTCATGCAGTAGATGTGTACAATGAGGAATAAAAGAAGATGAACTCATCCAAGATGTCATCTAATTGTCTGTGAAGCTACCCATTTTATCCGTAATCTTAGGAATATGGGGCATTTTCATGTCTGGCAGCAAAAAAAAAAAAAAAGTAGTCTATCAGCCTTGTTGTCAAGTTTGTACATTTGTTGATTAATGTATAGAATTATTTTATTGTTTTATCTATTTTTTTTTTTAATTCTTTTTATTTGGTTTTCAAAAAAAAGACACAAAAAACATACATACACAATGGTATGACGAAATTGTACATATCGCAACGTCACACAAAAGAGAAAGGAGGATAACAATGTTTTCAAACAAACAAGTAAGTTATAATGCCATCTAATAACATACATGTGAGGCTTATAGCCCCCAAATGGATTTGTTCACAGGGAGTAAATTAGTAACCAAACTTCTTTAGCCAACATCCTAGAATATATTTCTGCAATAACATGGTCGGGTGGGGAAGGGGGGCGGAGGAGCTTACGACCCATTTCTACACTATCTTAGTAGATAATAATTCTTATACCATGAGGAGGGTGCCCCACCTAGGGAACATGCTGCCACCCCCCAATGCGAGTCTAGCATCTCTCCGCCATGACCCCCCCGTACCCACCGCCCACTAACAATTGGGCTCAGCAAGAACTATGTTTAGGGAAATAATCGTTCCAGATCGACCATTTGGCCTGAAACTGTCGCATCTTAAGTTCAGTGAAGGCTAGGGTTTTTTCATACATATAAGATTCTCCTACAAGTTGAATGACTTCCCTCTGAGAGGGGATATCTATACATTTCCACTTGCGTGCTATGGACAATCTAGCAGCAAAAAGAATGTTTTGAACAACCGTCCTAAATTGGGGGGGGGGTATCTGTCCACATTAATACCTAAGATGGCCTGTTCAACTGTCACTCTATTTAGTATTCCCGTTATGGATGCAATAAGTTTTGATACAGAGGTCCAAAAGCTTCTCAGAGAAATACATGACCACATTACATGTAGTAGGGTGCCTACCTGACCACACTGTCTCCAGCATAGGTTAGACGCTTCTGGAGAGTATTTGGCAATAGTGTACGGTGTTTTGTACCACCTGAGTTGTCGTTTTTGAAGCCCTTCCCTGAAGTTGGAGCATCTAGTATGTGTTTGAGTCAGCTTATAGGAGTTTAGCCATTGCTTAGTGGTGAACTCCTGATTAAGTTCGCCCTCCCATTTGAGATGATGGGTGTTTTTAACAAATGACCTTTTATCATGGAGAGCTGTGTAGAATGTGCCTATACCTTTGAGTTGTTTGCATGTCCCAAAACATAAGGAATGAATCTGTGCTGGTATAGAGATATCAGTCGCATCTAGGTTAGAAATCAATTGCGACACCCTGCGGAACGTGAGAAACTCCCTGGCAAAGGAGGGGAACCTCACACACCTAGTGGCAAAGGAGGAGCTGCCCTGATGCTGTTTAAAGTCTTGGATTGTGTGCAGGCCATAAGATGGCCAGTGGTTTACTCTCAGGTTCGGGGAGAGGAAGGAGAGGGTCGTCAGAGGGACAGGAACATCCACTCTACGACCTGCTGTGGCACTGTGGGTAAAAAAATACTGCCAGGCATGTATCGTGGCACTTATAGTCGGGTGTACTACAGAAAATGTGCGTCTAGATAGTGGAATGCTAAGTATCAGGTCAGCTAAGGACCCGTGTGGCACCTCCGACTTTTCTATCCGGGTCCAGCTGGGAGCTTGATCTGGTTTTAACCAATATAGAGACTGCGTGAGGATGGCTGCCATATGGTAATCCCTCATGTCTGGAACCCCCATGCCTCCCACCAGGGGATGTCTGACTAAAAGCTTATGGGAACAGCGGGGTTTTTTCCAGGCCCACAAGAACTTGGAGACTACGGACTGTACTGTGCGATAGAATGCTTGAGGAATCTTGATGGGAAGCGCCCTGAATAAGTATAGGAGCTTCGGGAATGTTAGCATTTTAAATGCCGCATTTCTGCCCGACCAAAAGAGGAAATGTTTACCATATCTGTTGATGTCACCTGTCAAGGTGGTCATAAATGGGGTGAAATTAGACTTAAACAATTCCATCATATTGCTAATAAGCTTGACTCCTAAGTAGGGATGATCGAACGGTTCGGGTCCACCATCGGTTTGACCTGAACATTGGGTGTTCGAGGTTCGGCCGAATTTAGAACTTTTTGCCCAAAAAGTTCAGAATTCGGCAACCAGAACCGCCCAAAATGCAATGCTTCAGGAAATGGGCTTTAAAAGCCCGTGATTGGACCAGAACCATTAGCAAAAGCCAATTGAGGGGGCAGGAGAATGCTAGGAATGTGATTGGAGTGACTAGGGGGTCCCTAGACCAATCATTAGTAAATACGCCCCCCAGTATATAAGATCGCCCCCGCCATATTCCTAGCATTGTTATACTGGACATAGAAGAGAATGGAAGCAGTTCTGTTAATTTTACTTTAAAAGTGTCATTTAGCTATTTTTAGTGTGAGGAAAGGGATATCTAGTGTAGTTAGAGTGCTCCTTTACACTTAAGTTAGCTTCAAAAATTGAGTTTCTGTAGGGAAAGTGTTAAGTGTAAGGGGACCGTAGTGTAGTGTAGGGTTAACTGGCAGTGACTGCTATGGCAGGGTGACAAAACCCTTCCATAGCAGGGTGACCGCTATAGAGAAAAGATCATTTCTCTGAATAGCTTCATCACACCCATATGGCTTCTCACCAGCCAAGCATTTTTTATGCTGCAGGGGCTGCCACTGCCAGTGCTTTTTTGAGGACATGTTTGATGTCAGACATGACATCTGAACATGTGTATAGGGGGTATATATAGACATATATGTCTGAATATATACCCCTAGACATATATAGGTGTGATAGTAGCAGAAATAAATGCTTGCGCTAATGAAATCATTTACAGTAATATATTTCTGCTACTATCACACCTATATATGTCTAGGGGTATATATTCAGACATATATGTGTATATATACCCCCTATATACATGTTCAGATGTTTTGCCTGCCTCAAAAGAACCCAAAAAAATGCCAAAAAAACGCTAGCGTCAAAAAAAAAATGCCCAGGTGTGTTTTTGCTGGCATTTTTTGGGGGGTTTTGGAGGAAGGCAAAACATCTGAACTTGTGCACAGTACCACTATACACAAGTTCAGATGTTTTTCCTGACTGCAAAGATCCCAAAAAAATGCCTTCTATTAAACCGGCAAGGTGTTACAGGAGCGAAGCAAACCCCCTGTCAGAAAGTTTTCTAATACAAACAATCTTCTTTTTTTGGTTCTGGACATGCTACAGAGCTGAAACTTCACATGTACACCTTTTAGACCCCCCAGATCTGAAATCCAAAGTAAAAATCAAAAAATCTCTTTTTTTTTTAAATTTTTTCAATAATTGGCTTTTTTTTATCAAAAATGACAATTTTTAAGAACTTTTTTTGTGTGATTTTGTGTCTGGGGGGTCTAAAAGGTGTACCTGTGAAGTTTCAGCTCTGTAGCATGTCTAGAACCAGAAAAAAAGATCATATAGGTGTTAAAGTTAAAGGAGGGTCCCGACCCACATCCCTGTTCTACTGAAAAATTATCTTTTTTTTTTAATATTTTCAATAATTGGCTTTTTTATCAAAAATGACAATTTTTAAGAACTTTTTTTGTGTGATTATTAGTTAATGGGGCATGACCCAGAACCCTAGGCACTTTTTAGAGGCATTTATTGGGTTTTAGGGCTTCGAAATGGTGTTTTTTGATTACCGAAGTTCGGGTCCCATTGATTTCAATGGGGTTCTGAAATCGGAACCGAACTTTTGGAAAATTCGGGTGTTCTGGTCGAACCAAACTTTTCAAAAGTTCGATCATCCTTACTCCTAAGTAATCAATGGGGCCCTGACTCCACTGGAAGGGTACTAAATGTTTGATCTCTGTTCGCAGATTGTCATTGATTCCCACCCCCAGCATGTGTGACTTAGTATCATTGATTTTGTAGTATGAAATGGAGTGAAATTCCTGAAGAACTTCCTGAGCTGCAGTAAGGGAGGTTATTGGGGCTGTCATAGATAAGATAACATCGTCCGTGAACAATGATATCTTATTTGGGAAACAGTGGATGTCCAGACCCCTGATTCCCGGGTGGTTTCTAATCCTTTCCGCCAAAGGCTCCATCAAGAGAACGAAGACCAATGGGGAAAGTGGGCACCCTTGCCTGGTCCCATTAGTGATATCAAATTTCGTAGAGAACATACCCTCCGTGTAGACATAGGCCGAAGGTTGAGTATATAAAGCCATAATCGCGTCCAAAATCTCACCCCCCCATGCCGAAACGTTGCAAAACTTTATATAGATATCCCCAATGAATCCTGTCAAAGGCCTTTTCGGCGTCAAGGGACAGGAACACTGTGGGCGTATTAGTGGATTCGGCATGGTGGATGAGATTCAGGAGGCGTCTCGTAGCGACAGTAGCCTGACGGCCCAGTACAAAACCCACCTGATCCTGTTTAATGAGGTCAGGCAGGAACCTAGCCAACCGGTTAGCCAAAATTTTTGCGTAGACCTTCAGATCCACGTTCAGTAATGATATGGGTCTGAAATTCTTCGCGCAATCCGGGGGTTTCCCCGGTTTAGGAAGCGTTATCACAGTAGCCTCCAACATTTCTGGAGGAAAGGAGGCAGACGAGGCAGCTTTGTGGAACACATCCTGGAGCCTTGGGGATAAAGTCTGTGCAAATTGTCTATAATATTCTGAAGAAAACCCATCAGGGCCAGGAGCTTTATTCAAGGGTAGTGATAGAATCGCAGTGGAAATTTCCGCTGCGGAGATAGGGAGGTTTAAGTCCGACAATGCTGACGGAGTCAATTTGGGCAAGGAAACTGATGCCAGAAAGTTATCTATGTCTTCTGGGGACGGTTGGGGAGTGGACATGTCGTCTTTCAAATTGTTAAGGGAGCCATAGTATTGACTGAAGGCATCCACCATATCTTTGGGGTTGGACAAGGCCTGTCCAGTCGAGTGGTGAGTTAGTTTAGAGATACGCTGTCGGACACTTTTGTCTTTCAGATGGTTGGCTAAAAGTTTGCCAGCCTTATTACCGTGAGCAAAAAAGTTGGCTTTCAGCTTACGAATTTGAGTTTGATGCTGTCCAATTAACAGCAAGCGCAACTCATTTTGGGCCTGCGTCAACTGGTCAGTGATGTGCGGAAGCGGGTTCTGTTTGTTAAGGAATTCTAACTGTTGGATTTTTTGTAATAGGTCATCCAACCGCTGCCTCCTCTGCCTCCGTTTAGCTGCACTCTTAGACATGAGGAAACCTCGCATAAATGCCTTATGAGCGTTTCAAATTGTGAACGGGCAAGTGTCCCCATCGCCATTGGTGCGGAAGAATTCCTCCAGGGCCACTTGGACCTCGGAGGAAGTCCTCGGGTCACAAAAGATATTGATGTCATTTTTCCATCTGTTGGCTCTCGTGGAACAGGCCTGGGGGCCTATAGTCACTGAAACTGGTGCGTGGTCTGACCATGTAATTTGGCCTATGGCAGATTCCACTACTTTTTGTAGCAAAAATTTATCAGTTAAGATCATATCAATCCTGGAGTATGAGGAATGCACTTTAGAGAAAAAGGAAAAGTCCCTCTCCGTGGAGTGATGACATCTCCAGACGTCTTGTAGGTCCAAGGAAATCAAAAATTTGGATACAGTATATCCGCTCTGCGGGGGTGCATTGGATGGTCTCTGGAAATGTCTTGGCGACAATTAGCTACTAAGTTCAGATCTCCCCCCAGCAGTACAAATCCTGAAATATGAGGTTTAATGTGTTTCCACAGCTTTTTCAAAAAGGAATTTTGGTTAGCATTAGGGGCATAGACGTTGATGATGGAATATGCAACGTTGTTTATTTCGCACTTTAGCAGGAGGAAGCGGCCCTCAGGATCAGAGTGGTGTGAGATGTATTTATAATCCACAGAGTCTTTAATGAGGATGGCCACTCCCCCTCTCTTCTTAGGGCCAGTGGCATAGTAAACATGGGGGAACTGCTTGAACTTAAGCATGGGGTGCGTCGCAGCACAGAAATGGGTTTCCTGAATGAGCATGACATCACATTTTTGCACTTTAAAGCGGAGTTCCGGGCAGAGAAACAATTTTTTTTCTGAACATACCCCCTGGACAGTCAGGGCTAGCACATTCCACAATGGCTAGCCTCTGATCTGTCCCGGTTCGCACTTACCTGTAAGAAGAAATACTTACTTAGAAATTTTCTTCCACAGCGTTTCCATCTCGGTTGTGGGCAGCTGAAGCCGGCGCGGTCCTCTTCTCTGTCTTCTTCTGCGTCTTCGTGTCCCAGAATGCACTGCACCGGCCCCTCTCGTCACTTCCGGTGACTTCCCGGAAATGACGAGCGGGGCCGGTGCGGCGCATTGATTCCTGGGAGCTATGACGTTTAGCTCCCAGGAATCATCACGAGTCAGGAAGTGACGGGGTGAGCCTCGGCGCTGGAGGAGGAAGCTGTCATAGGTGAGTATTTACGATCTTCAATAAAAAGGTGAGTAAACAAAAAAAAAAAAAAAAACTATCCAATTCCTTTTCAGGTGAGGCATACCTAGCGGAGGGGCACAAAAAAAAAAATATTTTTTGTGCCCGGAACTCCGCTTTAAGTTCTCTCCACAGCATATGACGTTTAAACGGACTGTTGAGACCGCGAACGTTCAATGATGTCAGTTTAAAAGACATGGTGGTATAAAGCGGTGTGAGCACTCCAAGGTGCAAGCGTCAAAAAATAATCCAAAAGAAAAAACAAAAATAAAGCACGCTGGGTAGGGGGAATATACAACAAACAAGAAGAGAAAATAAAAAAAAGAAAAAGAAAAAAAAAACACACACAGCACAAGGCGCTAGGAACAGTTGGCGCCTGTAAGTAAAAAATAGACGATATCCGGGTGGAAATCTGAGCAGAATGTAAACCTGCTAACTTGAGGCAATTAGTACGAAAATACTATAAGCAGCCGAACAGAACTGCTGGATATCTTAAACTGGCTGATTTAGTGAATGGAGGGTCAACTCCTACATGGAGCAAGTGGACACCTTCGGGAAGGATTCCTCAGTCAGGTGAATGGAGAACAGTCAGGTCCCCTAGATTAGCGTTGCGTATCTGGGTCATCAGAGTCCAGAATGCCCCACTGACGGAGCAGGTTGATGGCATATTCCAGGGTCGTTATTTTAATTACTTTCCTTGTCCCCCTTAGTAACTAGGAGGGTTGCAGGGTAGTTCCAGCGATACTGGATATGGTGGTTTCACAAGGGTTTTGTTACTGTCAACAGATTTCTTCTACGGTTCATGGTGTGTGCGGATAGGTCTGCATAAAATGACAGGCCCTGTACGCTGACCGGGAGGTCCACGGCCTTCCTCATCCGTGCCATGATCCTCTCCTTCACAGTATAGAAATGAATCCTAGCAATAGCATCTCTGGGGTACTTTTCAGGAATATGTTTAGGTTTAGGTAACCTGTGGATCCTGTCAATCGCTAGGTCAGTGGGTGCCACATTTGGTAATAAGTCCTGCATAATAGAAGTAAGGTAGTCAGACAGGTCTTGAGGTTTAACAGATTCGGGTATGCCTCTGATTTTGATATTGTTCCGTCTGGAACGATCCTCAAGGTCTGCCACTTTAGACTTAAGCCATATTATTTCATCATCGTGGTTGTTATGGGCATCCACCATGTCGTTAAATGTATTGGCAAATTCCCCCATCTTGTCTTCAATTTTTGTCACTCTGTCAGTCACAGCGACCACTGCAGTGTTGCACTGAGACATCAATTGCAGCATATCAGAATGAATAGTAGAGCGCAGTGAAAGCATCAAGTCTCTCAACATAGAGGCCATCACAGGCTGGTCATTTGCAGGGAGAGCTGCCATAGTCTCCTGGAATTCCAGGGTGTCATTGATGGTAATGCCCTGTGAGGGGACCGCGGCGGCACGATCCGTCTTTTGTTTGGATTTCACCGGGCTATTGGACTGTGAGGTCGGGGTAGATTGTGGCAAGTGGCCCATATCGCCGTTTTGTGCGCCCGAGGTATTCCCACCGTCTTTTGATCCCGGGGAAGGTAAGCGCTGGGGATGTGATGAGCGTGGCGGGCCGGCGCCATCTTGGCTGCGCGGCCTAGTGTTCGGGGTAAAGAAGTTTAGCATCTTACCCGGCTTTCCACAATCTTTCCGCTTATGGGACATGTTCGGTGGGCTCTCACAGGTGTCCGGAGTGTAGTTGCGGTGTTGTGGAGTGACCCTCTCCGTTGTATTATGCTCCGGTCTGTCTGCGTGGCGAGGAGCTGCAGACTCAAGCTGCCATTCACCTCGCTAGCCGGCTCCGCCCCCCCTTGATTTATCTATTTAAATTCACGTACTTCTCCTTTTTTTTCTAGCCAGTTTATGTAGTTGACTCTAAAGAATCTGTAAGAGATTGATTATTTTTAAGTAGGCTGGTTATAACCTTGAAAGAAGCCTTGCATAGTAACCTTAAACATTTCCCTCACACTGTAGAGGACATGGCTTTACAGTATTTCAAACACTAGTATATTGTCACTCATATAGGTTCTATGCTGATACCTCAGCTTTCCTTGCTTTAATTACCTTCTAAAATTACAATTCAACACTGCATACTTTATTAAATGAAATATACCATGAGAAATATACAATATTTGCCTGGATGTTTATAACTGCAATATATAAAGAGTCAACAACCCAGCACAAGCATAATATGTGTGAAGTAAATGTGAGATTCTGCATTCTTGTTCTGGATCAGTGTCTCAGAAAATACTGAAATCCCTGGATGACAGTTAAGCAGCTAGCCATTTTGGATTCACAGTGTACATATAATGTAAACATTTATTAAAAGTGTGTTTTTTTATATTTGGATAGAGTAAGGAAGGGTTTAACCTCTTCTGATTTTTTTTTTTCCTGTCTGTAACATGTTCAGAGCAATTCTTAAATTTTGGATTCCCTTACCTTAATGAATATGGTAAAACTTCACTTTGCAAAGAATATCCAATCATGTGTAAGCACATGGTAGGATTGTTATATGACCTGTGACTCAAGGATTAATGTTTAGGCAGGGGCAGACCTCGGACAGTCTACACATGCAGCAACAGACAACTACACACACACACACACACACACATATACTGTATACTTTTTTAAGGTTTTAATTCATATATTTTGGTAATACAGTTTTTTAACCTAAAGCTCAGACAAAGGAAGATTTGTTCATGTATTCTCTAAAAGATATTTTGGTGTGTAACAAATGACCTTTAAAAACCTGACATACCTAGTTTTCAGACTATATACATTATATATATATATATATAATGTTGTGGTAGTTCTAAATGAATTGTACTACAGGATGTCATAGCAAAAACGGACCTCTTTACTTAAGGTCATTGTAAGAGCCTTCATAGTTACATAGTTAGTCAGGTTGAAAAAAGACACACGTCATTGCAAGAGCCTTCATAGTTACATAGTTAGTCAGGTTGAAAAAAAAGACACAAGTCCACCTAATTCAACCAATAAAAAAAATAGGAGAAAAGAAAAAAAAAGAAAAAACAACCATACAATACCATATACACAATCCTTTACCTACAACTGATTTAGAGGAAGTTGAAAAACCCCAGCAAAGCATGATCCAATTTGCTCCAGCAGGGGGAAAAAATCCTTCCTGATCCCCCGAGAGGCAATTGGATATTCCCTGGATCAACTTTACCCAGTTATATTATGTTTATTTAGGAAATAATCCAGGCCTTTTTTTAAAGAAATCTACTGAGCTGGCCAGAACCATCTCTGAAGGGAGTCTATTCCACATTTTCACAGCTCTTACTGTGAAGAAACCTTTACGTATTTGGAGATGAAATCTCTTTTCCTCTAGACGTAAAGAGTGCCCCCTTTCCTGTGTGATGACCTTAAAGTGAACAACTCAACACCAAGTTCACAATATGGACCACTTATGTATTTTTACATGTTGATCACCCCCCCCCCCCCCCAATCTTCTCTTCTTAAGAGAGAATAAATTCAGTTCCTCTATTATCAGTTTGGTTGCCCTTCTCTGCACTTTCTCCAGTTCTGAACTGCATATTCCAGATGAGGTATTACTAATGATTTGTACAGTGGCAAAAATTATCTCTTTCTCTCTCTCTGGAGTCCATACCTCTCTCAACACAAGAAAGGACTTTGCTTGCTTTGAAAACCTCAGCTTGGCATTGTATGCTATTATTAAGCTTAGGATCTACCAAAAACCCAAGATCCTTCTCCACCATTGATTTCCACAGTTGTACTCCCCCTAGTATGTATGATACATGCATATTCTTAGCCCCCAAGTGCCTAACTTTACATTCATCAACATTGTTGGCTTGTAAGTTGGAGACATCCTGTAAAGAAGTATTTCCACTGCATAGCTTGGTGTCATCTGCAAAAACTGAAATTGTACTTTTAATCCCAGAACCTACTGTATATAATTTATAAAGATATAAAAAAGCAAGGGTCCCAACACTGAACCTTGGCGTACACTACAGATAACCTTAGACCTTTCAGAGTAAGAATCAATAATCACTACTCTCTGAATTCTGTCTTTTAGCCAGTTTTCTATCCATTTACAAACTGATCTTTCCAAGCCTGTAGACTTTACCTTACACATTAGTCATGTGTTGGGAACTGTGTCAAATGCTTTTGCAAAATCCAAGTATACTACCTCCACAGCCACCCCTCTGTCCAAGGTTTTAATTACCTCTTCATAAAAAAGAAATCAGGTTTGTTTGACAACTTCTGTCTTTCATTAATCCATGCTGTCTGTTACTTAACATATCTTTTTCTAGCAAGAACTCAGCTATGTGGTCTTTTATTAAGGTCTCTGGTATCTTCCTGACTATAGAAGTTAAACTAACAGGTCTATAGTTACTTGGTAAAGACCACATGGCTTTATGTCAATCCAGTGGTATTATTCCAGTCATTAACAAGTTTCTAAAAAATAGAAACAATGGCTTTTAAATGACAGAGATCAATTATTTTAGGGTCCATTTTGTATGCCATCTGGTCCAGGTGCTTCATTCACATTTTTTCTGTCTAAATATTTCAGGACCACATCACTTTTGAGCAACTTTTGAGCCATTGTATTCATGAGCTTGTATTTTATTTTGTGCAATTACCATTAATACCCCAAACATTATTTTTTCCCAAACATTATTTTTTTTGGAAAGTTCCAAATCAGTCTTGTATATTTGCTTGCATCTGGAAGTCAAGTGGTATTTAAGAAAATAATAATCTGGCTACCTTTTAGGGCCTTTGCATCTATTGATTTGCAACTAAAAAAATAAGGGGTAATAAATATTATCATAAGATACTTAGCAAGAAGAATGTGTGTGCTTAGACATATGAGATCTTATTTTTCTCGGGGCAAATTTACTAACACATAATCTCTCTTTATGTTTCTTGGCCCATATACTATACTGCATATTTGATTAATTAATTTATTTAAACTAATTAGAATTAATATGGGCACAGAGATGAGTTCTTAACTGAAATTGCAAATGATCCCTAACATTACAAATGGGGTTTTGTTCTGCAATTCTTTCTGTAATTTGAATATGTGGCTAGCTGTATTGAGAATACTGATTTGGTAGCTTAAGTACATTTGTACCTTCCTATGGGCATGAACGGTATTAGTTCCACAGGGAACCATATCTATCTGGGTAGGGCCCTGCATACTAGGCCCCAGTGCCAAAAGATCTCCCAGCAGCCTATATCAATCCACCCTCCAGCCCCCCTTTCAATACAAACATTCAGTGCAGGAGGTGCAAGAACTATGTTCCCTTGCATTCCTGCTGTAAAAAGCCCCGCCTAAACCTAATAAGAAGGTTTAACCTTTTATTGTCAAGAATCTTGCATCTGAAGTACCAAGGGGGAAAACAATTTAACTACTCATTGTGTGATCTAATTTCTAATTGTATTTAAGGTATATAAGTGGACTATACTTATTATGCATTTGTGGGGGGGAATAAAACAGGAAAAATATATTGTTCAAAAGTGAAAAACATAAGAAAATGCCTGCAGCAACAATTGAGTGAGTATTGAAAGTTATATTTATGGATAACTATTTTGAAGAACTACACGTATTAAAAAAGACTTTAGCAATGTTGCTAGAACGATTTTCTACAGCTGAATACAGAAAGCATTATCAATCTCTGAGAAAAGAGATGATGTTAAATCTCTCACCAAAGAGAATATTTTCTTCATCCAACTATATATTTTCCATAGATGAACACCATGTGAATTCTATTGTGTGGTGAAGAATATATATCTTTGAGAATATATATCTTTGAGGTATTTGTAAAAACAGTGGATATGTTTCTAAAATGGTAACTAGCCTGGCCTTCATATACAATTTCTCTGTACTATGTAATTATCCACCACAACAATACAATATTAAATCAATTGAAATAATTTATTTATTTGTCAGCTATATACTCCAATAAATTATTTGTTTTTTATTTCAATATTTTTATTACATTTTCAGCAGTTCTAAAGGCAACAATTTAAGTAAAACAAAATCTCTTAAGTACAAAGATTAGTACAAATAGTATCCAAAAATACAGATGCAGACATGTTTCAAAAATAATAATAGGCAAGTTAAGCTAAGAGTTTTGACACCATAGAATGAATTGTTCAACAGATATGCGTCTCTCTGACATATAAATTATGACTGGAGTGAAAGGCACAAGAGGCAACAACCACCATACTGATGAATATAGGAGGGGGATTTGCTTCCTAACAATGTTCCTGAGATAAGGAAAGACAATGAAAGAGAAAGTATTGCCTTTTTTTCAGCAGAAAATGGGAGGGGAGGAGGGCTGCCTCAGGATTCGCTAGGCAATAGATATATACCTAACTTATGGTTCCCACAGCTTTGAAAATTGTATGATGGGGTTATGTAGGGTACAGGTGGGCTTATCATTAACCATAATCCAATTAAGCTTGCAGTTGATGTATTTAAGTGGTACCACAGGCTGCTTTCAATGTTTTGTTATTGTTATCCTAGCTGCTAAAATCATATACAAAGTCAACCACTCAGAGTTATTTTGACCCTTGGGGGTATTTTCTGGAAAAAAGCCAATTCAGGAGATCTGCAAATATGTAGTGAATGGATGAGGCTAAAGATTCTGATCCAAAATCCAAAAAGTACTTTGGGGAATTGCCACCAAATGTGGTACCAAGTTGGCCACAATGACTAAAACAGTTATGTAAGGCCGTCAGGTGCATTTTCACAATTCTTGTGGACACCAGATATCATTTTGTAAGGTCTTACAGTTAGCTTCTATCACTTGGATAGATTGTTAGTGTTTTCCTGCCATTCAGTTAATTTTAATGCAATGTTCATATCCATTTCCCAGAGCATCATATAGGGAAGCTTGCAGTTCAGGTCTGTCAGGGATAAGTATAATGTGGAATTAGGGCCTTTCATCAGATCTCAGTCAGGGGTCCCACAAGCAATTTAGGTTTAGCTTGAATAAAATATGTGATTTGATTACAGCAAAAAATGTCAGTTAAAGGCATGTGAAATTTTTTGTGATAGTATCATAAGGTGTGCAGTTTATCACCATGTAAAAAGTCTCCAATTCATAAAAGGCCATTACTAATCAAACGTTGAAATGCACTTGGAAATAAACCTGGTGTAAATTCTGGGTTGCAAACGATGGGAGTTAAAGGGATATGATGTGAGGAAAGGAACTAGCAATCTTTTTGCCTGCCCCAGACCACTAAAGAGTAAGATAAAGTAGGACAATGGAAAGGAGGTCGTAGTCTATTCGAAAGCCACGTTGATGATACAATAGTATAATGATTGCAGGAGAGAGCTTCAATAGATACCAATAAAGGTGTAGGTCCTTTTGGCATAGTAGTAGCCAACTGCCTTATTTGTGTTGCGCAAAAATATGCCAAAAGGTTGGTAAGTCCCAAGCCATCATGTGTTTTAGGTGAGTATAAAGTCAATTTATTCATCTGAGTTTATTACTTCAGACAAAGTGAAAAATCTAATTTTGTATTTGATTTAGTTACCTTCTGGGCAAGTTATAGGTAAAGTTCTAAAATAATAAAGCAGCCTGGGCAAGAAAGTAATTTTAATTGAAATGATTCTACCAGGGTATTAGATAGCCCTATCATTGCTTTAAGTCCTCCCTTGGACATTTCAAAAGTGGTGGATAGTTTGCATCATAAAGGGTCATGGAGATTGCTGACTATGGCCTGAAGTAAAATAACATTTAAGGGTAGTTGTTTTGTGAGAGTCTAAAGTAAGGCCCGAAAATGGCAAAAACCGGTGGAGTAGATCTAATAAATTTGGTAAGGTTATATAAGGAGATGAAATACACAAAGGATGTCATCGGCAAATAAAGCACATTTGTGCTATTGTTGACCACAGGAAAGACCTCCAATATCAGGAGGAGAACATATGGCGATTGCAAGAGGCTCAACTGCTAGAGCAAAAAGTAATGGTATAAAGGGCAGCCCTGTCGGGTGTCATGTCTGGCGAGAAAATAAATTGATTTAAATCCCTTCAAGGAGACCTTGGCCAAGGGGGAACAATATAGTGTGTTTAATGTAGTGAGAAGTAAGGTACCAAACTAGGCTAGCATTTTCAATAAATAATCCCAAGAAAGACTATTAAAGGCCTTTTGCCTGTCTCTGGAAACTGGGGAATCCCATTTAGACTTAATCACCAATATCAGAGCTAGCAGTCTATGTATTTGATCAAACGCATTACGATCACGATTCTTATGAATGTAATATTTAAGAAAGGTATTAAGTCATAGTGCATGGGCTTTAGTTTAGATTTTAAGGTCCTAGGGGATGAAAATTCCATATAATGCCATATGCCATATGGGGGAATAAATGTTCTAAGAATTTTAATAGTTTTATGAAGTTCCTCACAAGTGGTAGGTTGGTCCATGAGGTCTCTATGAACTGTAGAGCAATAGGAGATTTAAGGATGTCAACAATTTGGCGAACAGAAAAAGCAGTATTTCCTGGGGGATTTTGATAAAGATTAGCATAAAAGGAGTGAAATTCTTGGAGAATGTTATGTGGATTTTGTGAGAGGTTACCATCCGCGAGTGTAATTGTAGGTGGGGGTTGAGGGGTGAGCTTTTTAGCGAGCAAGGAGCTTGGCGTGTCCCTCCATGTGAAAAATGTATAGTTCATCCAGAACAGAGATTTTTCTGTGTTAGTGATAAGGCAGATATTCCAAAAATGTGTTTTGAGTTGTGAAAATTGGCACAAAATCTGGCTCCATGGGACTCTGGTGGCCATCTTGGGTCTGACTCCCAGGGTTAGGCGCATTTTGCACACGGCTTGGGACATGTAACCCATCTGCAAGGAACTATGTTTAGCATCTGGGAAAGGTTCCAGAGGAGTAGGACAAGTGCAGGCATATTGAAGGCTCCCGATTGGGTACAGAACAGCCAGGCAGTATTCTGCTCCTCAAAACAGACGTTGTTGGCACACCTGAGACCGACTCCTACTGACACATCGCTGTTGCATTCTTTGAGTGCTCCCGGTTGGGCTGCCTTTCCACCAGGCTTGTTGTGTTTTGCCTAACTTCTAATACAATATACTACTGTTTCTCTGTACCTGGACTCTGAGTGTTTTCTGTCACCGCACCACACTGCCCCTACTTAAACCCTTACCCAATCAGCTCTGTCAAATAACTGTGTGACAAGCTAAGCTTAATAATTACAATATTGCTGATTCATTTCTGATTTTGCAAAGATGTTTCATCTAAAATTAAATATAAATGTGCCCCCTTAAACATGACAAACGTGATAAATAGGGAGAGAGATGCGGAAGCCAGTAAGGATTTCCTATTTACGTTTCAATAGTGTTTGTTGTTAATTTTAGGAATATAGACATACAAGGCATTGTAAAGGAAATGGGTCTACAAGACTACATAATGGTAAACAAGTAACCATTTGCTGGGTGCATCTCTTGGATAGTAGTAAGAGGATTAGACAGAAAAGGAAAGAAAACTAGACAACAAGTGTGACACCACAGAAAGTATCAGTGGGGTTATCATGCCACATGAGCTGTAAATAATGGGTGATAAAGCCAGACTGACCATTGTGCCATAAAAGATTGGGTTTTACCATTTTTCATGGAAAACACAAGTTCATATTGGGTCTGAGTGTTGAGGTGAGTCAGAAAGGAAGTGAACTCTGGAGATTCTTGTTGTTTCCAGCATTGAGCTCTGTTTTTCTTGGCAGTCGTCAGTGTATTACGGAGGATAAGTGGAGTCTGGGCCACCATTCATAGTTGAGTAGCCATGGCTTGATCAGGAGCACATTTGGTGCCAAGGACAGATGAGACAAAGTGGAACTGTTTTTCCCAATAAGGTGACAAGATAGGGCAGAGCTACCAGACATGTAGAAGAGAGACAGACTCACTGCAATTCCTCCAGCATGACAACGAGGTAGACTTGAAGATTTTAGATAGCCGGAGCAGAGAATATTACCAGTGGTGTAGCATGTTTAGGTGAGATTCCCATTGCGATGCACAGTGGGAGAACTTGAGCAAGTTAGAAGTTGCAGTGAACCAGTGTAAGGCGCAGGCGAGATCTGACTCACAGTTTTCCATAGACTTGGTTTTCATATGTGAAAGTCCGTAAAAATAGGTGCTGCCCTTTCTGTTCGATGTAGGGAAATTATAGAAGAAGAGAACATCTTGCGGAGCTAGGACTGTAGGTTTTATAATGACCTCCAGGATATGTCTGACTTTCAAATACTTGTAAAATATTTATGAGGGAGGCGATAATACTGACTCAGGTCCTCATACAAAAGGAGGTTGGAATTGTCAAGAAGATGCCCAACTGAGAGGATGCCTGCCTCTGACTAGTCATTAGTATGTAGATCGGTGATGAAAAATTCCAGGGCACTGGTGGTCACATCTGTAGGTCCATGGCGGTCTTTTTAAGAAGAGTAGATTGGGAGTAACGCCAAGAGTTCAGAGCTGCTTTGATTGTATAGAAGGGGGAGTGCTGAGGAGGGAGAACCAGAATTGTGCATAGAAGTCGTCCTTAGATGAAGACCAAATATACACTGTTCCATAGAATCCCATCGTTTGTCTTGCAATAATGTCCACCAAGTAGAGACTTGGTCCATTATTGCTGCAGGATAGTAAAGCTTTAGGTTGGAGACACCCTTGCCTGAGGCCGATTTAGGTCTATACAAGGTACAGTTTAAAAAACAAGCCCTTTTCCGACCCCATATAAAGTTGTTTAGGGTGGCCTGAAGGTTCCATAGATATGAATTAGACAAGAGTGTAGGTAGTGTGCAAAAATCATATAGAATATTTGGGAGGTACAGACTTTTTTGCAACAGCAGCTCTACCAGCCCTGGAGAAAGGGAGACTTGGAAAGTGTATGTGTTTGGTGTTGAATGGTCCACAGTAAAGTTTTGTGATTAGGGTTGACTAGAGAGGAGATAGGCAATGTAAGTTGTATCCCTAGGTACCTAATAGCAGATTTGGGATCCTAGGAGAAGCCAGAGGTTGCAGATAGGTAAGTCTGAATTCTCGTAAGAGGTTTGAGAACACAGGGAGGGAGGTGACAGGATTCGTAAGTGAAATAATAATATAATCTGCTTACAGTCCTATTTTATGGTCGATTGTAATACCTGATATATTTGGGTGGGTCATAATGGCCTGAGTGAGGGGTTCCATAACTAGGGCGAATATTATAGGGCCCTGGTCCCCAACCCTGGTCCTCAGGGCCCACTAACAGGCCAGGTTTGCAAGATAACTGAAATACATCCCAGGTGATATAATTTGCTGCTCAGTGATTGCATTACTCTAGCCTGCATCTCCCCAAGGTAATACTTAAAATCTGGCCTGTTAGTGGGCCCTGAGGACCGGAGTTGAGGACCACTGTTATAGGGGACAAGGGGCAGCCTTGTCTAGTGCCATTAGTAATATTAATAAGGTGCAAGAGAGTACCGGAGATAAACACTTTGGCCCAAGGGTTGGAGTAGAGAGCTCTAATAGCTGTGTCAATAAAACCTGTGAGGCCGAAAGTATGTAATATCTTCTTTAACTACAGCCAGTGAACCTGATTGAACACCTTCTCTGCATCCAAAGATAGAAGCAGAGAAGGCGTTCGATGGAGCTCTTCCCCTTGGAGCAGGTTGAGGATGTGTCTGGTGCCACCCAAAGTCTGGCAGTCTGGTAGTCTGGCAGCCTTTTACAAAACCTACTTGGTCAGGGTGGAATATTTTGGGAATGATATTTTTTAACCTGGAGACAATGATTTTGGCATAAATCTTTATATCCATATTAAGGTGCAATATAGGACAATAATTGGCTGGCTCAACAGGAGATTTCCCAAGCTCAATACAATTAGAAAAAGCACCACCTAACATAGTGCAGTATAAGTATCAGAGTCTGCATCTAGTACGAAGTTGGACTATAGGCCCGTCACTTTAAAAATAGTGAGATGACAACTAATGCGTGAGGGTAGTCCATATCAGGGGAGTACAAATAGCTACTTTCTGAACAAAAACAACCTTGCATCATTGATCAGGAAAAGCCCATGTGGGGCATTGAAAAAGAAAAATTAGGAAGTTTTTTGGCTTCCGTCTGAGAGCAGAGTATATATTTTTACCCTTGATGGGTGACCTGTAAGGTGGCAGGGAACAGCCGGTTGTACACAATTTTCCTTTCCCTCAGGGCTTATTATAGTAGTAAACTGTCTGCCACGAGCCAGGGTGAAGGCAGAAAGGTCAGCGTAAATTGAAATATGGGGAAAAGGGTCTGGTAATTTCCCCACTTTTCGTGCAGCAGCCATGGCTCTATCTTTAATGTGAAAAAAATTGAATTCTTGCCAGAACGACCCTTAGTACCATGTCTGGAAGAGTGTTTGGCTTTGTTTTGTGGTGAGCTCTATCTATAATTAGGTCACGGGCAGTTTCCATAGCCAGGAGGGTTTTAAGTAGCTGAAGAAGATAGGGCGTGAGCTCAGCAGGAGAGACTGATTCGGAAATGCCTCTGAATTTTAGATTGTTCCTCCTAGATCTGTCCTCTAAATCTGTAACTATATTCTTCAGCCACTGAATGGCAGCGTCACACTCTTGGTAACCATTCACTAAATCAGGGATATGCAAACTGTGGCCCTCTAGATGTTACAAAGCTACAAGTCCCATGAGGCATAGAAGGACTCCCACAGCCACAAACATGACACTCAGAGGCAGAGGCATGATAGGACTTGTAGTTTTGCAACATCTTGGGGGCATATTTCTGCACTAAATCATTATGGGCAGCTATGCAGTCTCCCAGTTTGTATCCAAATCTTTCCATCCTGTCTTCCAGATGTTCCACGTGAACTTGTTAATCTGAGAAGTTTTACATAGCTCAACCTGCAGGTCTTTTTTTCAGAGAAAGGAGCATTTCTTTCAAGGTATGCTCTGAGGCTGGGTGATCAGAGATGGGAAAGGAGGAAAGGGAATCGTGTACTTGCTGTGTGTCCCCATGTGTGCCAAAGTGTCTTTTACTTACAGTCCCTTTGGAAGCAGGTGAAGCAGAAGAAGAGCTAGCTGATGTCTTGTGTGAGTGCTTGTCCTCCTGCCTGTGCTCCAGGTTGTGGGCTTCATGTGTGCCATAGGAAGGCTCTGCCAGTGCTGTGGAGGGGGGAAGGAGATAGGTCCATGTGCCCAATGTCGCCATCTTGCTCTTTTTCTCTGCTCAGCCCTGGAAAGAAGTTTGTAAGCTTCTTGGGCTTGGAGGACCCGGTGCACGGCGGGCGATTGCTCTCCGTGACATCCCTGCTTGCTGGAGCTCTGGGAATAAGCGGCCATACTCTGAGAGGCCAAACCACGCCCCAAGGATTTCCTATTTAAATGACTCCTCACAGTGGCATGGGTCATTGTGGGAGGATTAATGCACTCCCTGCAGATTTTAGGGGAATAGCAATAAACTGTAAAGGCTTTAAAATTATCCCTTTACTAGTTCACTCTTTAGAAGTAGCAGACATGGAACTGTTATAAAATATCTGTAAATCAGCCTAATTAAGGTTATTGGTGTGATCTGATCATTTAAATATCCCCCTGCTAGATAGCAGCCTAATCCATTACAGATCTTGAACCTGACAGACTGCTTCTTTATCTGTAATCTAGGACAAACATAAAGCCATTTAATAAAAGCAAAACACACCCTGAACACAAGAAAAGTTAAAAGGGAAAGGATAATATACATCGATCAACCATAACTTTATAAAGGTAAAGTGCAGCACTAGAACTACAACATATTACTTCCATGATACAGAAACACCTTAAATAATAAATATATATGAACTGAAAAAACACGTGTATAAAGTAATAATTTGTATAGAGAAGTTCCATAAAAATTTGTATATAGTCCTCAAAACAGTAAATGCCAGCATAAAGATGATAAAATCTTATTAATCCAATATGAAAAACACCACTATGTGCTCATCCGTGACCCATAAACATCAAAACCAGTGAAAGGTATACCTAGTTTAGAAAAACACATAGTGACTCCTTATCAGATCACTATGACCCTTGTGTTAACAGATAGATCTGACAGCGCTTCTGGGGATAAAAAAAACCCAACCATGAATATGCTCCCTGGCTGCTGTCATTCACTTGCAGAAATAAAGTCATTATTCACACATGGAACCATAAAAAAGGAGAAAGTTTATCCCACAATTTAGTTTGCAGATCTTTATGACCACCCACCTAATATTGACTACGTCCCCATTTTACCACTAAAACAGCCCTGACCCATTGAGGCATGAATTCTACTAGACCTCTGAAGGTATACTGTGACATCTGGCTCCATGCCGTCAGTAGCAGATCCTTTAAATCTTGTCATTTGCAAGGTGTGGCCTCTATTGATTAGACTTGTTTTTCTAGCACATCTCACAGATCCTCGATTGGATTTAGGTATTGAGAATTTGGTGGCCAAATCAACACACCTCAAACTCATTTCTGTGTTCTTCAAACCATTTTTAGCAGAAATACTGCTGACCATCAGGGAATACTGTTTCCATAAAGGGGTGTACTTGGTCAGCAACAAAGTTTATATAGGTTGTATCTTGCCCAGAATATCAAACTGCCTACCTGCTTGCCTTTATCTTCACATTCTGCATCTTGGAGCCATTATTTCAACAGGTAGGTAATGCAGAAGCACACGGCCATCCACATGATGTTAAAAAAAAAAACACAATACATCAGATAAAGCCACCTTCTTCAATTGCTCTGTAGTCCAGTTCTGATGCACACATGCCCATTGTATGTGCTTTTGGCTGTTGACACGGGTCAGCATGGGCAGCCTGACCGGACCAGTCTGCGGCTACACAGCAACATATACAGTACAACAAACTGCTATGCCCATTTTTTTCTGCATACAACACATCAACTTCCTAGACAATATGTTTACTTGCTGCCTAATATATTCCACTGACTTTCAGATGCCATTATAACAACATAATCAATGTTATCCACTTAACTTGTTAGTGATCTTGATGTTATGGCTGACTGATGAACATTTTTGATTATTGCCCTTTAAGGGGGATTTGTGGTGTTGTCAATCATGTATTTTTTCTAGATATTATTTTAGAATTATGAAACATTTTGCGTTTTAACCAGGTATGCATAAAATATGCCACAGAAATGTTTCATATATGACACCTGAAACCAACAGGAGAGCTTTAAGAAAGTCTAAGATAACAGCTGAAGTCTCAGAAAGCAGCTGTCATGCTGAACAAAGACTTTTATGAGTGACAGGAAGGACCCCCCTTCCACTGCTAGCACATATTACAATGTGCTATAAAGTATAAAAAACTGCTGTGATTTCCTAGCCCAGCAGAATCTTGTAACATGTTAACCATTGATTCATGCAGAAAGATTGGAGTTTGGGTGATACTTTTTTTGGCTAACTTACCATTTTAAAGATGCTAGCTTTTGGGACTTATCTGATCCCCTCTTCAGGCTTTATGCAATTCAGGATATGGTTCTAAAACCCACATATTTATACATAGAGTTACAGAAAGAAAATTAAGAACACATCCAGACAGTGTATGAATGACACCACTGATACAGCTAGTAAGTATTTTTGCAGCAGACTAAAAAGGAATTGTTATTAAATGCAAAAAGTAAAATTTGCATAGATTCAGCATTAAAGCTGGGTGCCTCAACACAAACACAGAAAAACAACAATCAACTTTTCTTCATATGAACTTAAAGAAACAGAATTACCTGTACTCTCAAAAATGACTGAACATTTGACTAAGTACGCTCCCAGGTAGCGGTATCCTGGGCGTCTATGTAGCGTAATGAGTGCCTCATCCTATTGAAATATTGAAAAACTAAAGAGAAAGAAACGTGGACTTTGGAGGCACTGGATACTTAAAACTATAACATTTTATTGAATAGTCTATAAAAAAGCATCAAAAGAAAAAACACACAAAAAACACAATGAAATAACATTCCGTTCAGACAAGGAAACATATTGGTACAACATAGACAGTTCTGGTAGTTACATTACTAATGAAGTAATGAGCAAGTACAAAACATTTGGATAACAGATTGAAATAATTGATACTTCACGTCAGCTGGTATGCCACAGAAATAATATATGATGGGGCAGAGTTATCTGCATAATATATAAAGGTAATCTATTTCCTGGAGGGGCCAATAGTACACCCCCAAAAGACTCCTGACCCGTGTGAACCACCCTCCCCGGATGGGGAGTAACCACCATCGATGGCCCCTCCAGGAAATAGATTACCTTTATATATTATGCAGATAGTTCTGTGGCATACCAGCTGATGTGCTATATGCCATATCCATATCTGCTGGCTGAAGACGTTTGGCAGCTTATGTGCATTTTCATTAACTCTTGATGACTCGAACCCTTCATCCACTCTCCCCATCGGTTACTAATGTTGCTACTTCTAATATCATTACTTGCTGACCATGTACAGAGCATTGACCCATTAGCTCCAGAGGAAGCTTAACGTGAAACATGTCGAGCACTATGGCTCAACGGAACTTTATGACTATGCGTTAACACATCGTTCGATCTTCCTGGGAAGACAGTACACCTCCCTGTCACCTTCGGTCAGGATCGCTTTGATGTGAAGTATCAATTATTTCAATCTGTTATCCAAATGTTTTGTACTTGCTCATTATTTCATTAGTAATGTAACTACCAGAACTGTCTATGTTGTACCAATATGTTTCCCTGTATGAACGGGATGTTATAACATTGTGTTTTTTTTTGTGTTTTTTCTTTTGACGCTTTTTTATAGACTATTCAATAAAATGTTATAGTTTTAAGTATCCAGCGCCTCCAAAGTCCACGTTTCTTTCCATGTACTCTCAAAATGACTGACATTCTGCCAAGCAAAATCTAATTGTGAAGTGATGTGGAGGCATTCTTTAGAAAACTACAACTCAAAAAACGTCCATGCCAAGGCAGTCCCCAGCACAGCCAATTTAAAAGCATAGAGCATCCCCATAAAAAAGCCATCTGAATTCCTAGACCAGTAAGATCAGTACGGAACACCACTCTGGACACACATATTGACCTCTTCAGACATAGTCACAAATAAAATCCTGCAGAAATAAGTAAGGCAGGTACCGAAGCTATCTGCACAGGCACAAACAGTCATCAGTTCCTTGAAAGTGAACGAGAAGATTATCATGAAGCATGAAGACAAAGGAGTGCTATTGTCATAATGAAGACTAGTGACTATAAACAGGAGGAACACAGGAAGCTATTCAACACCACACACTACACCAGGCTACAAAAGGACCCTACGGATTCCTACACTAAAAAAAAAAAAAAAAAAAACCCACTCATGGTGAATTCAATACATTTAGGAACCAGAGATTAAATATGGACCCAGAGGAATCAATCATTGGCTGTTTGTACATGCACCTCAAAATTCTATAACAAGGGAAACTTAGGCAGACCCATAATCTAAAAAAGTACTGGACTACCCACTGAAAATATCTCAGACATAATTGAAAATATCTTGAAATCTTTGGTCTGAAACACTTTGTTCAAAGCACAATTAACCCCCGATAAACCTAGTTGATACTGGCCTTGTATCTTCACTACTTGAGTCCCAGCATCTTCAACCTATATAAACATTTTTGAGTCTTACAATTACTGCTTTATTTTGCTGTTAGTATAGCCAGTCTTGACATTGTTTTTTGGGGGGGACAGATGCTTTCTTTTGATGTCATACTTTACAGCAGTATTAAACACAAAACCAAAAATGTAATATGTTGCAGCTTACCAATCATTAGATGTGGTGGCTGCATCAGTTTTCTATCCTAAAGCTTTCTTTTTTTTCCCCTCTGTTTTCACCTGGAGATCTGTCCAGTAACACACCTTCTGCATAACAGTACCCCCAGTCTGTATGAATGACCACAGGGGGCACCTTTGGACAGCAGCATTTTCAGTCTGGGGGGGAGGAGAGTGTTAGATGTACTAGCAGATTTAAATACAATAATGAATTGAAGCTAATGTCCAGCTAATACAGCAGTTACAGCAACATTTTTTTTTCCTATTGGAATAAAGGTTTTACATATGTAGCTCTCCTCCCAATGGAGTGGCTTAATGCATGGGTATCCTCTTCACTTCTTTCGCCCTGAGCTGGTTCCAACCCGACTGACACTATTGGTTCCGTCATATTGAATAATTAAGACCACAAATATTGCAGTGTGAGAACAAGTTTCCTGCTTTTGAAATAGGAATAAAGAAAAGTATACAGACAGAATCATAGATAATGCAAGGGTTGACAATGAAGTAGATCCTGAGTTCCTAACCAAAGATTGGAGTATAGTTCAGCACTCAGGATCTGGAACACAAGCCACACATATATATGTAAACAAATTAGTATATATATATATATATATATATATATATATATATATATATATATATATATATATACTAGAGGATTGCGTTCAGCAACAATAAAAAACACACTGAATGTTTAAGTGTACTTGGAGAGTGACCACAGATAAAGAATGACTACACTTAATGACCAATGTAGAATAAACAATATAACAATACAAGATCTACTATCAGAGTACACTCTGTGTACTAACGGGGGCCCCCTTTATACTGAACTGCAATAGTCTCCTGAAAAGTGAGGCCTCACTCGACTTCCCCAGTAAGGAATCCTCAAACAAAGAAGGGAAAGTAATTGTAATCCAATAAAGGTGGTGATGATGATGATGAACAGTAATCCCCAGAGTAGTCAATAATTGTAATCCACAGAAACAATTGTAAAACAGATGTTGATGTGTCTCAACAGACTACCAGCCTGAGATTGGACAGAGGGCTTAGGGGTGGGAAACCTTTTTTCTGCCAAGGGCCATTTGGGTATTTATAAAACCATTCGGGGGCCGTACAAAATTATCACCTTAAAAATTAGCCTGTTATATTTGGTCAAACATTTAATTAACTCACCCCTAATGTGATGGCTGCAACTGCTTCTCTTTGGTGAGGTGTGTGATGTTACCTGGTATTGATGATGTTGCTACTCGCAACAGGTTTTCCAGGTTTGAATCGGTCAGCCTGGAGCGCAGACGACTTTTTTGTGGTGGTAAGTTTTGAAAAAGAACTACTGGCAGGTACTGCTGGTGGGTATAGCTGGCTGGTACTGCTGTGGGTACTGCTGGCTCAGGCTGGTACTGCTGGCTAGTACTGTGCTGTGAGTACTGCTGGATGGTACTGCTGGTTCAGGCTGATACTGCTGTGGGTACTGGTGGCTGGTACTGCTGTGGGTACTGCTGACTCAGGCTGGTACTGTGCAGTAGGTACTGTTGGCTGGTACTGCTGGCTCAGGCTGGTACTGTGCTGTGGGTACTGCTGGCTGGTACTGCTGGCTCAGGCAGGTACTGCTGGCTCAGGCTGGTACTGCTGGCATGTACTGCTGGCTGGTATTGCTGTGGGTACTGCTGGCTGGTACTGTGCTGTAGGTACTGCTGGCTGGTACTGTTGTAGGTACTGCTGACTCTGGCTGGTACTGCTGGTACTGGCTAGTACTGCTGGCTCTGCGGTGGGTACTGCTGGTTCTGGCTGGTACTGCTGTGTGTACTGCTGGTACTGCTGCGAGTACTGCTGGCTCTGGCTGGTACTGCTGGTTCTGGCTGGTACTGCTGGCTCTGGCTGGTACTGCTGTGTGTGCTGCTGGCAGAAAATGCTGGCTAGGAGAAGTGTAGCAGCGCCACGCTGGTGGAAGAGTTGATGTTTCCTGTATTGGTCACAGGCGGAGTGCATTTAATATCACTCCGCCTGTGACTCACTCGGACTGTCAAAACGGAGCAGGAACTATACAGGAAGCATAGGCTCCATTCTGACAGATCAGCTGAGAGACACAGACTCAGCTGCATGGGGGGCTGGACCAGATCACTTCGGGGGCCGCATACGGCCCCCGAACCATAGGTTCCCCACCCCTGGCTTAAGGCCTAGTTCACCCACCTTGCACTGACTATATATGTGACTGCAGTGTCCAGTGGTATATCTATATTTCCATATGGCCTTCTTAAGCAAACAGTTTGGCAGTCTTGCCCTGACTCAGCCTAGGTCTGTGATTAGTGCAGATGTATATACTGGATGTCTCTCACCCAAACCGGGAACTCCACTCTCTACTGCCACCAGGCTCCGCTCTGCTCAGCATCTCCCTCAGCCTATCAGATGACCTTCCGCTTGGTCACACTACCGAGACTCCTCCACGCTCTCACACCGCCTGCTTCAGCTCCGGTGTCCGCCACTAGGCCTCTGGCCTACTCCTCTGCGATCCGCAGCAGCCCTTCCCCTTTCTTACAGCACGCTGTACTTGAGGCAAGAGAGCGAAACTCGATCCTGCCCCCCTTTATAAAGGCACTCCAAACAGGCTCTGCGCGCCACACTGCTCCCTGGGAGAAGAGTCTATCTACATAGCAGTCTATGATCCTGGCTCCTCCCGGAACTACATCTCCCATAATTTCAAAGTCACTGTCTTTGCAGACCCTTAATAACAAATAACAGTTTGAACAATATCAGCTGTGCGACCAAGCTACACATAAATAAATAAATAATGAACATTATAAGCAACCCTGATCGTTTTAAAATATTTATCTCATCTCTGTAACTGATACAATCTGCTGGAGAGCTTGTTGTTTTGAAAAACAACAGACTTACTGGCCAAATCACCAGATGAAAATGTCAGGAGTCTGTGGTAGTGAGCCCTTGTAGTTCACCAACTTGGGGTTCCCCAGGGTGCAGAGTTTAAGCTACGAGCCTGCTTCTTCACCAGGGCCCCTGATGGTGGGAATGGCCTTGCTGCAAGCTGGAACCAGGTTGCGGCCTCTAAGTAAAGCTAGCTGGGAATGCGGACACCAGTTAGCAAGTGCAGAGTACAACAGGAGACTAAAAAAACAGGAAACTATCCGGGGTCAGGGTGGGCGGCAGACAAGCACAACAATAGGTGAAGCTGGAATCGGTACACGGCTAGTCAGAGACAGGCTTTACAGGTAGTAACAACTAGGAATTCAGAGAACTGTGAATATGCTCAGGCAAGGAGCACTGCACTGAGCATGAGTATATATAGGGAAGCAAACAAGGAGGTGACTCTTGAAGTATAAAAGGAAAGATGATGTGAACCCAAAGCAGAGCAGGCATCGCCCATAGGTGAACAGAGAAGCCAAACACCACAAGTGAAATGGAGTCACGGATCTAGCACAAACCCTGCAGCAAGGAGGTAAGAAATTGACAAACAAATCTGCATGCTAGACCATGACAGAAAATAGAAGAAAAATAGAAATAAAATATAGTATAATAGAAAACAGAAAAAAGAATAAACTAGTGCAGCTATCACATCTAAGAAATGGTAAGCCTGAAATATAATAAATATTTGCAAAAAAAAAAAAATATATTTGCTTTGTGTTTAATACCACTTAAATTATATACATTATTTTTTTTTAGAAATGAGAGACAACTGGTAAAAATTAACATCTTAAAAGGATCAATAAATGTTTCCATCCAAGAAAATAATTATAAGATACTCACCAAATGGTACCGCACTCCCTTCCTGCTCAATAAATATAACAAAGATATACCTGATGAATGTTGGAGGTGCAAACAATCTCATGCAGATTTACTGCATGTATGGTGGTCCTGTCCCCTGATACAGCCATTCTGGAATACGGTCAAATCCTACAATTACACCCAGCTCAGTTTCTCTTACACTTTCACCCCAACTCCCCACCTAAGTACTTCAAATCCCTCCCTATGATCACGATAAACGCAGCTAAGCTTTGCATCCCTAGACTATGGGGCACCACGAAAGTCCCATCCCTCCATAATTGGCTCACCCAGATTAATAAAATCTCTGAAATGGAAGAGCTCATATCCACAGTACATGACTCCCCAAACAGATATATTAAAATCTGGAAAGATTGGATTATTTTCCGCTACTCTCCCGAATATGACCAGCTTATTAACATGTCTACCAACTAGTTAATCCACCTCCCCCGTAATATCAGTTAATATCATCATGCACTCTAACGTGACTTTGACATGTAAGATGCTTCTCTCCCCACCCGCCCTCTTCTCCCCTTCTTCGTCTTACCTTTCTTCTATCTCTCTTCTCTCCCCCCATCCTAGCGGGCCTAATGCAGGTCAGAGGGTTCGCTCCCCCACTTCCTTTCTGACATATTCCCTCTTACTTTGCTATTTTAGCTTTATCAAGCTTAAAAAATATGTCTGCCCTTAACTGCCTTGTTTCATGTGTAATGCTGTTCTAATATATAACTTTATACTCCAAAGGGCAAATTACCTTCGTCCTTCATTCTTGTTTTACCACGTGTTACACCCTAAGTTTAACTTGATGTCTGACTATTTATTTTGCCAAGTTTCAGCTGTTACTTACTTGTTTATAATGTGAATGGATCAAATAGGCCTTATTATTTCTCATAAGATTGTTATTTCTACATATAATGTGAAAAGTGTAATTTCATGGTTGTTACTCTCATTACTCTTCAATAAACTTGTTGAAAAAAAAAAAAAAAAAATTATGAAAATATTTTCTGGTGATTCTGGTTTATTTTGATCACAAAAAAAAATGTAAAATATGAGGTACAGTTTTTTTTCTAGATAGTGGTTGTCACAGGCAGCTGGCGGTTCCAGTGCTTACCCCTACTGGGACCAACAGGCGTTGCAATTGCCTGCTTTTCTAAATTGGCATTGGGACAAATAGCCATTATTTTAGTGTTGTTTTAAAGTAGCATTGAAGACTTAAGTGATTAAAGAACCATCCCAGCCACCATGGATCTGAAATACTTGCAGGCCATCTTTCCATGTGATGTTGGTATTGCAGCCTGTTGACACTATCTTAAGAAACTGAGCAAGCCTGCTAAGTACTTATCTGATATAGTTTATGCTGACCCATAACTACTTTCCAGTTGCCACCCCATACCTGTCTACTTGCCTCACAAACCTATGGCCTACTTCTACTATAACCACTTCTGGACCGGAAGGATTTGCCCCAGGCCATGACCAGGCCATTTTTTGCGATTCAGCACTGCATTACTTTAACAAACAATTGCGTGGTCGTGCCCACTGTACCCAAATAAAATTGATGTCCTTTTTTCCCCACAAATAGAGCTTTTTTTTGGTGGTATTTGATCACCCCTGCAATTTTTATTTTTTGCGCTATAAACAAAAAAAGAGCGACAATTCTGAAAAAATAACAATATTTTTCACATTCTGCTATATAACATTCCCCCCAAAAAATTTAAAAATCAAACTTTTTTAACATTTTAGGCCAAATTGTTTTCTGCTACATATTTTTGGTAAAAAAAATCTCAATAAGCGGATTTTGATTGGTTTGCACAAAAGGTAATGTGTCTACAAACTACAGGAATATTTATGTCATTTTTATTGTTTTTTTTTTTTACTAATAATGGCGGCGACCTGCGATTTTTAGCGGGACTGCGACATTGCGGTGGACAGATCGGACCCCTAACTGACATTTTTCATTTTTGACACTTTTGGGGGGACCAGTGACATTACTACAGTAATCAGTGCTAAAAATATGCACTGTTACTGTAATAATGACATTGGCAGGGAAGGGGTTGACCTAGGGGAGTGATTCTAACTGTATGTGGGCAGGGATTGTGAAATGATCACAGAGACATTCAATCCTATATAGAGGGATCACATGGGCTCTATGATCATTCCAGGGAGAAGAATGTTCAGCTGTGTTTAGAACAGCTGCCCATCCTTCTCTCTCAGCGAGGAGCGTTCGCGAGTGTCAGGCGGCAATCGGAGCCGCCTGCCCCATGCATTGGAGTCCCCGCGCGCTCGACCCCTAGCTGCAGGCACGCAACCGATGTATACCTATGTTGGTTTGTGCAGGAGGGGCTGCCTGCCGCAGTATAACTGCGATGGGCGGTCCTTAAGTGGATAACAATGTTATTTTAATTTTCTGGAAAGCAAATGAAAATTTCCCAATTTCTTAGGAACTACAATCTCCACCCCACAATACAATTTAAATTAAATTACTCTCTAACAGAATTAAACTTTCTGGACACTACAATACATATCAAAGAATCAAGGTTGCAAACATCCATCTACAGAAAACCAACAGACTATCCTACATACATCAGGCATGACAACCTCCATTGCATACACTTAAGGCTCCATTCAGCTTGAGCTTATCATTTTCAGGTGTTTTTTCAGGAGTTTTTTCAGGTGTTTTTTCAGATGTTTTTCAAGTGTTTTTTTAGGAGTTTTTTGCAGGCGTTTGGAGGCAGCATTGACATCTGACCAAAAACACTTGTAATCTGCCAAAAAAGAAGCTTGTGTACTTTTTTGAGCTTCAGGTGACAAAACTCTCATATGTGAACAGGGGCCATTGAAATTAATGGGATTTTGTTTGTTGAGCGTTTTGGAACTTCTGAGATGAGCATTTTACAAGCTGAAAAACACTCAGGTGTGAACAGGGCCTAAAAGAATCTGTCATCTACAATCAGGCCTTAACATACAATTAGATTTGTTCAGACACCTAAGACAGAAATGCCCAACTGGAACACATGAGGAGGGGGTTAAAAACTAAGTTCACATTTTTTTTTCTAAATTCTAGCTCCCCTATGCAACAATATATAATTAATATAAAAAGATAAAAGCAGCGCCAAAAGATGATGAACGGGTAGTGCGGCCAGACAATTTTATTCAATCTCCTGCCGAGTAATCACCTAATTAGAATGGTCTACACTATTGCCCACCTTTACTCTTTGAGGTATATTGGAAATGATTGGAATGGTTCAATCTGATTAGTTCCAGTAAATTATCCTTTGGCTTTCCTTGGGTGATCTGTTTTGAGAGATATATACGCCTGTTTTGACCACCTTCTGGTAAGCAGTTTGTGTGACCATCACGACTGGGTGTACATTTCTCCTGATCTCACCACTGGTATCCGGGATCTTGCTCTGGCTTTTCCCTATCCATTATCTATTGCATCCATTGGACATTTTGGACTGTACTATTATATTGGACGTTTTTATTCAATTTTATATCATCTTTTGGCACTGCTTTTTATATACTGTATTTTCTGGCTTATAAGACTACTTTTGAACCTCAAAAAAATCCCCCAAAAATGGGGGGTCGTCTTATACGCCAAGTATAATATCTCCAAGGTAACCTAAGTATAAGTATTACCGGTAGATGTAATCTCTCAAGACGCTGGCTGTGTGGGAATCCTGTACCGGTATATCGTATGTACCGTAGCTTCGGCGACATACAGTGTACCGCGCTGAGCGAATCAGGGAGAGCGATGTATTCTATTATTGAATGCAAAGCCTGCTCAGATTGGCAGAGTAACATCAGCCCATAACATCTGAACTTCTGTATAGGGGTATATATACACACACACTTATATGTATTTATACACATACACACATATAGGTGTTATAGGAGCGGAGACATATGCTTGTTAATTGTTTCATTAGTGCAAGCATAGGTTTCTGCTATTTTCACACCTATATATGTGTATGTGTATATATACATACATGTGTGTGTATATATACCCCTACACAGAAGTTCAGATGTCATGCCTGACTCCAAACATGTCCTCAGAAAAGCCCTATAAACGCCTGCAACAAAAAGCAGGGTGACAGGGGCGAAGCCACCATCCTGTTCTGTAAGTGTTCTAAGAGAAACAATCTTTTCTCTATAGCGGTCACCCTGAAATGGAAGAGTTTTGTCACCCTGCCATAGCAGTCAGAGTCAGTTAACCCTACACTACACTACGGTCACCCTGGCACTTAACACTTTCCCTACAGAAACTAGATTATTGAATCTAACTATAGTGGAAAATAGTACCCTAACTACACTAGATATCCCTTTCCTCACACTAATAATTGCTAAATGACACTTTGAGAGCAGAAGTAACAGAACTGCTTCCACTCTCTTCCACAGCTCTGTATTAAAATGCTAGAGATTTGGCGGGGGTTTTTTATATACTGGGGGGCGTATTCACTAATGATTGACCTCTGGACACTTTGAGAGCAGAAGTAACAGAACTGCTTCCACTCTCTTCCACAGCCCTGTATTAAAATGCTAGAGATTTGGCGAGGGTTTTTTATATACTGGGGGGCGTATTCACTAATGATTGACCTCTGGACCCCCTAGTCACTCCAATCACATTCCTAGCATTCTCCTGCCCCCTCAATTGGCTTTTACTGATGGTTCTGGTCCAATCACTGGCTTTTAAAGCCCAGTTCCTGTCCCATTGCATTTTGGTCGGTTCTGGTTGCCGAATTCCGAACTTTTTGAGCAAAAAGTTTGGAATTTGGCCGAATTTCGAACCAATGGTCGACCAGAACCGTTCGATCATCCCTAATCACAAAAAGAATAATTACAATAAAAAAACTATATACAGTATCTCACAAAAGTGGGTACACCCCTCACATTTTTGTAAAAATTTCATTATATCTTTTCATGTGACAACACTGAAGAAATTACACTTTGCTACAATGTAAAGTAGTGAGTGTACAGCTTGTATAACGTTGTAAATTTGCTGTCCCCTCAAAATAACTCAACACACAGTCATTCATGTCTAAACCGCTGGCAACAAAATTAAGTACACCCATAAGTGGCAATGTCCAAATTGGGCCCAAAGTGTGAATATTTTGTGTGGCCACCATTATTTTCCAGCACTGCCTTAACCCTCTTGGGCATGGAGTTCACCAGAGCATCACAGGTTGCCACTGGAGTCCTCATCTATTCCTCCATGATGACATCACTGAGCTAGTGTATGTTAGAGACCTTGTACTCCACTTTCCATTTGAGAAAGCCCCACCGATGCTTAATAGGGTTTAGGTCTGGAGACATGCATGGCCAGTACATCACCTTTACCCTCAGCTTCTTTAGCAAGGCAGTGGTCATGTTGAAGGTGTGTTTGGGGTCATTATCATGTTGGAATACTGCCCTGAGGCCCAGTCTCTGAAGGGAGGGGATCATGCTTTGCTTCAGGATGTCACAGTACATGTTGGCATTCATGATTCCCTCAATGAACTGTAACTCTCCAGTGCCACCAGCACTCATGCAGCCCCAGACCATGACACTCCCACCATGCTAGACTGTAGGCAAGACACACTTGTTTTTGTACTCCTCACCTGATTGCTGCCACACACACTTAACACCTTCTGAATCAAATAGGTTTGTCTTGGTCTCATCAGACCACAGGACATGGCTCCAGTAATCCATGTCCTTAGTCTGCTTGTCTTCAGCAAACTGTTTGCTGGTTTTCTTGTGAATCATCTTTGGAAGAGGCTTCCTTCTGGGATGACAGCCATGCAGACCAATTCAATGCAGTGTGTGGTGTATGGTCTGAGCACTGACAGGCTGACCCCCCCCCCCCCCCCCACCCCTTCAACCTCTGCAGCAATGATAGCAGCACTCCTAGGTCTATTTCCAAAAGACAACCTCTGAATATGATGCTGAGCATGTGCACTCAACTTCTTTGGTCGACCATGGCGAGGCCTGTTCTGAGTAGAACCTGTCCTGTTAAACTGCTGTATGGTCTTGGCCACTGTTCTGCAGCTCAGTTTCAGGGTCTTGGCAATCTTCTTACAACTTAGGCCATCTTTATGTAGAGCAACAATTATTTTTTTAAGACCCTTTAAAAAGTTACTTCCAGTTACTAGTATGAGAGAGTGAGAGTGATAACACCAAATTTAACACACCTGCTCCTTGTAACGCTAATGAGTCACATGACACCGGGGAGAGAAAATGGCTAATTGGACCCAATTTGGACATTGTCACTTAGGGGTGTACTCACTTTTGTTGCCAGCAATTTAGACATTAATGTGTTGAGTTATTTAATGGGGACAGCAAATTTACACTGTTCTACAAGCTGTACACTCACTACTTTACATTGTAGCAAAGTGTAATTTCTTCAGTGTTGTCACATGAAAAGATATATTAAAATATTTATAAAAATGTGAGGGGTGTACTCACTTTTGTGAGATATATATATATATATATATATATATATATATATATATATATATATTGTGAGGGATTAGCTCGGTAGCGGGTGTGGATGACCCCTTTTGGGGGGGTTCGTTACACAGGGAGATAGCCGAGGAGTGGTTGAAACAACAGTTTATGGTTTATTCTTCCAATTTCTTCAAACAAGTGCATGCAGCAAAAACATCAAAAAATCAAAATAAAACACAAAATAAATCCTGGACGCTGTGGGTGTCTACCTTCTCACACACAGGAACCTACCTAAGGAGTCTTCCCAACCTACTGTTGGGCAGACACTGCTGATCCTACAGCAGACACTCAAATGTCCATTTGTGTTTTCTTTACACAGATAAAGTTCAACCCCTCACCTTTAGAAGTCTCTCATCTGACTGCTCTCCCCAGCTCACACAGCCTCAGGAGGCAGCCATCAGTAATCATCCCCTGGATAACTTATAGAGGCCTTAATTGCCTCATTTTAAATAGCTGAGGGTTTTTTTTCTTCCTTTACACCTTCCCTGTCTCCCTTTGCAGCCGACACCCTATAGTAATTGGTGAATTGTCTAAACCAAGCAGAAATGTATCTCCCATCTGTGACAACACCCATAGATTTACCTGACTTCCTGTCACAATATATATATATATATATATATATATATATATATATATATATATATATATATATATATATATATATACTGTATATCTATATATAAATATAGACGTGCATACACATATAATACTAATAAAATCCACTGAGAATACAATAATGAGTATTGTTTGTTTGAGTATTTGTTTGTCAGCACTGCACTAGGTTATATGTATGGTAAATGTACATGACAGGAATAAAACTTCAGCCGTGAAATATATAGAGAGCTATTTTGCCATCATACATATCACTGAATAACTTACAGTGTTGTCGCTTACCTGACCTGGCTTTGCATTTTCACATACAAATGTGTCATAATGTTGAGCAAACTCTGGTGCATGGTCATTAATGTCCAGTATTTTAATATAGGCCTGTACATTTCTACTCAGTCTGGGATTTTCTGCAAAATAAATAAATACATATATAAATAAATCAAGACCATGATCAAGTCGATTATACAAAATATATGGCCAATTATGCAAAAAATGTATTAAATTTGAGATAAGGTTAGTTGCAATAACAAGTCATCTCTAAATATCTAAGGAATTTTAATACATACAGTATATAATATATGTATTTGTTTCTTAAAAACCATACAAGAATACACTCCTCTCTTGAAATGTGCTATAGATACACCATTTTACCAAAAGTATTGGGACACCTGCCTTTACACATACATGAGCTTTAATGGCATCCTAGTCTTAGTCTGTAGTGTTCAATATTAAGTTGGCCCACCCTTTGCAGCTATAACAGCTTCAACTCTTCTGGGAAGGCTGTGCAAAACGTTTAGGAGTGTGTCTATGGGAATGTTTGACCATTCTTCCTGAAGCGCATTTGTGAGGTCAGACACTGATGCTGGACGAGAAGGTCTGGCTTGCAGTCTCCACTCTAATGCATCCCAAAGGTGTTCTGTTGGATTGAGGTCAGGACTCGGTACACGCCAGTCAAATTCCTCCACCACAAACTTGCCTAATCCATGTCTTTATGGACCTTGCTTTGTGCACTAGTCCAAATCATTTGATTGAGGGGAGATCATGGCGTTGGGTTGTTTTTCAAGGGGTTGGGCTTGGTCCCTTAGTACCAGGGAAGGGAATTTTTAAGGCGTCAGCATACCAAGACATTTTGGACAATTTCAGGGTTCCCAACTTTGTGGGAACAGTTTGTGGATGGCCACTTCCTGTTTCAACATGACTGTGTGCCCGTGCACAAAGCAAGGTCCATAAAGACATTGGTGAGTGAGTTTGGGGTGGGGGAACTTGACTAGCCTGCACAGAGTCCTGACCTCAACCTGATAAAACACCTTTGGGATAAATTGGAGTGAAGACTGTGAGCCCGGCATTCTCATTCACATCAGTGCCTAACCTCACAAATGCACTTCTGGAAGAATGGTCAAACATTCCCATAGACACACTCCTAAACTTTATGGACAGCATTTCCAGAAGAGCTACAAAGTTACATAATTATTCAGGTTGAAAAAAAAAACACAAGTCCATCAAGTTCAACCAAAAAAAAAGCATACAATCTCATATACAAGGGGTGTCCAAACTACGGCCCTCCAGCTGTTGCGGAACTATACATCTCATGAGGCATTATAAATCTCTGACATTCACAGACATAACTAGGCATGATGGGAATTGTAGTTCCTGAACAGCTGGAGGGCCATAGTTTGGACACCCCTGCTATACACAATCCCACACCCACATCCGATCCAGAGGAAGGCGGAAATACCCCAGCAAAACACGATCCAATCTGCTCCAGCAGGGGAAAAAATCCCTTCCTTATCCCCGGAAAGGGGATAGGATATTAACTGAAGCTGTTATAGCTGCAAAGGGTGGGCCAACTCATTATTGAACCTTACAGACCAAGACTGGGATGCCATTAAGGTTCATGTGCGTGTAAAGGCATGTGTCATGGTACTTTTGTAATCTAGTATATGTTACATGTTCAGCAAAAACATGTTTTTTGGAACATTGGATAGACTGAGAAAGGATTAGAACCCCTGTTGGTTTTTATTTCTAATTGAGGTTCAATTGGGAGATTTCCCATTACTTGCTTATCAAAATGAAATTTTTTTCTTTAGAAAGGAATTGAGGGGAGTTCAATCACCAGTAAACAGGCAAAAACATAAAACGTAAAAAAAGAAAGAAGAAATATATTTTTTTTATGTTTTTTATGGATTTTTAGAAAGGTAATGTATGATTTTTTTTTTTTTTACAAAGATGCTCTTGGGTTCAGCTGTCGAGTTGCTTTTTTATTTATTAACATTGCTATTCTTTATATGCTTAAGTAAAAGGAAAATTTTAGCTGCATAGTTTGTAAGTTAGGTTTTCTGAAAAGATTTTATATGACTCAGTTATTTTTTTAACTTCAGTAACATAATGTTCTAAACAGAACAAAGATGTCAAACTAAAAAACATTTCAAAATGAGAATGATGTATAATTGGAGCACTTTGTTCTGAAATAGTTTTTTGATAATATAATGCAATCAATTCACACAATTGTATTTATTACTGTAGGAAAAAAAATGTATATTAAGTAATAGGATGGTACGTTTCCTAGCTTTGCTGTCTATTAAGCTGCAAAAGTAGGACAAAAAGTACCCAGGATATTGCCTAAAGAATCAATTAATAATTTAGAGAGTATTGCATTTTTTCCCTTAACTTAATTTTCCACATATAAAGAATATATTTTATATTAGGAAGATAAATTAAAAAAAAAAGAAAAACACAACAACAAAAAGTTATCAAGAACTGCTCTTTACCTCAAAAAAAGGACACAGTGAGAATATAACATTTTATTGCACACTTTTTGTGCTTTATAATAGTTTACAGATACAGAACATTGTTTTTAAAATGTAACTTGCAATCAGCTGAATATTTCATTTAAAATGGTAAATAATTAATTAGATGAAACATTAAAAATAAATTATGTCATGTAACAATTTCAAAAAGACTTGGATTGTGAACCATGATTAACTCACTTGTTTCAGTTGCAACTATTGTGATGTTCTGCCATGGTGTTGATTCACGGTCAAGTGATTTAGCAAGCATTAAAGAACCATTGCCTGAGTGTATATTGAATATTCTCTCCAAGTCTGTGTTACGGTCAATGCTATACCTGTAATTAAAGGGCTGAATTATTACTATAATAAAAAAATATATATCTTATTGCAAATATTAGACAACATAAAGTTTCCTCATTTATAGGCAGCAACAAAATTGTGGGTCAAAATTAAAATATTAGTTATAGTTCTTGAATTTAATAGAGAAGACCAAACTTCTTATAATAATCTCTATATGTGATTTTTGTTAATCACATCTATGTTCAGATTAACAACATTTCTTTCCTTTAATATAATATATGTGTGTGTGTGTTTGTGTGTATATATATATATATATTTGCTTTTTTTAAAGGAAAGAAATGTTGTTAATCTGAACATAGATGTGATTAACAAAAATCACATATAGATATATATATATATATATATACACACACACACACACAAACTCACACACACACATATATATATATATATATATATATATATATATATATATATATATATATATATATATATATATATATATATATATATATATATATATACTGTATATATATATATATATATATATATATATATATATATATATACTGTATACATATATATATATATATATACTGTATACATATATATATATATATATATATATATATATATATATATATATATATATATATATATATATATATATAATATATCTCTCCTTTACCATGTCAGTAATAAGTCCATTACACCAGGCTGGGCCTCTTACTAACAGCCTGGGCTGTTGATATAAAACCAGCACATCGGGCTGAGCTAATTGCTAACAGTCTGGGCTGTTATTAACATAACAAGATGATCACAAGTACTGTACTTAGGACCCCTATTATGTACAGTATATACCAGCCTGTATTCCTTCTGTATCAAGCAGATGCTTCAAGAAGAAGGTTTACATGAAACAAAGCTCTCAGTGGTGCAAGATAGATAATTGATTTACCCATGTATGACAGTAGGTTTAAAAAAATCACCTAAATATTTTCACTCAGCATTTTAAAGTGATTGAAAAGGCTAAAGATTTTTTTTTTTTTTTTACTTTTGTGCATCCTATGCATTAAGGTAAAATGCCTTCTGTGTGCTGCTCCCCACGCAACCCCTCTAATACCCACCTGAGCCCCCTCTTTATCAAGCGATGTGAGAGAGAGCCTCGGCTGTCCCAGGACTCCCACTCTTCATTGACTTAGACAGCAGTGAGGGTCATTGGCTCCCATTGCTATCAATCACAATCAGTGAGCCAATGAGGAGAGAGCAGGGATGGCGCCGAGGGTCATTGGCACCCATTGCTATCAATCAAAATCAGTGAGCCAATGAGGAGAGAGCAGGGGTGGCACCGAGCCACTGCTCTATGTGTCTAATGAACACGTAGAGTATGGTTTAGGGGGGAGCATGAGCCAATGCCCCCATAGCAAGTGGCTTGGTATTGGTGTCACTGGCCAATGGGGGCCAGGAGTGCCGGTGGGGACCCAACAAGAGGAGGATCGGGGCTGCCCTGTGCAAAATCACAGCACAGGAAAGAGAAGTATAACATGTTTGCTAGTTTTCTTTATAAAAAAGCTGAACCTTTAAAGTCACTTTAATGTTCATCTGTATATTTGGCCCTCCTGAGGTTACTGAGGTTACATTAATCCAAGTTCCACTTTAAAACAAGGAGCAGGCAGCTGTGAGAAATCCTGTCTCTGAGCATGAACTTTCACTTTTTGCTCTGGTCTCACACTTGTTGCTCTGGAATCCCACTGATTGATTCCACAGTCTGCCATCTGTGTCTATTTATGCAGGCAGCGGGGCTCAGAAGGGAGTCTTCTCTCTAGAAGCCCATGGGACTGGGGCTCAGGGACACAACCAAGGTACATACATTAGGGATGAACTTACACTCTACTTTGTGTCTCCCACAGGACAGGTCTATAGCATTTTGAGGCTGTAGATTTATTTTACATTATGAGAAATGTTTTCATTTGTACTTTTCTTTTTTTTAAATCTATCTTCTGTGGCGTGGTACATTATTTTGTTGATTAATAAAATCATGAATCTTGGCTTTTTTTTGTTCCTTTTGTGGTGATAACTGAGATATCACCTCACATTTTTTTTTTACATGTCTTACCATTTACATTATGTCTACACAGGTTTGCCTCATCCTATCAACTATTCAAAATAAGGTCTCACATACTAATAGCCAGGTTTCATAATTTCAGATAGTGATAGTAATCCCTAAATTAATCTACACTATCATTTTATTAGGATGTTCCTGCTAATCCATGAGAAGGAAATAAATAGAAGTAGAAAATATAAATGGTGTAATAAATAATTGAAGGTTGACAAGAAGGACAGGAATTTGGTGAGTAAAACCAAAGCCTCTTTTATTGGGGGCACTAGATGAATAGGAGGAGCCAGGAGCTCCAGTGGGGGACCAAAGAAGAGGAGGTTTGGGACTGGTCTGTGAAATACCATTGCACAGAGCAGGCAAGTATGACGTTTTTTTTTTTTTTGGTGTATTGCACTGGCATTTTTTCAGGGAGAGAACACTTTATAGTGTATGTCAAGCCAAAAGCTTTGTTTTTTCAGCTTTGGATTAAGAGAAAGGATCATATCTAAATGTAATTGCTTTCTGTGTCAGTGACAATGGTTTTACCTGACAGGAGGTCAAGGAAAATCAGCAAAAAAGAGACAAAGGCAGCTTTTCAGTGTTGCTGTTGGGAAGCTCCTCATACTACCTCTTAGCGAGACAGAAAGAAGGAGATGTCCATTTCAAAGCCATGGATAGCAATTAAAAGCCCAGCAAATATTTAGACTTTTGCCTGGATATACACTTTATGTTATTTTTGGTAACCAGTTAAATGTAGATTAGGACAAATAGGTATAATAGTAGTGTAGTACAAATATAAAAGAACACAAGCATGTGTAATATATGTTATCTGTGAGACATATCTTTTCACTCACCCACTCAGATTTTTAATGATACACAATATTTGTACAGTAATAGTACAGTTTTACAATAAATTGTCTTAAAGCAACACATGAACAGCAGCTCCATTTTAGTTCCAGCCTTATTTTCTTCAGCTTTCATATATCAGTCTTTTTCTGTTTTAGTCAGTCAATAGTAGCTATGCTGGAAAAATATAGTTTTATTAACCACTTGCCGAAAGCTTACTTTATATTTACATCGGCAAAGTGGCAGCCCCAGGCAGAATCAGGTTAATAAATGTCAACTGCCTGGGAGGAGCTAGGGAGCGAGCGCGCGCCGCCGGCGGAGCGCTCCCACCCCCGATCGTCAGCGGGGAAGCCGGTGTCGGTGTCAGGTGGCTCCGATTGCCGCCTGACACCGGCGATCTCTCCCCGCTGACAGAGAAGGAGGGATGGCTGATGTAAACACAGCCGTCCGTTCTTCTCCCTCAGATGATCACAGAGGCTATGCGATCCTGCTATATAGGATCACACGTCTCTGTGTTTATCTCACAAGTCCAACCCCCCCCCCCCCCACAGTTAGAATCACTCCCCTAGGCTTACATTTAACCCCTTGATCACTAACAATGTTAACCCCTTCCCTGCCAGTGTCATTATTACAGTAAAAGTGCATATTTTTAGCACTGATTACTGTAGTAATGTCACCAGTACCCCCAAAATTGTCAAAAATGTCAGTTAGGGGTCCGATCTATCCACCGCAATGTCGCAGTCCCGCAAAAATCACAGATCGCCATCATTACTAGTAAAAAAAAAAAAAACAATAAAAATGACATAAATCAAATTAGTGAAACAATGCAAGAAGAACTTTCCCTTCCAATGGAAACCCGACTCCATTAAATATCTAGGAATACATCTCCCGAATAATTTGACAGACCTTTTCTCTAAAAACTTTTTACACACTCTCAAAAATATCACTGAAGACCTAAAGAAATGGAACAAACCACACTTCTCATGGTTTGGAAGAACAGCAATCATTAAGATGAATATCCTTCCCCGATTACTCTACCTCTTCCAAACTATCCCCATAAAAATCCCCACCTCTTTCTTCCAATCATTTAAGGGAATCTGCCTACAATTCCTGTGGAATTTCAAACGCCCCAGATTATCCTATAACTTATTAGCCAGACCCAAAAACGCCGGCGGAATTAGCCTACCAGACTTAAGGAAGTATTATTGGGCATGTCACCCCACTAGACTGATAGATTGGTCAATCCATTAGCAGAGTAAAGATTGGGTCACCCTAGAATACTCTTTATCTAATATACCCATACACACAATGCCTTGGATAGATACTCCTCACATCCCACGCTCCTTGCGGCAACATCCCCTGATAGGCACAACATTAACTTGCTTTAGAGAAGCATGCAAACATTCCAAAGTCTTGTCTAATCCAGGACCCCTCACACCTATTAAACTTAACCCAGCATTTACCCCTGGTCTGTCCCCATCTTTTCTGGACAACCTATGGAGTCACACCCAGCTTAAGGCATTTCAATTTTTCAAGGACACCACACTACTTGATCGCTCGTCTCTTACGACCACCCCTGACAATACCCCTATTCCGTTATGGTCTTACTTCCAACTACGTCACTACCTAAACACGATAAACAAAAATGGTTCAATTTCAAGAGTTCTTACACCTCTTGAACAAATATGCCTCGACGCAACCCCACAACGACATCTAATCTCAGTTACTTACAATATGCTATTTGACAAATCTGACATACTTGATATCAAAGCATTTAAATCCTGGACTTCTGATTGGATTTAAACCTCTCAGAAACCCAATGGGAGCAAATATGTACCATAGCACATAAATGTTCCCTGAATGTTTCCGCTCAGGAGACTAATTATAAAATATTAACTCGATGGTACAAAACGCCTTCCCTTCTCCACAGAATAACTCCATCCATCTCAAACAAATGTTGGAGATGCAATTCTGAAACAGGGTCCTTGCTTCACCTCTTTTGGTCGTGCACCCGCCTACAGCCATTCTGGAACCAAGTTCGCACTATGATTTCATCTATCACGGATTCTACGCTAGATTTCTCCCCAGCACAATTCCTTTTACACCATTCAGACATCCCTAACCATAGATATCGTAAAACTCTGACACCACATCTACTCAACGCAGCAAAAGCATGCATTCCTATACATTGGAAATCACCTAATCCCCCCTCCATTTATAAATGGATTTGCAGAGTAGATAAAATAGCAAAAATGGAAGAACTGATATCCATAGCACGTGATACAACTGCCAAACATGCTTACATCTGGGGCCCTTGGACCTATTTCCAGACCACAAACACATATCTTTAACATATTAATCGAACTACTTTCCTAAAACCTCATTCGCTCTAAACTCATCCCACCTTTGATCTGTGTTTTGTCTGGGGCAGAGACCAGGCAGAGAGGATTACCCCTCCTCCTGCCCCCCACCTCCCTACCAGACCTCTCCCCTCCCTTCCCCTCCCTTCACCTATCATTATTTTACGCAAGACAGACATATTATGAGTGGGATGGGGGAGAGTACCTGGCTGGCCCACGGCTGGGCGTTGCTCCCCCCTTACCCTACATGTGCCCATGGCAATAGCACTACTCTTTAAGATCCCCTAGTAAGAACCCAACAACTTCTAGACTTCCCTCACAGACTCTCTTTCTTCTTAATCATTAATACACTCAAGGGATATTTCAGAGAACATTATATCAACTAGCACACAACACCTGTCTCTTCATATGATTATATTATCATAAACCATACTAATTCTATGCGTGCATTTACTTGAATTTTTATTTTGCTGCATTAGAGCTATGTTTATTCCGACTAGTTCTCTGAATCAAGTTGCATTTTTTGTTTTCAACAGTTGAGTTCTGTATCAGACAACTTTGTAATATCGTCCAGATGTTATTGTTCACGAATGTTCACATTTGTTTGTCACGATTGTAACTATTGTTCTTACCAAATAAAAATATTTTGGAAAAAAAAAAATGACATAAATCTTTCACGTAGTTAGTAGACGCAATAACTTTTTTCGCAAACCAATCAAAATACGCTTATTGCGATTTTTTTTTTTTACCAAAAATATGTAGATAGCATATAATAGCAGAAAATAAATTGGCCTTAAATGTTCAAAAAAATTATTTATTTATTTTTTTGGAATGTTATATAGCAGAATGTGAAAAATATACTGTATATATATATATAAATTTTTTTTTTTTTTTGCAAAATTTCGCTCTTTTTTTGTTTATAGCGCAAAAAATAAAAATCACACAGGTGATCAAATACCACCAAAAAAAAGCTATATTTGTGGGAAAAAAAGAAAGTCAATTTTATTTAGGTACAGCGTCGCAGGACCGTGCAATTGTCTGTTAAAGTAACATAGTGCCGAATCGCAAAATAGGGCTTGGTCATTAAGAGGGAAAATCCTCAGGTCTGAAAGTGGTTAATAAAAGACATATCTAAAATATGTCAGGGTAATTATATTCAGTTTCAAAGGGGGGAAAGCATGCTTAAAGGAATGCAATTTTTTTGCAGGTTAAAAAATGTGCATTTACTAATTTTTCTTAGGAGCCTGTAAAGCATTACAACTGGGATTAGCAGACCAAGGGTGCAATGTCAGGCTCCTGTAGACTGTCAATACAAAAGTCTGCCCATTCCACCCATACAGGCCAACAAGAAGTTTGATGAACTATGAGAATGGTCACCAGCACCCTTGCAGTTTACCGAGAACTACAATCCATCTGCCGCAGTGGAAGACTTTGCTGGTAGTTCATTTATTCACAGAACTCTGTGTTGATTAGAGCTCTGGTAAATCATGATACATCACAGTCACCTTGAATATAAAGGCTTCTCTCATTTATTATAGTTAAAGTGTATTTTTAGACTTGCAGTGTCCACTTCAAGCTGGCACAAACTCTTACTACTTCTCAGGGCTTTATACTGTATTTAGAAACATCATCATTGTCACAGGATAGCAGTTGTTATGCAGGATTAGTTGTAGGATCTGTTATTAATCAAGTGTCAATTAAGGAGTCTAACTCATAATTTAAATTCAAATTCATAATTAGGCAGTTCAGCTCTTGCAATTGTATACCCCTTATGGACCAGAACAATTTTTACATTTCAGTTAATAGCCTATTGATTTAGGGATAAGTTTATCACTACTTAACCAGTAATTGAACTATAGGTTGGACGGGACCACTCCACCGGATACAGTGCAAAGCTTTGGCCGAACAGGGTGCAGTGTAAGCTGATTGTTAAGGAATGTGGTCGGGAAGCTGGCTGCTGTGTCCTTAACAACAGACGAGTCATCAGCTGTTAATAGGTTTCCCTGCTGACAGCTAAATAAAAAAATAAATAAATAAGGTGGCAGTAAAAAAAATAGAGAAAAAATGGCACAGGGTCCCTCTCATCTGAAGTGCCTGGTATGGATTTTAAGGGGAACCCTACGCCAAACTAAAAAAAAAAATGGCGTGAGATTCCCCTTAATCTCCCCCCCCCCCAAAATCCAGACCAGACCCTTATCTGAGCATGCAGCCCGGCAGGTGAGGAAGAGGAAGGGGATGAGCAAGCACCCCCCTTCTGAACCATACCAGGCCACATGCTCTCAACATGGGGGGGTGGGTGCCTTTGATGGGGACAAGAGCCTCTTCCCAACAACTCTGGGCTGTGGTTGTCAGGGTCTGCAGGTGGCGTGCTTATTGGAATCTGGAAGCCTCCTTTAACAAGGGGGCCCCCAGATTCTGCCCACCCCATGTGAATGGGTATCGGGAACATTGTACCCCTACCTATTCACCAAAAAAGTTTCAAAAAGTAATAACCACAAGAAACTTTTTTTGACAACTTCTTGGTAGAGTTGAGCGAACACCTGGATGTCCAGGTTCGGCGGGTCCGGCCGAACTTGAAAAAAAAGTCTGGGTTCCTTAACTGGACTTAACCTGAACTTTCCCCCGATCCCGAACCCCATTGAAGTCAATGGTGACCCGAACTTTTGAGCACTAAAATGGCTCTAAAAAAACATGGAAAGGGCTAGAGGGCTGCAAATGGCAGCAAAATCTTGTTAAGAGCATGGCAAGTGCTCTGCAAACAAATTTGGATAGGGAAATAACTTAAAAATTACATAAAAAACATTAAAAAAATATTCCTTTTCATCTAGGAGGATGAGGCCCATATGGAGTAGGAGGTTGAGGTGGCGGTGAATGTGGCGGTGTAGGTGGAAGTGGCGGTGGAGGAAGACGAGGTAGCCAACACTGTTTTTTGTTTTTAATTACATTTCTTTTTAAATTAGGGTACACCCCAAAAGAGTGAGAAGGATCAAAAATACAATAATGGCTGGGTAAGGCCGGTATACATGTCTATTCTGCACAAGGTATGGAAAAGTCCTGTGGGATCCATCCCTGGTTCATTTTAATGAACGTGAGCTTGTCCACATTGGCTCTGGACAGGTGGCTGCGCCTGTCTGTGATAACGCCCACAGCCGTGCTAAATACACGTTCAGGTAATACACTGGCTGCAGGGCAGGCCAGCACCTCCAAGGCGTAAAGGGCAAGCTCAGGCCATGTGCCCAATTTGGAGACCCAGAAGTTGAAGGGGGCAGACCTGTCATTCAGTACATCTATAGTACTTAAGGAACGGTAAGGAACTGTATATGGTAAGGAACGGTGATGGCGGTGGGGGGGCTTTTTTCCCCCTTCTGGGTTGAGTCTGGCCTTGGAAAACGTATGTGTCCCTGGTTGTGGGCTGCGCTCTCCTAAATCTGTCTAAGTTCTGAGGCCTTCTGGTAGGGACGGGGTCTCACTGGTCTTGCCAGGGACCGAGATTCTGAAAAGCCTGTGGTGTATCTGCCCCTGGAGTGGCAGTCCAGGGGTGCCATATTTCACTGTGGATGGCAACACTATGAGTATGGCACCAAGGACACTGCACTTCCTACACATGTTTTTCACACCTGCCTCTAGGGCCAGGCCTTTTGGTCAGGAGTCAGGACCAGAGGAGTTTTTATTCCTAGCCGAAGGGCCTGCCATAGTATTGCAACGTGGCACTAACCTTGCACTTCTTCTTCACTATCCCTTTCCCCACTTTTATGTGTTGTGTGTCTCACGTTTTGTGTTTTTTATTGTGGCGGTACACTTTATTTTGCACAGCGTGATTAGTAGGTTGTAGGTCCTTGGGCCTGTCCCTGAAAGTCTTGGGAGGGGGTGGATATGGCCTTCTGGCTTGGTTCGCCCTCTCTCATGGCGTCTCTCTTCGGGAGAGCCCCACCTAGTACTTGGGGTGGTCTGTTTCAGCAGACCCCCTAAAGAACGGGGCTGCCTGGTTTCGGCCAGGTTAGCCAGTGTAAGTACCCCAGTTCCTGTCAGGAGCCTTGCACCCCGGGGGGATCAGGGTCAGGGACCATGTGTACCCTCTGTGCACTTTTTGTGTTTCACTTTTTTGGTGTGCACTTTTTTATGCACGCACTGGGTGATAGTCTGAGTATGTTCACACACCACGGGCTTAAAAAAAAAAAAAACAGCTGGTGGTCCTGTTTGTTGTGGCATGCCGACAAAGCTTTTCCACATTTCATACATGCTAACCCTGCCTTCTGAGGTGTTGGCGGTGCCCTGGCTGCGTTTGCGACCTCCTCCTCCTCTGCCTTCGCCTTGTGCTTCCACTGTGCCCCCGCTGTCAGGTGGGAATGCCACCAGCATCACTTCTCGACCTTTTGGCTAAGATCAAGTGTAGTATCTGTTGTTATCAGTTATCTGGGTGCCACCCTGCTGTGAACATGGTTCCTCCTCCTCATCCTCCACCTCGTCATCCTCCAGAACTGTGCCCTTGCTAGACAATTGTGTACCTGGCGTTTGTGGGTGCAGGAACCCACCCTCGGAGCCACTTGTGAATGACTGCCCTGAAAGCCTTGGAAATCATGCGGAGGTGGTAGAGGATGAGGATGAGGAAGCGGAGTAGGAGGAGTTAGCAACAGGAGGCAAACTGAAGCGCTCTGCAATCCTCGGTGGTGGAAGGAGATGCGCCAAACAAATTTAAAGGGTGTATCTCACAGTAACATAATCAGCAAACGCTGCAAAATTATTAATTTTCCCCTAAATGGGTGTTTATTCAATAGCAGAATAGAACAACAGTATCCAACGGGTGTGTCTCACAGTAAATTATGCAGACTAGGCCACAATTTAATTTATTTTCCCTAAATGCGTGTTTATTGAATAGCGGAATAGAACAACAGTATCCAAAGGGTGTATCTCACACATACAGATACAGACTAAGCCGCAATTTAATATCTTTCTTTCCCCTAAATGGGTGTTTATTGAATAGCGGAATAGAACAACAGTATCCAAAGGGTGTATCTCACAGTAATGTATGAATGAATTTTTTTTTATTTTTCCCTTTAATTGGTGATTTTTTTGAAGAGCAGATTAGAACACAGCAGTGTCTAAAGGCTTTATCTCACAGTAACATATAAAGGAAAAAATGAAAAAAAAATTCCCTTTAAATTGGTTATTTTTGAATAGCAGATTAGAACAGCACTGTGTGTAAAGGCTGTATGTCACAGTAATGTATGAATAAAAAACTGAAAAATAATTATTTTTCCCTTAAATTGGTGCTTTTTGAATAGCAAATTAGAACAGCAGTGTCTAAACGCTGTATGTCACAGTAAAATATGAAGGAAAAAACATTTTTTTTTTAATCCAGATTAAGCAGACACATATGCACTGAGCTTGCATTAAATCGCCGCTGCACGACGCCCACCTAACAGACTGATAAAAAAAAAATTCCTGCCTCCTTCTCACTGGGCTCAGGTCAGGGCAAAAACATTGTGCATTGCACCCCCACACTACAAAATTAATGTAGATTGCTGTCTGATTAAAGAAGATTCTTCTGTCCTGTGTCCTATTATTTCCCTGAAAGCAATCTCCAGCCTGCCCCTACAATAATCCCCTATCTCTCCCTCAAATCAGCAGCATCAGGAACCTCTCCCTACAGCAGTTAGAGCAGAATGACGTGCGGCGCTACGTGACTCCAGCTTATATAGAGGCTGGGTCACATGCTGCACTGGCCAATCACAGCCATGCCATTAGTAGGCATGGCTGTGATGGCTTCTAAGGGCACACTAGTTAAACGCTTGTTGATTGGCTGCCCTGCAGCTGTTGAAACCGCGCCATTAAAACTGCACCAAAACATGAAATAAATTACCAAACAACGGACTGTACCACGAATATACAGTAAAATGTTTGGGTCCGTGTCTGGGTACCGAACACCCAAAACTCCAGTACAATCCTGAACAATACAGTCCGTGTTCGCTTAACCCTACTCCTTTTTGAAAAAAATAAAAATAAAAAATAGTGTCCCTCGTAAGTCCATCATCAATCACGATGCCCACAGGACCCAAAAAAATAAAAAAATAAAAAAGCTCTCACCTCTTCGGAGGCCTCCCACCGTCTGCCTGCTCTGTGCTTTGACAGTTCTTATATAGGCAAGGTGTGGGGCCACTCGACTATGTCACCTGGTGACACTGCCCCTTCTGATGTCCTGTGATATCACGTGACGTCAGGACTTGTCAAAAACTGTTTCTTGTGGTTATTACTTTTTGACATTTGTTTTGTGAATTGGTAGGGGTACAATGTACCTGATACCCATTCACATAGGGGGGACCGGGATCTGGGGGTCCCCTTGTTAAAGGGGGCTTCCAGATTTTGATAACCCCCGTCCGCAGACCCCGACAACCACAGCCCAGGGTTGTGGTGAAGAGGCCATTGTCCCCATCAACATGGGGTCGAGGTGCTTTGGGGTTCACCCCCCTGTGTTGAGGGCATGTGGCCTGGTATGATTCAGGATGGTGGGGCGCTCGCTCATTCCCTTTCCTGATCTGCCGAGCTGCATGCTCGGATAAAGGTCTGGTATGAATTTTGGGGGGACCCTACGCTGTTTTTTTTTTTTAATTTGGCATGGGGTTCCCCTTAAAATCATGCCACCAATTGTCAGTTGCCGGCAATTGTAACCACAAGTCATTTTAAATGGGATTTGAGTCATTTATTTTCTTTAGAAATGTAATTTTTGCTGTAGCATGTTTTATGCATACTACAGATATGCCACTTTACAGGCACATTAAGGGAACCCCCCAGGCACTATGTTTAAAGGATTTTTTCATTTTTATTGTTGCACTTTAATTAAAATCACTGCTCCTAAAACACTTTTATTGATACATGTCCCCCAGGACATTTTTGAAAGTTTAGAACAGGCATGTCCAACCTGCGGGCCGCGGGCCGCATGCGTCCCGGGACTGCAGGCAATGCGGCCCGCCAGCCAAATAGCTAAGAAAAAATAAAAGCTAAATTGCCGGCGGTATTCCGGTATCTGAGCAACAGCATACCAGTCAGTTTTGTTGTGGCGCCGGCTGGGAATGTACAAAGTACTCAGCACACCGGTATATGTCTCAGTGTCAGTGTACCGACTCCTACGATGCTGCTGGCTGGGGAGTGGCTGAGCGGGACGAGCGTTGGTTTGGAGCATTCTGGGTGGGCGGGCTGTGGGCATGGCTTGTGGGGCGGAGCCAAAGCGGCGCATGGGTTAGAGAGGGAATCAGGTTTCCAGGCTGGAGGACAGGTCGGGCACACACCACACAGTGACAGGCATGCAGCATAACACCAGTGCTGCAAGAAGGCTTGGGCACACCACTTTGCCAGCTGGTGAGTTCTAATAAATCTAGGTAGAAATGTGAGTATCTGGCTTAATTTGTTGCTTTTTTAATTTTAATGGATCTATATTAAATGTATAGCGTATACATCCGGCTGCTGCCCTCAGTCACTATGAACAACCACCTATTGGTGGTATCCCTATAGATGTGTAAAAGTGCTAATGTGCAAGTGAGTGGTGGCGCTGCCTAGATGAATAACTAAATAAAATTAGTGATATAAAGTAAAAAAATGTAAATGGAAAAGATCCTTGATATGTTTGCCTTGGGTGATATTCAAACCATATATTAGTAGTGATAAACCTGTGCGAATTTGTCAACAAACTAGGTAAAATATATAATTAAAATTATATGTAATAAAAATTGTACGTAATAAAAATCAGTCATAAAACCTGTGCTAATTAATCAATGAGCTGGTTGCGATAATTTCCAATAAATTATAACGTATAATTCAGACAAATAAAATATGGTATGAAATGTGCAGAAAAAAGTGCAAAAACCCATGAAGTTCATGGGTTTTTGCACTTTTTTCTGCACATTGCACTTTTTTGAGGATCAATATATAGCACTTAGTCACTTTCGTTTTCCCATGTGAATAGCATGCATACCATATTTCATTTGTATGAATTATACTTTATAATTTATTGGCAATTATCGCAACCAGCTCATTAATTAATTAGCGCAGGTTTGATCACTGATTTTTATTACATACAATTTTTATTAGATATAATTTTCATTATATATTTTACCTAGTTCATTGCAAAATGTGCACAGGTTTATCACTACCAATATATGGTTGGAATATTACCCAAGGCAAACATACCAAGGATCTTTTCCATTTAATTTTTTTTTACTTTATATCACTATTTTTATTTATTTATTAATCTAGGCAGCCCCACCTCTCACTTGCACATCAGTACTTTTACACATCTTTTTATTGTATGTTTTCTCAGCTCCTCAGGGCAAGTCCGTCCCATTTGCCGACCGTGCTATTGCCGATTGATGGCTGCAGCGCAGTCAGCTTGTTCTGAGAGCCCATCATATAGCCCCCAGTTCGAAAGCGTGGAAGTGTCCATGATGGCTGGGTCCGCAGGACCTAGTACATTGTGTTTTTGATCCATGTATTACATGTTATGTCAATATTTCCTCAATAAAGAGATTGACATAAAAAATAAAAATATCTCAATAGTTTTATGTTGCCTTGTTTTTATTTTTTTACATTTTGAAATTAAAAATATAAAAAAAGAAATTATGTTTTATTACTCATATACCTTAACTATAGTAAATATTTTATATGCGGTCCAAGAACAATTTTCTACACTCAATGTGGCCCAGAGAAGCCAAAAGTTTGAACACCCATGGATTAGAAGAATACAGATCCATTTCCATTGCTCATTATATATGAGTAATGAGTTTTAGGCTTGTTTCCAATAGTGCAACTTGTAATGCAACTTTGGACACAAAGTCGCATGACAAGTCACAGCCCATTGATTTCAATGGCACTCGTTCCCATCTTTGGCACTTTGAAAATCAGCATCTTTGAAAAGGTGCCTGCACTACCTTGATGCAACTTTGATCCAGAGATTGTAAAGTTGTGTCAAAGCTGCACTCAAAGTCGCACTCTAAATCACACAAATTAAGAGTCACACTAGTGGAAACTTAGCTAGAGTGCGACTTTGGAGTGCGACTTTGAGTGCAGCTTTGGTCCAACTTTACACTCTCTGGATCAAAGTTGCATCAAAAGATGCTTCAAAGTATTGCAGGTACCTTTTCAAAGTCGCTGGTTTTCAAAGTCACATAGATAGTAACGGATGCCATTGAAATCAATGGGCTGTGACTTGTCATGTGACTTTGTGTGTCCAAAGTCGCATGAGAAGTTGCACTAGTGGAAACATAGACTTAGTGTAGTTGCTTGTACTATGATGATTGTAGACTGTGAGCTGAGAGCCCAGAGCACTTCCAGCTACACTGACAGTTCCCCCCTCCCCCTGTGTCCAGCTTCCTCCTCCTATGGTAGTCTTCATTTAAAGCCCAGCATAGCTATACTGTATATGTGCCCCCCCCCCCTGTTCTATGTATGGGTCTTTTTTTATTTCTTCATTTTCTCATGAATTAGGATGTACAATGCATCCTTACTGATGAGAGAACACTGGGCGGGAACCTGTGATCAGCTCCTCCCATCCCGTTAAAGCAACAAAATGGGGGAAATGATTAGAAAATTCACAGCACCATTGTCTAAAGCACCGTATTGGTGTTCTGCCCACTAACCCAACGCATATACAGAAAAAAAGGGATTGGTTGAATCCAAGTGGGAGTAAATCTCCCTTTATGGATGACCAAGCGGTTATTTTGGCAGTTACTAGACTTAATGGTTTGGGTATAAAACATGTATGTATTGTGTCAAAATGCTTTACAAAAGAGTTTGTCACTCATATATGTCACACTGTGCACCAATAACTTCCCTTACCCACCATAAAAACAATGTCGCTAATTCAATACGTCCGGACTGTAATAACTATGTGTGCTACAAGCAACTGTGCGGATCACTGCTTGTGTATAACAGAGGGGATAACTGCCTTATGGAACACCAGAGTTGCATCACACATAGGCCCCGGGGCTCCTCCTGGATGGACCATGGACCAGTATAAGGCACTATAATGTATAACAAATAGTAGAGGAGAGGCTGCCTTGGCCTATCTGGAGGCTTCCTAAGGAGGTACACTGAATAATGCATAGATCGGAAAAAAACACCTATCCTTCTGAAGGTAATGGTAAGTGTCCGTGACCCTCTTGTCATCAGTGCCCAAAACAAGGATAATGTTTTCCTCAGTGATCCTTTCTTTAGATATGGCAGTGAAATTTACCTTATCAAGACAGACTCAATTGCGTGGCTATACACGGGATTAGTGGAGCGAGCATTCTTACCCCGCCTTATTGATCTTTCAGTGATCAAGATGGTTATGACTTAGTAATTAAGTAAGGTGCAGGTAGTCATGTTGTATCGGCTCTGCTCCAGCTCCAATCTACTGTGTGCTAGACTAAATCCCCATTCACATGTAGGTGATAGTGCTGGCGTTGAGCCGACAGGGGATCTTACACATTAGGCTTCCCAGATCCTCACTCGGCTGACCCACGAGTGTATATCCCAACCATTAAGTCTAGTGTCTGGATAAATACCCGCTTGGTCATCCATAGAGGGAGCTTTACTCCCACTTAGATTCAACCAATCCCTTTTTCCTCTTATTCAGTTTATGCCCACTGGCTACACAGGAACAGTGCCCCTCCCTGGAAGTGATGTCACTAGTTTCAGTAACCACACCCACTTGCTGCTCTTGGACTCAGCAGGAAGAGGAATTGAAGTCAGGTGAAAACTGCCAAATAAAGGGAGAAAAACAGAGATTTTTTTTTCATTTTTGACACATAAGGCTGAACTCCGCTTACATTAATGATTGTAAGGGAGAATGTAAGATATTAGGCTGGACTTCTACATTAAGTAAACAAAGTAATACATATCATGTTTAATACAAACAAGGCTTTCTCTTGGCAATGCTGTTTTGAAAAAAAAAAATCAAACTATAATGTTGTTGGTTACAAGTGCCCAGAACATTAATTACAGAAGGACATTTTTGTATTTTGTATTTGAATTGCCATGGGAATGTATTACTTTTTTGGATGTCAAAATGGTGGTGAATTCAGATAGCATCTTGGGCTCTACACTGTATTAAAAGCCAAATGCTGGCAATATTATACTCTATGCTTCAAGCTCTCATTTCCATTTCACCCTATTGACAGTACCTGAGAATTAGAGGCAAAATCCTTACAAACAATATTGAGGAATAGCAGGCATAGAGGCAATACCAGAAAGCAAAATTTCAAACTAGAGCATCTCGCATTTTCCAAACAAGCATAAAAACCACAATCGTAAACATCCAAAACACCACAATCAAACACACAAGATTTTCTCTAAATATTGGCATATTTTAACCTCTGATGACATTGCCAGTAAGTATGTAAAAAATAAATAGGATTAGCATTTAAATATCACGTTACTATCCGTGACCAGTTCACAGTCACCACAATAGCACATGAGAAAAACACCACTAGAACAGTGAGAACTTTCCCATGTGGTACATGCACTCAACGTCCCTGGATTTACGGTGGCAGCAATATTATTCTTTCTAATGTACAAGTGTGGACCTTGAGGCACTTTGTAAATTGTTAAGCCCCAGGGATCATCTATATCATGATCTGCGCACATGGTGCATATTATATTGGCAAAACAAAAAGATTGCTTTTACAAATACGTCAAGGACCACGTTCATTTTACTTCTTTTGCAAAAACCAAGACCACTATTACAAGGCATGTGGGCCTTTACCAAAATTTTGACACATTCCAGATTAAATGTTTTGCTCTGGATCATATACCCAACATGAACAGGTGAAAATGTGAACAAATTTTTGCTGCATTATGAGATGAAGTGGATATATACCCTTTGCAACAACACAACCAGGTCTATAAGTCTATAAGTTGTACATCTTTTTATGATCATATCTAACCATCTTAATGTACATCAGTCCTCTCCAAACTATCTCTGTTCAATATGATCCTGATTATCTATTTCATTCTATCTATCTATCTATCTATCTATCTATCTATCTATCTATCTATCTATCTATCTATCTATCTATCTATCTATCTATCTATCTATCTATCTATCTATCTATCTATCTATCTATCTATCTATCTATCTATCTATCTATCTATCTATCTATCTATCTATCTATCTATCTATCTATCTATCTATCTATCTATCTATCTATCTATCTATCTATCTATCTATCTATCTATCTATCTATCTATCTATCTATCTATCTATCTATCTATCTATCTATCTATCTATCTATCTATCTATCTATCTATCTATCTATCTATCTATCTATCTATCTATCTATCTATCTATCTATCTATCTATCTATCTATCTATCTATCTATCTATCTATCTATCTATCTATCTATCTATCTATCTATCTATCTATCTATCTATCTATCTATCTATCTATCTATCTATCTATCTATCTATCTATCTATCTATCTATCTATCTATCTATCTATCTATCTATCTATCTATCTATCTATCTATCTATCTATCTATCTATCTATCTATCTATCTTAGATATACCTTTAATGCTTTTCCAATTATGTATCTTGTGATTTTATATATACTTTGGTTGTGGTTTTTGTAAGTTTCTACAATCTGAAATTTGTAAATGATTATGTCTATATTATCATTATGATTTGTTTAGAAATTAATTCTTGTGAAGTGGTCATTCTCGCATAATGATATGTTTGGCTCTGGTTGAGGAATACTTGGGGCGCCTGGATCCAATGGAAATAGGTGGCCCCCCTCCATCCATGTAGGGGAGTTATATTAGTGGGCAATACGGATACACAGGGCACTTGTGAGGGTTCATTGGGGGACTTCTGCCGTCCTTGCTCCCTGTCACTGGCATTTATTCGGTCTGCCTCGTGGTGTTTTCCTTTTAGTTGGGGACATTTGGTGGGCTGTGATGCAGGGAAGTGTATTGTGCTGGGATAACCAAGGTTTCCCTGTCCCACTGATGTGTAAGTTGCCTGTGGCCCCCAGGTGCTGCTGCTTTGTCAAACGTAACTTGCTTCAGGCTGACTAGGACCAGGACCGGCCCTACCATGGGTCCTGCTGGGTCCCTTGGACCCAGGCGGCACTGTGATCAGGGGCAGCCATGGCTCAGTGGCCACACCGCCACCTTTATGTCCCGTAAATGCATAGTAAGAATAATCGCTAAATTGCCGCCATGTCCTAGCTCAGTGTTGCGGTCACTGGCCAGGCACAGCAATGCAAACAATACCACTGTCCCTGCCTCATTTCCTCCAGCATACTAGTGTCACCTCCTGCTCCTGTGTACATTGTATAACTGGAGAGTGGCAGAGCGGGACAAGGCATTGGTTGTGGAGCGGCGTGGGGTGGGCATGGCTTGTGGGTTGGAGCCAGAGCAGTTCATAAGTTAGGGAGTGGAGCCGGTTTCCTGGGAAGGCACAGCATAGCACAAGTACAGGGTTGGTGTCAGCATAGGCAGTTTATGCTGGCACTGGCCCTGCTCACATGCACCTTTACCCAGCTCAGGTCAGGTATAGTGCATGGTGTTGGCCAGCACAAGCTGCTGCCTCCCTTCAGTGACCTTTAGCTGCTATCCCTGAGTTTTGGCCATACTCCTCTTCTCTCCCAGCACCCACTCTCTTTCCAAACACCTGACCCACTTCCACCATCCATTTCTCTCCCTGCAGTGCCCGCAATAAAAAGCATATCCCTCCCACCTGGGTGGTAGCAAAGCCTGAGGAGGCACCATTCCAGCCTGGAGACACTTACCGCTGAGCTGGAGGTGTGTGCGACATGATGGGGAGGAGCCAAGACCAGGGGGAGGGCCCAGTAGGTACAGGAGCGGGAATGATATGGAGGGATCTCACAGCCACAGTGAAAGGTAGGGCAAAGTGCTTAGACAGTTCTGATTATACAGCCCAGTGACTGTACATTATGGATCCCACAGGAAAGATGAAAACATGAGGACATAATGGGGACAGAGAAGGGGACATAGACAAATGGGGGCAGTCAGAGAAGAGTACATGGGAACAGAGCAAAGGAGATGGGGAGAAAACAGAACACATTGTGATTGGTGAGATGTGGACAAAGCAAGAAAGATGGGAACAGGGCAGGGAGATTAAAAAGTTAGAGCAGGAATAGTAGGGACAGTCACAGTTTGGGTTGCTAAACCTAGATGAATAGTTTGTCGCCAAGTACCCCTTGTCTTTGGATACACCATAAGGTATCCTACATAGGAATAGATCTGTAACTCCAGCTATTCCATTGGGGAAGCCCACTATTAGTACCAAGAGAGAGTATAAGGCTGACCAGAAGCAAAAGTGGAGTGCACACTGGTGAGGCTAGCCCTACTGTCTGTGTGCTGCAGATGTTGCCTATTGTGGACTGTGGCAAGTTTAAAGCAAAGAAGCTTAATGAAAAGATGATACAGCAGGTCTGGGAGAGCCAATAAAATTGAGTTAAGAGAGTGCGATCTCCTATAAGGGGTAGCTGGTGTGGTTGCCCCAGACGCCACATTTATAGGGCCTCATAAATTAGTCCTGTGCCACTCTGAGTGTGCTGGGACCAATGCCCCAGCCCACCTACAAAATCCTGGAGAAAAAGTCCAGCTTCGTTCTACCTTGTGTCCCACAGGGCCCCAGCCAAGCTCTGTAATGCAGTAACCATCTTCCAGTTTGCCTTCTCACCAGTCCACACCCCTCCGCTGCTCTCATTGGCTAGGGAGAAGCCATGTGTACCTGGGTTTCCTGTATGGAGTGGAGAACCAAGAGCATCATGGGATAAGGAAGTGTGGAAGTGTGCTGGTAATGGTGGGGGAACAGTGAGCTGCCTGTCTGTCACACAAAATGGAGCAAGGCAGGAGGAGAGTGCCGACAGGAATGCTGTACTTGAGGTAAGACACTGCTCTATCCAGGTCACTCACCTAAGGAGAATTCCCTATACCTCCCCTCCCTGGGAACAGTGGACACTTGGAAACACTGGCTGACAGCTTGGAGCAAACACCCTTCACTTTAAACATTATTAAAAATCCCTTACATCTCCTGAGGGGTTTCAGATTTTTATGTGTCAATTTGAGCAGCACCAGAAGTAGGGGCATGTCATAATTACTGGGAGGGGGAGGGGGGAATGTCATTACTAGGATGGTAGGGGGAGGGGGGCATGTTATTATTACTAGGGGGGTGGGGAGAGGGTGGCATGTCATTAATAGGATGGTGGGGGAGGAGAAGGGCATGTTATTACTAGGATGGTGGGGGGAGGGGGGCATATTATCATTATTAGGATGGTGGGGGAGGGGCCAAAAACGGCCACTGTAGTGCTGACAACCCACACTACGTCACTTAAACTGTCAAAAATGTACCACAGAGAGGGGTAGACGCTTGTATTTTATACTCTCTGGGTTAAAATATGGGAGGGGAATATGTGACAGGATGGTCACTCTGTGAGAAAGGTTAAATGTTACCCAAGATTTTCATCAAGGCAGGTTGAGAGGCTCCAGGGAGCTTATGTCATGTGGAGAAAACTTTTAGTTTCCTCAAAAACTTGTAAAACCTTTCTGGGTCCTGGAGCCCTGAGACTTCATAGAGACTTGAGAGGTATGACGTCTTCAATCCTGGGTCCAAATTTATATATTTTTTTTAAATTGTATGTTATTGAGTTTTAAAGAGCAGTTACAATATATAAGGAGAAACAAATATGATAGCATAGTGTGACATAAAGGTCAGGTTGCACAGTGACCATATGCAAAAGGGGAAAAAGTGGTATCACAATTTCCATCTGCATGTACGATATACAATGCATAGGGGCTAATTTACTAAAAGCAAATAGACTGTGCAATTTTCAAGTGCAGTTCTTCCAGAGCTTAGTCAAAGAGTTATAGCTTCACTTTACAAAGAATACACAAAGAGCTTCCCCTTATTTACTACGCAACTGTACTTGCAGAGTGCACAGTCTATTTGTCTTTAGTAAATCAACCCCACAGTGTACTGTATAAGTGTAAACTGTATCTATGTGCTGCCACTACTGTATATATATATATATATATATATATATATATATATATATATATATATATATATATATATATATATATATTATTACAGGATTTAAAAAGTGAAAAGAAAAAGAAAACTCTTAATGCACAGTGTAAGGCACAAACTCCAGGTTTTTTAACACAACCAGCACACTGTTTGTGCAGGGCTTTTGCAAGAAAGGTGACAACGTTTCAGGGCTCTACCCTCCCCAGCAGTCTGTGAGGCTACATGGGAGCAGCCAATGTTACATAGTATAGGTGAAGTCTGTTCTTGGTATTTCATTCTGAACATTTGAAAATCTAATAAGGAAATTATTAGCAAGCCTCAAAAAAAGGCATCAGAAGTCAATATGAGAACTTCCAACAATGTAAAAAAAAAAAAATTATATTTATATTTAATTTTAATATATATATATATATATATATATATATATATATATATATATATATATATATGTATATATATATATATATATATATATATATATATATATATATATATATATATATATATATACAGTGGGTACGGAAAGTATTCAGACCCCCTTAAATTTTTCACTCTTTGTTATATTGCAGCCATTTGCTAAAATCATTTAAGTTCATTCTTCTTCCTCATGAATGTACACATAGCACCCCATACTGACAGAAAAACACAGAATTGTTGACATTGTTGCAGATTTATTAAAAAAGAAAAACTGAAATATCACATGGTCCTAAGTATTTAGACCCTTTGCTGTGACACTCATATATTTAACTCAGGTGCTTTCCATTTCTTCTGATCATCCTTGAGATGGTTCTACACCTTCATTTGAGTCCAGCTGTGTTTGATTATACTGATTGGACTTGATTAGGAAAGCCACACACCTGTCTATATAAGACCTTCCAGATCACAATGCATGTCAGAGCAAATGAGAATCATGAGGTCAAAGGAACTGCCTGAAGAGCTCAGAGACAGAATTGTGGCAAGGCACAGATCTGGCCAAGGTTACAAAAAGATTTCTGCTGCACTTAAGGTTCCTAAGAGCACAGTGGCCTCCATAATCCTCAAATGGAAGACGTTTGGGACGACCAGAACCCTTCCTAGAGCTGGCCGTCCGGCCAAACTGAGCTATCGGGGAGAAGAGCCTTGGTGAGAGAGGTAAAGAAGAACCCAAAGATCACTGTGGCTGAGCTCCAGAGATGCAGTCAGGAGATGGGAGAAAGTTGTAGAAAGTCAACCATCACTGCAGCCCTCCACCAGTCGGGGCTTTATGGCAGAGTGGCCCGACGGAAGCCTCTCCTCTGTGTAAGACACATGAAAGCCCACATGGAGTTTGCTAAAAAACACCTGAAGGACTCCAAGATGGTGAGAAATAAGATTCTCTGATCTGATGAGACCAAAATTGAACTTTTTGGCCTTAATTCCAAGCGGTATGTGTGGAGAAAACCAGGCACTGCTCATCACCTGTCCAATACAGTCCCAACAGTGAAGCATGGTGGTGGCAGCATCATGCTGTGGGGGTGTTTTTCAGCTGCAGGGACAGGACGACTGGTTGCAATCGAGGGAAAGATGAATGCGGCCAAGTACAGGGATATCCTGGACAAAAACCTTCTCCAGAGTGCTCTGGACCTCAGACTGGGCCGAAGGTTTACCTTCCAACAAGACAATGACCCTAAGCACACAGCTAAAATAACGAAGGAGTGGCTTCACAACAACTCCGTGACTGTTCTTGAATGGCCCAGCCAGAGCCCTGACTTAAACCCAATTGAGCATCTCTGGAGAGACCTAAAAATGGCTGTCCACCAACGTTTACCATCCAACCTGACAGAACTGGAGAGGATCTGCAAGGAGGAATGGCAGAGGATCCCCAAATCCAGGTGTGAAAGACTTGTTGCATCTTTCCCAAAAAGACTCCTGGCTGTATTAGATCAAAAGGGGGCTTCTACTAAATACTGAGCAAAGGGTCTGAATATTTCAGTTTTTCTTTTTTAATAAATCTGTAACAATGTCAACAATTCTGTGTTTTTCTGTCAGTATGGGGTGCTATGTGTACATTCATGAGGAAGAAGAATGAACTTAAATGATTTTAGCAAATGGCTGCAATATAACAAAGAGTGAAAAATTTAAGGGGGTCTGAATACTTTCCGTACCCACTGTATATATATATATATATACTGTATATTAAAGGTATAGTTCCCTATGCACACTGTCAATTTTGCTGATGTGAGACAGCTTCTTTAAGGGGTTGCCGGTTATCCCTTCCTTTAAATTATTGGCTTTTGCGGCTCACCTAAGCTGTGGTATGAGCTATGAAATGCATTATAAGTTGTCCCTTTTTTCTCTTTTTTTCCCTAATTTCTTTTTTCTAGTAGCAAATCTGCAAGTTTATGACCAAATGTTTGCTGTTCTAACTTCACAAATCTCTGGGATTTACTAAAGAAACCATGGTAGCAGTGAACCCAAACCCTACCCCTAATGCCTAGTAATGGCAAATGAAGTGCATGAGATTTATATATGGCTACTGTCTGATGGCACTTAACTAAGGGCTCTTTCACATGGCCGCTCCGTGTGAAAGCTCCGCTGCGGGACTTTTTTTTATTTTCACGGAGCGGATGACATTTGTGTTATCCGCTCCATATGTCCGCATATCATCCCATCTGTTTGTGGATGATATGCGGACATAATGTAAGTCTATGGGGATTGCGGATGTCAGCGGATGACACTGCTGACATCCGATTTTCCTTCCTTTCCGTTTTTTGAACGGAGGAAAAATAGGGTTCTGTTCCGTTCCAAAAAACGGAACAGAACTGAAAGGAGGAAAATCGGATGTCAGCGGATGGTATTCCGCTGACATCTGCAATGCCATAGATTTACATTATGTCCGCAAATCATCCCCAAAAAAATAGGATGATTTGCGGACACACGGAGCGGCCGTGTGAAAGAGCCCTAAAGTTGAATCAAGCATTGAAAGTTTAAATCCTAAAGGACCAGTTGCTCTATAGTACATGGAACCTAAGCAGTGAATTTTCTTTGTTTGGAAGTTTTAACATAAATTAAAATGTTGTGATTCTGTTCATGCATATTTTGGTTTTCAGGTTGAAGTAAAAGTTATCTGCTGTGATGTTTTAGTATCTGTCAATAAGGCTAATGATTAGAACGAAAAAATATTTTCATATGTTGCTGCTTTCATGTTTGTGGAGCCGTTTAACTTGCCATGAAGATATTAAACTGTAGTGACCACAATAAACATGTAATCTGTTATATATTGACATTTGGAAGCATATAGATGGTGGTATATCCATCGCTAGTAATTTCATTTAAGACAAAAATAATGAATAAAAGAGACAAATTCCAACCCTGCCATCATATTTTATACATGTTAATGCATCAAACGTTTCTTACAGTCACTTGCAGATTTTCCAGTCTAAGGAACCCATAATCATTAACCAAATGACGGACTTACTTTACAGAACTTTTTGTTGAATCAGGATCCTGAGCAGATACATGGCCAATTATGCTGCCTTCTTTCACATCTTCATTTACTTCAAACACATAAAAGGGTCTGTTAAAAATGGGAGCTTCATCAACATCATGCAGTGTAATTTTGACAATAGCTGTATCCTTGAATGACCTAAGGTGTGAAAATCTTGAATCCTCAAATTTATTTGCAGCCTCAACCTCAAATGTGTGCATTCCATGACTTTCAAAATCCAGCAGCTGTAGAAACACAAATTAAAAGGTACATGGTAAAATGCATAGTTCATCATTAAAAATATACAGTAAGAAACTCTGCATTGTCAACATGAAAAGTACTTAAAATTTTTGAGGATAAATAAAATGGTCATTTTACTTATATCAAATATTTGAGTATGGGTTGATGTTGGGCAGGGTGAGTCTCTCACTAACTTCTAATGAAAAGATCCCAGTGATTAGAAGTTACCAGCTGTAATTAAAGGATAACTTCATGTTTTGTAAAAATAAATAAATACATGCACATCTTTTTGCAGGTAAAAACATGTGCATTAATTATTTTTTTACATTACACTCTGTAAAGCATTGAACCTGGGATCAGTAGTTCACTGGTGCAATGGCAGGATCCTGCAGACTCTCAATACACTGCCTGCCTGTAATGTCGATATGGGCAGGCAGTCACTGAATGGCAGGGGGAATTAATAAACAAGGAGAATGCTCACCAGTGCCCTCACAGTTCATTGAAAACTACAAGCCAGCAGCCGCAATGGTGGAAAATGTGAATGAATGACGTGGCTGTGTGGGAGTAGCCCCCCCAAAGTCTCACTATTTTTAAATTGTGACACTGGATTCAGGGAGAAGATCCCCTGACTGCTGTCACAGAGCAGGGAGTGCTGGTGGCGGAAGGTGAGCATATAGGAGCATGTTAAATGTTACATCCTAAATATGGGTGTAGTATGTAACATGTTCCCAAAGGTGAACTTATCCTTTGACAAAATATTAGCTAGTGTAAATTTTTCAACATTTTTCAAAACTGTGCAGCCAAATCAATTGATTAAAGTGTTGCATATGCAAAAGTGAGCTTTTCTATTGCTGGATCATAAAACTGTACCTCCAGTAATGTAATTTATCTCGTTCAATGCAAAACAATGTAATCAAGGAACTGTGACTAGGGAAACAGAAAATAAATTGCAACAAAAGAATGGATTTACATCAGATACATTATACAAGAACTTAAAGCAGAGCTCCAACTTTATTTCATGCATAGCTATATACCTTTCTAAATTCGATTTGGCTATTTTTAATTTTTTTTTGTTGGTTCCCTTACCTTATTTTTAATTAAAAATAACTTAATTACTTCCAACTTCCTCCTTAAGTGGTCTCGGCCACCGATGTCATTTGCTCCTTTGCATTGACTCCTGGGAGATGAGTGTCATCAATCCCAGGAGTCAATGCACCTGCACCAGTGTCCCTTATCACTTCCGGTGCAGGTGCGTCCTTCTCTGCCGATGAATGGAGAACAGCTTCTGTGCATGCGCAATGAGCTGTGGGATGACGCGCCTGCCCCGTAAGTGACGAGGGTATAGCATTCTGGGACTCGCAAAATCCAGGAAGAGGGACACTGCGGCTTCAGCTGCCCACACTGCAGATGACCGGCTGGACAAGAAATCCACAAGGTAAGTAATTCATCTTGCAGGTACACTAAACAGGGGACAGTTTAGAAGATATAAAAAAAATTTGGCCGGAACTCTGCTATAAAGAAGATAATTACTGCACACCTGTGGGATATGATTTCTGTCAAAAATACCACTGCATGAAACACATACGTGTTTGGGATTTTTTGAAGGGAACTTTAAAAATGCTGAAGAAAGGAAGACTTATGAACTATTAATGATAATTCTTTTTCACTCAAGAGATATTAATGGACTAAATGTAGACCTTGGATTTCTAAATCACTATCCAATGTTTTATGACATCCCCCCCCTCCTCCAGAGTCTCTGCTACCCCAATGCCACCCCCCGCATTCCTTAGCCCACTCCTTTCTTTATTTGAATTATCCCCATTTTATTTACAATTGCTGTGTATGCATGTGTGTATGTTTTTTCCTCAGAAATTGTCCTACTTAACAATTTGCTAAAATGTTGTGTATTAGGACTTCTTGGACAGAGTAAAAGGGAACGCTCCAAAAAATGTAAAATACACATAAAAAATATTATAAACAGCACTTGTTTTTGTTATGAGTGCACCAATACTGCTACAATCAACTAAAAATGAATATAAATCAATGCATTGATTCTTTTTTTTTTTTTTTTTGGAAATGACATATAGTAATACAATATACAATACCAAATTATTAGACTAAATATAATATATACAGTATTTGTATGTAAATGCAAAATGATTGATTCACTTGAGGAGAATGTTCACTTTGCAAATTGTATGTTTACATAGCTTAGATTAGTTATTAAGCTAAAGCTATGCTTACTTTGATTTCACTTCTATGAGTTTGGTTATTCAAAGTGGACAGAAACAAATCCCACCAAATTCAAAAGACTAAATGGAGACTAATTTTGCCAAGTGAACATTCTCTGTTACTTTGGTAACTGAACCTTAAAGTATGCAATTGATCTTCCTAAAAAAAATATATGCAAAACTCATTTTACAGAATGCAAAATATTTTTGCATTCAACTTTTTGTTTTTTTTTTCTTGGCATTATGTTATCATTAATTTTACTCTATTTTTTAAAGCTGTAACAAAAAAGTAATAATCTACGAATTGGGTTCTAAAGATGCCAGTATTAGGTATACCAATTATCCGCAAAGGTTATCTAAACTCAAGAACAAAAACGTATCCCATTAAACTTTATAAGTTCTTAGGTGTGGTGTCTGCATTATTGTTGCTTTGTCAGGCTTTGTTTGCTTTATTTTAACCTGGTGATCATGGCATTGACACGGTTCCTTTTGCAGAATCACAATGCTCACTCTATTGTATCTATGGAGAAGAAGCATTGTAACCCCAACTTCTTGTTTGGACTACACACATCAACTCCATTACAATCTATTTTCAAAATAATATACCATGGGGCTACTACTGGTACTTAGTAATACTGCATTGAAAAAAAAATAAAGCTATGCAACCATTTGTTTTATATAAACCAATTATGCATCATACTAAAAACATACAAAGATAGGTATACCTTCTAAAAACTGCAAAAAAAAAAGTGACAGCGGTGTATACAAGTGTACCCGAATAAATGCTTTCATAATCCTTAAAGTGCTAAAATTATTGACCCCCACTGTGTTAATGCCAAAAAAATTAGTCTTTTTTACGTGAGGTTTGAAGCAACAGACCAATTGTATTTAAACTACATGTGATGGCAAACACTCCACTGCCCTGTGAAGAAGTCCAATGACGAAACGTGCATGGGGTGTGAGCTGGAGAAATTGCTATCACATTGAGTAGGATCGGCTCACAGCAGCTGAGGAGTTGGAGCAAGCCCACACACGATTAAATGCCTGTTTATACTTGTGTCGGGGGAGACACTTTTAAATGTAAATGTATCCTCTTTTTTAAAAAGTGGGAACATTTTTAAAAGATTTTATGCTATGCCAAGTTCTTTCTTTTTCATTGATTTTCTCCTCGCTTGTAATATTCATTGAGAGTAGGAAAGGAGTGTTTTAAACAATCTGTCAAGAGGTCTGCAGATTATCACTCCCTGTAAAGAAAGGTGCCTGTTTGCTGGTTTATCATATTACCAGCCATTTCATCTAGTGAGTGAGTTTAACATAAGTGGTGGTAGATCATTCACTTGATGTGGTAACAACACTGGAAGATAAGAGGAATACATTATTTCTTCACATCAACTTCATACTATTTTGGGCACTTTGTTTTTATATGAACAATACTTTTTTTTATATTTTTTGGACTGTGAACACTAATAATTGATGAATGTACAGTATTTGTGGGTATTTATGGAAGCACTATAGCACTTTTTTATAGCATTTTTTTACCACACTTAGTTACAAGCCATGTTTGTTAAAAAGCTTGATTGAAACAATATTGGTTTAGCATTTTTTTTGGCATTAACACAGTGGGGTCAATCATTTTAGCACTTTAAGTATTATCAAAGCATTTATTTGGGTACACGTGTATACAGTTCTGTCACTTTTTTATGCCTTTATTTGTGATTGAGATACTCTCAATAAGATAGCCACAGTACCAGGTAAAGACTAATCACACCTAGGTGCAGTCATTTGTTACATTTTTACCTTCTAAAAACAACCCATAGCTACGACCCTGTCCTCCATTACATGGAGGAAAGGTGTTCATAAAGTATACAGGTTGAAATTATTTTCCTTCGCATTTCTTTGCTGGGGACTCTACTTGTTTTATGATATGTGATTATAGATGTTTTTTATCATATGTTATTTGTGATGATACCTATCAACATGTATTTACTATACTTTGTATTTATGAAAATGTGCAAATGTATTAACAAAATATAGAGGAGAGTTGTTTAGTAGTTCAAAGAAGACAGCTAGGAGGGAAGATAACATTGTTTATATCAGTTCAGTACTCAGGATGTTACAAGGAAATTATATTTCTAGGGGGGCAAAATGGTTTCTTCTGTATCTGTAGAAAATATTTAGACCAATATATATATATATATATATATATATATATATATATATATATATATTTTTTTTTTGTTAATGCAGACACTGCATACTGACTAGTGATCTGTAATATACTAAATTACATTTTGTTCTTGGGTTAGGATATACATTAAGTGGTAAACATGAGCTTCCCATCTATTATGAAAGCAGTAGGGTTGATTTACTAAAACTGCAGAATGCAAAATCTGGTGCACTTGTGCATAGACACCAGTCAGCCTCCATTTTTTTTGTCAAAGCTTAATTGAACAAGCTGAAGTTAAAGGCTGATTGGCTACTATGCACAGCTGCATCAGATTTTTCTCTCTCCAGTTTTAGTAAATCAGCCTCATTGGGTATAACCCTTAACAAGTAGTGGATCTAAGTGGCAAACAAAAGCAGTACTAATATACACCACTATGGAAAATGGTGCAAATAAAAGGTTAATTGATTCGCATTTACTGCTAATGCATCTTTTAGGAAGAAAAGCTGGTGCAATTCAGCAAAACACATTTGTTAAAAATGTTCAATTTGGAAATCATTGATTTCACATGTCAAACACAACTGCTGAAACAACCTTTACACGGGGGTCATAAACAATTGTAAACAGAATACTCCAAAAAAAGTGGTCAAGCAGCATAAAAGCAATAAAGTTGACCCATTCAAAAAGATCCAAAAGAATTGTGTAAATTATTTAATAATAACAATCTGGCATGACCTTTTTAACAGTTATGATTCCATCCTGCGTTTTCTGGTCTGTGATGATTTCAAAGTAGTCTTTGGCATCTCTATCAACAATTGTGTATTTGATCTCCGCATTTTTACCCACATCATCGTCATTGGCTCTTATTCTTCCAATTGCTGTTCCTACAGGAGCAGACTCCAGTGACATAAACTGGTAAATGCCTGAAAATTATAAACATTTTTTGTTTTTTAAAGGAAATTCTGAAATAACAATAGCAAAACGTACAGTATAGACACAATCAATATTTGTTTCTTCTAATATAAAAGAATCATTAACATAACCTTTATTTATTTTTTTTGTAGGCTAATAGTATGGCACTGTAAACCTACAACAATAATTTTGTTTTTTAAATACATCGTTTGCTTTCTTTAAATGTCTTAGTTGTTTTTGTGCAAGCAAAATGTAACAATACAGCAATTGAAAAGTGAGAACAAAACATATACTTAGAGTTTATGTATTACTATGTATAGGAAAAACATCACTTTTTTGGAGTTGGATAGAACAGGGAAGGATTAGAATCCCTATTAAGTCACCCTCTCTATCTGCTTTGATGTAATTTCCACAAGTGACACCAGTGTAAGAGACAACTGTCTAAGAGGTGAATTCCATTTGCTTTGTAGAAATTTGCTTTCACTTCTTTCTGTGTCTTCAAGACAGAAAGTGATGAAAATCTACTCTACAGATAAAAGTCATGAAAAAAATAATGTCATAACTAGAAACGTGTTTTGGCTATACATAAACATTAAGAAATCTTGTTCTTTGAATACCATGCAGGCTGCCCCATTGCCCTGCTTAACTGTCTCTAAGTGGTATAGAATAAGCACGCAGCAAGTAAAGTCAAATAAAGTTAGCAGTCATGATCTCTGTACTTGTTCTGCATTAGGGATTCAGAAAGATTTGGAGCCATTGGTTCATCTTGACAGCCCAAAAAAATTTCTAGGTAGTAACAGTAGCCTACATACCATATATTTTCAGTTTAGGTTTACATTAAATTATTAATTTGAATGATGGTTTCCCACTTTGATTATCTCAGTGAAACCCCTGCGCCATCAGCTATTATACTAATACAATAATGACATTTCCACAGATGTATCCAAGAATTGATAGACAATACAGGTGACAAGCCTCAGGAGCACTTGTATATACCACTCTCATTATGCAGAAAAGCTAGTTACTTCCATGCACATTGATTGCTTTTAAAGATTTTACATATGTTTAAATTAGTGAACTAAGAACTGCTCTGTGGGTGGGCAAAAATGGCATCATGAAAATGAATGAGTCTTCTTTTAATTCATGTTTTATTGTTTTACATCATAATTAAACTAAATTAAATTTTCTCTGTAATAGACTTTCTCTAAAGGAGAAACGGTTCTTATACTATATTTTTCACAGAGCCCAGTTGTAGACTGTGAAGATAAGCTCATATAAACGTCTGTATGCTCCCAGACACAACTACTCCTACACCACTCTTCAATTCCTAAAAAAGGATATCTTCACTCACTAACCCTACACCTAATGAACGTAGCTAAGATGTGTATACCAATACACTGGAAATCACTCAACCCTCCAACTATAGCAGACTGGCTCCGACGTATAAATAAAGTTGCCAATATGGAAGAACTTGTACATTAAGCCAAAGAGACGTCTTCCAAGTTTCAGAAAACATGGTCTTGTTGGCATCACTTTATGACAACAAATGAATACCCCCAATTGCTATCTCAATAAAGATTGTTGACAATGCTTGGTCAGAGGAGGAGGAAAAGGCCACGCCTCCATACCTTCTCTCCTACAAGGAGCAGTTGTACTCAACCCTTCTCCTCTCTCTCCCCCTCTTGCATTACTCCTCTACCCTCCCATCTTGACCCTACCAATGTTCCCTTATTATACCCCCTCACCCTTTAGCACATAGCGAAACCAGTTTCTACCATATTGCCTTCACTACTTATCAATGGAATAGGCCTACTAGTAACCCCCTCCCCAGTACTGGTTGTCAGGGGTCCGTTGACCACAACCACATGGGAAACAGTTAAGTTTTGAGGCAACAGGCTGAATATCCAGATACATACCACCTAAAAATTACACTAGACATCACTTCTAAAATATTACCACGTAAAATAAACATATATACTGTTGTGTTCATTTCTAACTTCTGTTATATTACATACCATCTATTACAGATGTTAATATACAACTAAAGCAAATGACATTGTCTTAAGGCTGTTTAATCCTTTGTTTATTACATTTTACCCACTTGGGAACAGTACATATTACATTTTTCCAATATATCTGTAACAACAATGCTTGTTCAACCTGTATGTTTTAAATGTCTTTAATAAAGATTTTTTTGGGGGAAAAAAAAAACAACATCTGTATGCATGGCAGAAAAAGTGAGAAAATACTCTTGTGGTATCCAACAGTGTCAGGAAAATGTATATATATGAGTTGTGTATGATCACCAATATGTGTTCTCACATTCCATGCATGCACATATAGAAATACGTTTACATCTAAATATGTAGGTGCACAAAAAAAAAAAAAAAAACTATTCAGCCAATGCAGTACCATAAAATAAATCACTCATATAACCAACTCAATATATATGCACAGATGTGACAACAAAGTGTCTAATTTGTGATATCAAATGTATAGTGTAAACGTAAACATTTTCACACATGCTCCACCTTCAGTGTGACAAGCCTATTACCTTCAACTGTTGACCTATGGGAGATTTACTGTAGGTCACCAAACGCTTTACTCAGCAAGGGTTAAATGACTGTCAGCTCTCCTCTCACTCTTTAGCTGTGATCCACTTATTTTTGACCAACAAGGTTTATTACCTTTATGGGGGATGAAACCTCCTTCTTCAATAATATTGATGGTATAATGCTCGGAGAGAAACGAAAGCCTCCTTTGGGCAGTAATCTCTTTAAAATAATTTATTTAAAAGTTTAAAAAAAAGACTCACAATCACTGGTGCACTCATCTGGTGCACTACAAAGACATAGTCAACACAGTCTAGATAGACTCACTGATTTTCCTAGAAGTCTACATTAGGCTGGGTTCACACATGCTGTGGCCATGGCTCTCAGCAGGGGGGCCAGTGCCTCCTTGTTCATCCATTCAGGTGCAAATTTGGTCCGCATTGTTGCCTAAATTTGCACTTGAATCGGAACCAAAGACACACAGGACCCTTTCGAAATGCGGATATCAGCTGCTCTGGAGGTGTGTGAACTGGCTCCATTGAGACCTGGGCACACTCTCCTGTCATGCAAATTGGATGCAGGTAGACCCGCATCCAATTCACATAAGTGTGAACCCAGCCTTAATATACAAGTCAAATTCTAGGCTCCCACTGCAATGTACTCTTAAAATTTAAAATGGTTCTAAAGGCATATTTTTTTTTTTTTACCATATTGCATTCGCTGCATTAACCACTTGACCTTCAGAAGGTTTCACCGCCTTTGTGACCAGGAATTTGTTTAGCAATTCAGAACTGTTCTATTTTAACTGGCAATTGAGTGGTCATGCAACACGCTATGCAAATCAAGTGTATATAATTTTTTTTTCTCCACACAAATAGATCTTTCCTTTGGTGGTATTTATTCACCAGAGTGTTTTCTTTTATTTGCTATATAAAGTAAAAAATTACAAAAAAAAGAAAAAAAAAACATTTCTTGGCTTCTGTTATATCATTTTGAAAAAAAAAAAAAGAACAATCTTTCTTCATAAATTTAGGACAAAATGTAGTTTAATCATCAGGTCCAGGCAAATGATTTATGGCTCTGACAAATAACAGAACATCCTGTACCTGTGTAATGTAAACACAGGCACAGAATAAAATGTAATCTTCTCTCCTGGAGTCCTTTTCAGATCCAGTGTGAGAGAAGATAACATCTACTGTGAGTACAAGCACTAAACTGACACCAGATCACATAATTAGGCACATTTAACCCCTTGATCGCACCCCCCCCCCCCCTAGTTAACTCTTTCACTCCCTGTCTCAGTGTCATTAAGTACAGTGTACAGATTTCTTACTGATCACTGAATAAGTGTCACTGGTGACACTAAATAGTGTTAGAGGCAGTTAGCATTAGCATCAGTCCCAGATAGGATCAGGGTACCCGCCATATATTCCCTAATAAAGTTTTAACCCCCAGATCGCCCCCAGTTAACCCTTTCACTACCCTGTCACAGTATCATTAGTACAGTGTACAGATCTTTTTTCTGATCACTGTATTAGTGTCACAGGTGATACCAGATAGTGTTAGCATCAGTTAGCGTCAATCCCAGACAGAGTCAGATTGCCAACCACATATTTATTATCACATTTAACCCTTTGATTGCCAGTAACACTAACACACACATACACACACACTATACACCTCCATTACTAGTTTAGTCTGAATGGATCAATATCTTTGATCAGATTAGAGCTATACTAGTGGTCACAATATTATAGTGTTCCCAAAAATGTAGCTTTAGCAAGATCAAACCCGACACCTGCCAGCCTCCGCGTTTAGCCCTTCTGACCCCCACCCCAAAAAAGTGCAGTGTCAGTAGATCACTGTGACTTATGATACACACTCAGGCCTAATCTCTGATGGCACTAGCAGGTACATTTTATTTCTAACAATTCAAACAGTCCTTGACAGTCATGTGCTTTTTTTTTTATCTCTGAGTCAAACTAGGCACCTATAAATTTAGTGGCCAAAATGTCACACGAAAGGCACACTAGTGAAGAGGCCTACAGGATACTGAGCATGACAGATGGGGAGTCCTCACTGTCAGAATCAGGCTCAGTATTCAAACCTGTAGAGAGCAGAAGCACCCTTACAGATATCTCTGATGACGGAGAAGTGGTTCCTGCTAATGTCAGGCATACCCGACCCCGTGCCCAGGTTGCTGAGGTGCTACAATTGCATGATGATTCCCATATGCAGCAGAGTGCCAGTACTAGTGCCACTCCACCTTCTGGTGAACTGGTGAGCACCAGCAGTCTAGTACATCCTGGTCGTAGACAAACCAGCACTGCAGAAATGCTTAGTGACATGGTGAGTCTCATACGTGCAGTTCAAGCTGGTGCAGTGGGTAGCACAAGTAATGTCCCGCAGCCACCAATAATTCAAACACAGGCCTATAGATCCCATAGTGCCCTTCCTGATGCGCTTGCAGATTCTGCAGCACTCATACTTTCCCCATTCACTAGCCAACCAGGAATTCAGGTGAAAAAAGCAGATTTAACTTCCCTTGATTTTTTTTGGACCAAAGCAATTAATATGCCAATCAATTTATTGCTGCAAACCCTAATTTGAACCTTGCCAGACAATTTGCATTGAAACGTATCACGGTTTCTGAATTTAAGACTTTTCTGGGTCTATCGCTCAACATAGGCATTACTAAAAAGAATGAGTTGCAGTTCATCATATTCCCATGTTCTCTATTGCCATAACCAGGACTAGATACAAGAAAATCATGCAGTTTTTTGCACTTTAACAACAATTAAATCTGTCATCCTCTGGGTGACCCTGGATATAATCGGCACCACAAAATTCGGCCCCTCGTAAATCACTTGCACCACAAAATTGCAGCCTTTTATACGCCTCAACAAGCTGTCTGCAAAGATGAGTCCCTGATTACATTTTCTGGCCGCCTTGTTTTGTGCCAGATATGGGGTCAAGATGCATAAGTTGTGTGACAGGGTAACAGGCTTTACATAGAGTTTCTTGGTTTATGGGGGGAAAGATAGCAGCGCAGAGCGCTGCAACTGCCCAGTCTACATAGGGAGCAGTGGCAAGATTGTTTAGGAATTGGTGTCACCATTATTCGGAAAGGGGTACTACTTGTACGTGTACAATTATTACACAAGCGGGCCACTTTTTAGAGACCTTTTTCAATTTGGAATTGGCACATGTGACACCGTGCAACCTAATCGCCAAGGCTTTCCCCAAACTTAGACTTAGACTTAGACGGGGGGGGGGGGGGAGAGCCTGCTTTAGAAATAATTGACTGCTTGCAATGAGGTGAAAAGACAAATGGAACATTTTCATTCTGTGTTCCATTCATACAGATGTAACAGTCCAAACTGAAACAGCACCTGGTGTTGTTGTTGAGAAGGCCCTCTGTGTTCACAATTACAACCTTAACATGGGAGGGGTAGACTTCAACGACCAGATGATGAGGTCGTACTTAATTACCCATAAGGCCATACGCTGGTACAAGTAAGTGTCTGTATATTTATTCCAATTGACTCTTTTCAACATATATGTACTATACAAAGCGTCAGGAAGAAGTGGATTGTTCCTAAAATCCCAGGAAGAGATCATCACAGCCCTTTTGTTTCCAGAAGGTGTTGTGGCTTAAATTCCTAATCCAGATGCAGTGAGCCAGCTGCATGAGCATTATTTTCCAGATTGTCTCTATCTGTACCCCTACCCAAAGAGCACCTCAAAAAAGATGTGTCTGTAGCAAATGCGGATATAGGCATGACACCCACTATTTTTGTCCCTCCTGTCCTGGCCAACCTGGCCTCTGCATCCAGGACTGTTTCCATCGTTACCACACACTAGGGGATTATTAGTATAAAATACAGCACGGCACAGTCTAGGGCACACATTCACACAGGGTCTCGAAAGATGTTAGATAGTTAGGAAACAGACTGTTGCATTTTGGGAGACAAGAGCCCGGAACATTTAACGTTTTTTATAGTTACAAAAAAAGTGTAAAAAAAAATAAAAAAGAATATAACATATATAAATAAGCCAAAAATAGTTGTTGTTTTATTGAGTTAATGTTCTGTTCTTACTGTTTTACTGTACTGTATGCTTTACTTCTATACTGTAATGTTTTATTATTACTGTGTTTTATTGTTAACCATTGTTTGCTTTCAGGTACGCCATTCAGCTGCAGCATTGATCTGTTTATTCTGACAGCAAAAGGGGTTGCTTTCAGCATAAATAAAACAGTGACTACAATGCTGTATGAGGTTATTTTACCACTTCAGTTAAAAAAAGAGCATATATGCCAAAGCATAGGGGCTGAGGGGGATAAAGGGTGGATCACCCCTATGCTTTGCCAAATATTTTTACTCTTTTTTTGGCACAGATTGCAATAAAAAAAGTTGTTATATTGAGTTATGTTGTATTGTTATTGTGATTTATTGTTAACCGGTATTTGCTTTGCAGGTATGCCATTCAGCTGCAGAACTGATCTGCTTATTCTGACAGCAACAGGGGTTGCTTTCAGCATACATAAACCAGGGACTACAGTGCTGTAGGAGGTGATTTCACCACTGCAATTAAAAAAAAGAGCATATATGCAGATGCATAGGGGCTGGGGTGGATAGAGGGGGGATCTCCCCTATGCTTCACCATATATTTTTTACTTTTTGTTGGCATAGATTACAATAAAAAAAGTTGTTGTTTTGTTGTGTTAATGTTTTATTGTTACTGTGTTTTATTGTTAAACGTTGCTTGCTCTGCAGGTATGCCATTCAGCTGCAGCACTGATTTGTTTATTATTATGACAGCAACAGGGTTTGCTTGCAGAATACATAAATTAGTAACTATAGCACTAAAAGGGGGTGATTTCACCACCGCAGTTAAAAAAAAGAACATATATGCTGAAGCATAGAGGCTGGGGTAGGCAGAGGGCAGAACTCCCCCATGCTTTGGCATAAATACTTTTCTTGGCAGAGATTTCTTCATCCACATTGAAAGAACATTGCATGTATGTCCATCATTAAAAGTGGGTGGATACAGGGCAGTATCTTCTAATAGTGGCCATACCACACACTTTTTCTGGCAGAGATTTCTTCATCCACATTGATTGGTGTGAATACTGTATTATTTAGATCTTCATACAATCAATTTGTTTATAAGTTTTATACTATATGATTCAGACCTTTATACAGCCTATGTTGTGAACATTAATGTGTGGAGTCACTCATGCACCTATCACTTTATATATTGGACCGTATTTATATTCACTGTTCACATTGTCTTAGGTGAACTAAGTTTTTCATTATAACCTTTTTTGTCCACACATACATGCACATATCACCTTTATATACCAATTAAGTATATTTGCACACTATACTTTTAATTTGATATTTTTCGCTATATTTCTTTCATTTTATCATATAGTTGTACCTTTAGTGCCCTTTTTCCATAGTCTGGATTTCTAGTGCATTATACTGTATATATTCTTATCTTTCATTAGCATCTTTTATCAGCACTGTCAACATCTTACCAAACACTAGGCAGCTGGACTTTGAGTGGTTATACCAGGATAATGTCTGCAGGTTTAGGTATCATTTTGGTATTGTTTTTTTTTCAGCCAGCAGCAGTGGCGGCCCGTGCATAGGGGGCGCCAGGGCGCCGCCCCCCTACCCCTAACAAAAAGAAAAAAAAAAATGACAAAGCGAACACATAAAGTTTTACAAAAAAAAATTGGGTTCGCCGGCCTCTGTAATGGAAGTGGTGGCTAGGGGGGGGGGGGGGGGTTACGTCCCAGAAGAGGCGCCGATCGGCAGCCTTCTGGGGGGGCGTAACCCGATCGCAAGTCCTTGCAATTGGACACCCCCACTTTCAGATATCCTGGCTGTGATTGGTCCAGTCTCCAGCCTGGACCAATCATCATCCAGGACATCCGATCCCTGACGTCACAATGGGGGCAGTGCCGGTGCGTGAGTCAGTCACTCACCGTCACCGCCGCTCGGAGGACGAGGGAGAAGCCGCTCTCCTTCCCGCCGCCGCCGCCGCAGAGAGGACGGACTGGATCAAGGAGGGAAGAACCCGCCGCCGCCGCCAGGTAAGTGCATTAAATTGAAAGGAGCACGCACGCTGCACTCTGCATTGGTTGGGGGACAATGCTGTGGGCACTCTGCATTTATTGGGGTACAATGCTGTGGGCACTCTGCATTTATTGGGGGACAATGCTGTGGGCACTCTGCATTTATTGGGGTACAATGCTGTGGGCACTCTGCATTTATTGGGATACAATGCTGTGGGCACTCTGCATTTATTGGGGTACAATGCTGTGGGCACTCTGAATTTATTGGGGGACAATGCTGTGGGCACTCTGCATTTATTGGGGTACAATGCTGTGGGCACTCTGCATTTATTGGGATACAATGCTGTGGCGCTCTGCATTTATTGGGGTACAATGCTGTGGGCACTCTGCATTTATTGGGGTACAATGCTGTGGTGCTCTGCATTTATTGGGATACAATGCTGTGGCACTCTTCAATCATTGGGGTACAATGCTGTGGGCACTCTGCATTTATTGGGGTACAATGCTGTGGGCACTCTGCATTTATTGGGGTACAATGCTGTGGGCACTCTGCATTTATTGGGGTACAATGCTGTGGGCACTTTGCATTTATTGGGGTACAATGCTGTGGGCACTCTGCATTTATTGGGGTACAATCCTGTGGCACTCTGCATTTATTGGGGTACAATGCTGTGGGCACTCTGCATTTATTGGGGGACAATGCTGTGGCGCTCTGCATTTATTGGGGTACAATGCTGTGGCACTCTGCAATCATTGGGGTACAATGCTGTGGGCACTCTGCATTTATTGGGGTACAATGCTGTGGGCACTCTGCAATCATTGGGGTACAATGCTGTGGGCACTCTGCAATCATTGGGGTACAATGCTGTGGCACTCTGCAATCATTGGGGGACAATGCTGTGGCGCTCTGCAGTGATTGGGGACAATGCTGTGGCGCTCTGAATTGAAAGGGGCATGCACGCTGAACTCTGCATTGTGGGGGCACAGCACAGTGTTCATTGCATTGAAGGGGGGCACAGCACAGTGTTCATTGCATTGAAGGGGGCACAGCTTCAAAGTCACGCAATTTTTTTACTGCGTTTTTTGGCGCGAAGCAATACCTATTACATTTTTCTTTTTGCGCCCCCCCAAAAATTTTGAGCACCAGCCGCCACTGGCCAGCAGTCAGCTTTCATGTAAAATCAATCCTAGCAGCTAATTAGTTGCTAGACTAATGGAAGTGGTGGCTAGGGGGGGGGGGGGGGGTTACGTCCCAGAAGAGGCGCCGATCGGCAGCCTTCTGGGGGGCGTAACCCGATCGCAAGTCCTTGCAATTGGACACCCCCACTTTCAGATATCCTGGCTGTGATTGGTCCAGTCTCCAGCCTGGACCAATCATCATCCAGGACATCCGATCCCTGACGTCACAATGGGGGCAGTGCCGGTGCGTGAGTCAGTCACTCACCGTCACCGCCGCTCGGAGGACGAGGGAGAAGCCGCTCTCCTTCCCGCCGCCGCCGCCGCAGAGAGGACGGACTGGATCAAGGAGGGAAGAACCCGCCGCCGCCGCCAGGTAAGTGCATTAAATTGAAAGGAGCACGCACGCTGCACTCTGCATTGGTTGGGGGACAATGCTGTGGGCACTCTGCATTTATTGGGGTACAATGCTGTGGGCACTCTGCATTTATTGGGGGACAATGCTGTGGGCACTCTGCATTTATTGGGGTACAATGCTGTGGGCACTCTGCATTTATTGGGATACAATGCTGTGGGCACTCTGCATTTATTGGGGTACAATGCTGTGGGCACTCTGAATTTATTGGGGGACAATGCTGTGGGCACTCTGCATTTATTGGGGTACAATGCTGTGGGCACTCTGCATTTATTGGGATACAATGCTGTGGCGCTCTGCATTTATTGGGGTACAATGCTGTGGGCACTCTGCATTTATTGGGGTACAATGCTGTGGTGCTCTGCATTTATTGGGATACAATGCTGTGGCACTCTTCAATCATTGGGGTACAATGCTGTGGGCACTCTGCATTTATTGGGGTACAATGCTGTGGGCACTCTGCATTTATTGGGGTACAATGCTGTGGGCACTCTGCATTTATTGGGGTACAATGCTGTGGGCACTTTGCATTTATTGGGGTACAATGCTGTGGGCACTCTGCATTTATTGGGGTACAATGCTGTGGCACTCTGCATTTATTGGGGTACAATGCTGTGGGCACTCTGCATTTATTGGGGGACAATGCTGTGGCGCTCTGCATTTATTGGGGTACAATGCTGTGGCACTCTGCAATCATTGGGGTACAATGCTGTGGGCACTCTGCATTTATTGGGGTACAATGCTGTGGGCACTCTGCAATCATTGGGGTACAATGCTGTGGGCACTCTGCAATCATTGGGGTACAATGCTGTGGCACTCTGCAATCATTGGGGGACAATGCTGTGGCGCTCTGCAGTGATTGGGGACAATGCTGTGGCGCTCTGAATTGAAAGGGGCATGCACGCTGAACTCTGCATTGTGGGGGCACAGCACAGTGTTCATTGCATTGAAGGGGGCACAGCACAGTGTTCATTGCATTGAAGGGGGCACAGCTTCAAAGTCACGCAATTTTTTTACTGCGTTTTTTGGCGCGAAGCAATACCTATTACATTTTTCTTTTTGCGCCCCCCCAAAAATTTTGAGCACCAGCCGCCACTGGCCAGCAGTCAGCTTTCATGTAAAATCAATCCTAGCAGCTAATTAGTTGCTAGACTAATGGAAGTGGTGGCTAGGGGGGGGGGGGGGGGTTACGTCCCAGAAGAGGCGCCGATCGGCAGCCTTCTGGGGGGCGTAACCCGATCGCAAGTCCTTGCAATTGGACACCCCCACTTTCAGATATCCTGGCTGTGATTGGTCCAGTCTCCAGCCTGGACCAATCATCATCCAGGACATCCGATCCCTGACGTCACAATGGGGGCAGTGCCGGTGCGTGAGTCAGTCACTCACCGTCACCGCCGCTCGGAGGACGAGGGAGAAGCCGCTCTCCTTCCCGCCGCCGCCGCCGCAGAGAGGACGGACTGGATCAAGGAGGGAAGAACCCGCCGCCGCCGCCAGGTAAGTGCATTAAATTGAAAGGAGCACGCACGCTGCACTCTGCATTGGTTGGGGGACAATGCTGTGGGCACTCTGCATTTATTGGGGTACAATGCTGTGGGCACTCTGCATTTATTGGGGGACAATGCTGTGGGCACTCTGCATTTATTGGGGTACAATGCTGTGGGCACTCTGCATTTATTGGGATACAATGCTGTGGGCACTCTGCATTTATTGGGGTACAATGCTGTGGGCACTCTGAATTTATTGGGGGACAATGCTGTGGGCACTCTGCATTTATTGGGGTACAATGCTGTGGGCACTCTGCATTTATTGGGATACAATGCTGTGGCGCTCTGCATTTATTGGGGTACAATGCTGTGGGCACTCTGCATTTATTGGGGTACAATGCTGTGGTGCTCTGCATTTATTGGGATACAATGCTGTGGCACTCTTCAATCATTGGGGTACAATGCTGTGGGCACTCTGCATTTATTGGGGTACAATGCTGTGGGCACTCTGCATTTATTGGGGTACAATGCTGTGGGCACTCTGCATTTATTGGGGTACAATGCTGTGGGCACTTTGCATTTATTGGGGTACAATGCTGTGGGCACTCTGCATTTATTGGGGTACAATGCTGTGGCACTCTGCATTTATTGGGGTACAATGCTGTGGGCACTCTGCATTTATTGGGGGACAATGCTGTGGCGCTCTGCATTTATTGGGGTACAATGCTGTGGCACTCTGCAATCATTGGGGTACAATGCTGTGGGCACTCTGCATTTATTGGGGTACAATGCTGTGGGCACTCTGCAATCATTGGGGTACAATGCTGTGGCACTCTGCAATCATTGGGGGACAATGCTGTGGCGCTCTGCAGTGATTGGGGACAATGCTGTGGCGCTCTGAATTGAAAGGGGCATGCACGCTGAACTCTGCATTGTGGGGGCACAGCACAGTGTTCATTGCATTGAAGGGGGCACAGCACAGTGTTCATTGCATTGAAGGGGGCACAGCTTCAAAGTCACGCAATTTTTTTACTGCGTTTTTTGGCGCGAAGCAATACCTATTACATTTTTCTTTTTGCGCCCCCCCAAAAATTTTGAGCACCAGCCGCCACTGGCCAGCAGTCAGCTTTCATGTAAAATCAATCCTAGCAGCTAATTAGTTGCTAGACTGCTTTTACAAGCAGTGGGAAGAGATGCCCCCCTGCGCCGCCTTCCATGGTTTTCTCGAGCTCTCCTGTCCTACCGGGGAACTCGAGAATGCAGCCAGTGGTTCCGCCAGCTGACCATATAGCTGACCAGAGACTGGAATAGCTCCAATCATCTCTATGGCCTAAAAAACAGAAGCTATGAGCAATTCATCACTTTGATTTTTCCGGATATAAACAGCGCCATTTTTAAATTGGGAAAGGATTTTATCACACCAATCTTGGTGTGGTCAGATGCTTGAAGGGCAAATTGGAAAATTACAATTAGATAATCGCTGCGCAAATAATGTGTGACAATAAAAAAATTGCAACACACACCATTTTATTGTGTAAGTCCTCTGCTTTGAAATAATATATAATGTTTGGGGGTTCAAATTCATTTTCTAGCAAAAAATAATAATTTTTTCATGTAAACAAAAAGTATCAGAAAATGTCTTCATGTTGTTAGAAGAGTGGGTTATCTGTGGCATAGGTTTCTAACGTTGGGCATAAAATGCCAGGACATTTCAAACACCCCCCACAATGACCCCTTTTTGGAAGTTATCTATTAAATGATATATTGCTCACACATGCCATTGGTATATGTGGCATTGCACCCCAAAATACATTCTGCTCCTTCTTTTGAGTATGGGGATACCACATGTGTGAGACTTTTGGCAGTCTAGCCACATACAGGACCCCAAAAGCCAATCAGATACTTCACAGTCAAAGAGAAAAATGACCGCACTCAGGAACTTGATGAAAACATTGAAGCATTTATTCCTCACCATAAATAAAGTGCAGACAGTACATCACAGGGACACGCAAAAGCCAATCCCTGCCTTCTGGCTTTTTAAGGGAGTAAATTGCTCATTTCACTTCCTCGCTACCTATTTGGCATTTCAGGGCCTCCAAAACGTATTTAAACACTTAGAAAGCCAGAAGGCGGTAATTGGTTTTGGGGGTCCTGTACACAGTTAGACTGCCAAAAAGTCTCACACATGTGGTAGAATGTTATTTGGGGTGTAATTCCACATTTAATTTCACATATACCCATGGCATGTGTGAGCAATAAAAAAAAAAAAAAAAGAATTGTTATTTTCCAGAAACTTGCAAAAAAAATAAAGCATTTCATAGGCTCAACATGCCTCTCAGCAAAAAACATAGGGGCAACTTTCCAAAAATGGGTCATTTGGGGGGGGGGGGGTGATGTCTTGCTATTTCAGGGCCCCCAAAACTGTGATAAATAGTGAGGAAATAAGATGAGCAATTTACTCCCTTGGAAATCCTGAAGGTGGTGATTGGTTTTCGACACCTGTATGTGGCTAAGCTCCCAAAAAGTCTCACACATGTGGTATCCCCATACTTATCAGCAGCAGCAGAATGTATTTGGGGTGCAATTTCACATATACCAATGGTATGTGTGAGCAATATATCATTTAAATGACAACTTTGTTAACATTTTTAATTTTTTTGGGGCATTTTTCCAAACACTTATGACAAAAAATAAAATATTCAATAGGCTTAAAATGCCTCTCAGAGTGGCACTTTTGGTTCCGGCACCTGATGAGCTAGGCAGTTCAGTACGGCGGCTCCAGAGTAACCAGCCTACAAAGCCTCTCTATCAGCTCCATAACACCAAATCCCTGTTCAGCCCTACCCGGGGAAGCCGTAAGCATGGACTGGTATGTAATCCATGGCCCCCCTGGCTCGGGGGACATCCATGTAGAATCCGAGTCCCCGGTCGCATGTTCAGCCAATATGGCCGCCACTCCTCCGCTGGCACAGACGGGACTAGTGGTCCTCTCCCAGCCACACTCAAGCAGCCCTATCTTCCCCAGTAAGCCCGGATAACACAGGCTGTTGCTGCTCTCCTCTCCTCCACATTTAAGGCTGCAGTAGACAGTGCGGTGACAGCAGGCATAACACAGCTGTGCAGGGAGATAGGAGAGCAAGCAAAGAGACTGACAGACCTGCAACACAGACTGTCAGAGGTGGAGTATGAGGTTCAATCAAACTTGGCAAATGATCAGAAAACAGCACAGACCCAGCAATACATTCTAGACAAACTAGAGGACCTAGAAAATTGTTCCCGCAGGAACAACCTGAGAATCATTGGGGTCCCAGAATCCTTTACAGCAGCCACACTGCCCCGAGCTTTGCTCAACCCGCATACCTCAGACCCTGGGATTGTCACCTCAGTGCATGGTGGAAAGAGCTCACAGATGGGCCCCCCTTCCAACGACAGGCGCAGATTACCTGAGTTGTTTCTTTGTTATTACACTTGTTTCTTTATCATTACACTCTTCCACTTACAAACACTTTGTTTGAGACATAGTAATGTGATTGTTTAGTACATGGTTTATATGTTTTTTTCTGATTGCCTTGGCTACAGACCATAACATGGTTCCTTTTTATTAGAGTTTAACCACTTCTGGGCTGGAAGGATTTGCCCCCTTAATGACCAGGCCATTTTTTGTGAATCGGCACTGCGATACTTTAACTGACAATTGTGCGTTGGGCAAAACTGTACCCAAATAAAATTGATGTCCTTTTTTCACACAAATAGAGCTTTCTTTTGGTGGTATTTGATCACCTCTGCGATTTTTATTATTTGCTCTATAAACAAAACAAAAAAAAAAGCGACAATTCTGAAAAAAGCAATATTTTCACTTTCTGCTATATAACATTCCCAATTAAAAAAAAAATAAAAATCATTTTTTTTTCATCATTTTAGACCAATTTGTATTCTGCTACATATTTTTGGTAAAACAAATCCCAATAAGCGTATTTTGATTGGTTTGCGCAAAAGTTATCGTGTCTAAAAACTAGGGGAAAGATTTATGTCATTTTTATTTATTGTTTTACTAGTAATGGCGGCTAACAGCGATTTTTTGCAGGACTGCAACATTGAGGCGGACATATTGGACACCTAACGGACATTTTTGACACTTTTGGAGGGACTAGTGACATTGCTACAGTAATCAGTGCTAAAAATATGCACTGTTACTGTACTAATTACACTGGCAGGGAAGGGGTTAACCCAGGGGCAATAAAAGGGTTAAATGTGAGCCTAGGAGGTGCTTTCTAACTGTGTGGGGGATAGGCATGGGGAGCTATCGTGGGTGCCCGGCTGAAACCACGGCCGCCGGCCCCCAGAGATCAGCTTCACCGCTAGCGAATGGGCACGCACGCGCCCCCATGATCGATCCAGCAAAGTGACGTAAGTTTCACGGGAACCTGCCGTCCTGCCTCCGTAAATCTGTGGAGGCTGTTCGGCAAGTGGTTAATATATCAGGTGTTCATTTTGTTTTTACTAGCGAGCTTGAATATTCTGAATACTTTATTTAATTAGCATTAAATTTGGCATATATGCTGTATACTCTATATCTGTGGTGGTCAACTTTCTTGATATAAGGAGTGTGACATCACCAAAGGGCTGCTGCACATAATATTCAATGAATGTAATGCTACAGGAAGCTGCAGACATGCTATAGGAGATGTTAAAGTATTGAAGATATGCTTCATGCAATAGATTACTAGAGAATGTTTGACTACACTTACTATAGGAGTTGTTGGAAACTTGCAAATAGCTTCACAAACCGTAGACTGGAGAAACATTTCAAGAAAATGCTGAAGATCACCACTATTATAGCTCTTTACAAATCAATGCTTTCACACTTGTGCTCCCTACAGCCCCTTTAATAATACTTCCCTCAACAAGATCCATGATAAAAGTAGTAAAAAGTATTAAAAGAAACAAACCAAACACACCTTATAAATAGTATAATGCAGTCTAAATAAAACTTTAGAATAGCCTTTATTGACTTGAGCAATCACCTAGAAAAGGCAAACATTGACAACTTTATTCAATGGCCAAAAAGACTGCAAAGGGGCAAAGGGGGTTGCAATTTAGGCACCAGGGCTGTATAGAAATATAGAATATAGGAAAGTAATATTACACATTATTATAAAGGGGTTTATTTACTAAAGTTAGAGGGGGCAAAATTAGTCACAATTCTGCGAAGAAACCAATCAGCTTCCAGGTTTTATTGCTAGAGCTTAATCAAACAAGCTGAGGTTAGAAGCGGATTGGTTTCTCTGCAGAATTTTTTCTCTGAAAATTGGGACAATTTTCCCCCTCTCTAGCTTTAGTAAATAAACCTCAAAGTGTCCTCCTGGGTGTACACTAAGTGCCTTATTATAGATATTGAATGGGGCAGATCACTTGCAGGTCTTTCAAGAAGAAGCAGATTTCAAAGATATTTATTTGCAGACTAACCAAGTGTTAAGGAGTATGAAATAAACAGCATAGTGCATAAAAACCAGGGGTCAGAAGTGCATAAAGCACACAGCACAGTGGTCAGGAGTAAGTAATACATGGTGTATGGGGACAGGAGTGAATAACATACAGAGGGTAGGGTTCAAGAGTGTGTAACACACAGAGTGCAGGGGTCAGGAGTGTGTTATGCACAGAGCGCAGGGCTCAGGACTGCATAAAACACAGAGTGCAAGCATTAGGAATGCAGAACCAGATCTCCCCCTTAGTATAGCTCCCAAATATAAAGTTCAGATCTACCCCTGTTGCAGATCGCCCCCTACGTACAGCTCCTCCAAGTACAGATCTCCCCCAGTACAGGTCCCCCTAAGTATAGCACCCCCTTTTTAATACAGCTACTGCCTAGTACAGCTACAGCAATAGTACAACTATACCCCTAGTACAGCTTTCCCACAGAAAAGATCTTCCTTCCCTTAGTACAGATCTCCTAATCCTTTAAACATGCTCATCAGTCAAACCAGACAGTTCAGAATAAGGACCTGATAGGCAGCAAAAACTGTGACTGCAGTGTGCAATGGCTCCCAGACCTTATCTATACAGTAAACCCCCGCTCCATCGCGGTTCCGTTTTTGCGATCCCGGTATATTGCATTTTTTTTGTAATGTTATTTTACTATATAAATCATTTAGAATTAAATATTTTTGTGTTTTCACGCCTGAAAAAAAAAACCGACTGAAATTGCGGTAAAATCGCGCTAAAATCACGCTAAAATTGTGGTAAAAATGCGGTAAAATGCTACGCTCAAGTGTGAATGCAGCCTAAAGCATCTGCTTTTCAAGTATTAATCATAAAAAATACTTTATATGTAACAAATAATAGCCACCTTTAAACAGTCGAATAATGACACAAAAAAGAAACCTAGCATAACATTAAAAGACATGTAGAAAACTCTTAAACTTGTCAAATTTTCTGCTCAGCTGTCTCATAACACTGAGCAAAACAATGTTTAATGGAGGACACCAAAAACACAATTGATATTACAACAAAAAATACAATTTTCTATTACAAGTTATTATAGGAACACCTGGATAATGCACAAATAGGGATGAGGCGAGCAGCATACTTGGATTTGGTGTGGGTTTGATGAGCATAATTGAAGTTCAGGCACCAAATCCAAAACACATTGAAATCCATAGGAGCTAAACACTAAAAAGCAACAATGGATATTTTCTATGTTAATAGGAAGGGACTGTCAAACAAATGGCACAGGGGGACATAAGGTAGCACGATGTAGTGACAGACCATTCACAATTTGCAGCATTTCATGCTACAGAAGAATGCTACAGAAGAACATCAGGCTATTGATCCATGACTTAAAGTTAAATAGAAGCTAAGAATGCAGAAATGGCAATTACCTGAGACATAGGTGTAATGCACAGTCTAGCCTAAACAGAAGAACATTCATATTCTAAAATGGACAACCTGAATCCAATTAATATGCTGTGGCATGACCCAAGAAGATCTATTCATACAAGGACTCTGAGAAATATAAAATAACTGAAATAGTTCTGCAAAGAGTGACAGGAATCATGTGGCAGAGGTTTCTGATATTAAATACACTTTTACTAGTTTTTAAATAAAAGGTATCAAGGTAAAAAGACAAAATATAGTTTCTTAAAAAAATGTGAGAACATGCTTTCTTCAATGTGGATATGGGGAACACACATATCTACTCCCACACAGCCACTGCTCTCAAATTAGGATCTTGCATTAGACCCATTATCATACTTACCATACCATTTCAGAAAGCGTTGCTCCCCCACACATAACAGGCTAGTATTTTTGGTTTTGCAAACATATATGCTACATTCTCTAGCAGTTAAATAAATATCTAAACTGCCCACTTCCACCCACAGGATCATTTTAAACACAATGAGCAGGCTCACTAGAATTTAGTGCATAGATTAGAGAATTAACAATTACTTCTGTATTTCATATTCCAAAAATGTTTTCACTGTGTATGTACAAACATTACAAGATACATTCATTCAAACAAAGCAATTGTTTAAAACCAAAGCGATAAAGAGGAAAATGTGGAGCATATCTGCATTTAGCAACTAAACCTCAAGGACATGGATATTTCAACATCTGGCTGTATATTGTTTAGGATCAAAGAAAAGTGTCTGCCCCCATCTGTCTCTAATCAGATGTAAGGTGGCAACGGTTGTGCACAAAGCTTATTCTCAGGCATGTTTAGACTTAGAAAAAATCTTTGCACTCACGTAATTATATATACCTATGTAATATCACAATCTTTTTTCTCAATGGTACCTGCAGTATTATCAAATTCCCCTTCTAAATTCTGCTAGGTAATCCCAAAAATCCAGGTTTCCGTATAATAGAAAAGCAAACATGCCCAATCCACAACAGGGTGCTTGGTGCCTGAGAGGATCGGGGTTGGAAGTGGGGCCGGGTGTTTGAAATCATATCTTTCCCAATATGGTTTTCAAAATATGCTGACCATATAATTGTACATTTTGATTTTTCTTTCCACTGCATTACCTATACAACTTTTTTTTTTTCAATAAGTTTTTATTAGAAAGAACCAACAAAGATATAATACATTCGGTGTTCAAAAAAGTGGTATAAAAAGACATTAAGCATGGGGTTCAATTAGACAAGGAACAAACAAACAAGCATGGAGAAGAAAGTGGTTCCAGTAAGTCAACTTTTAGGTACTAGGTAAACAAATGAAATGGACACATAGCGAGCGAGAGAAGTATTTTGAATCAAAAGCAGAGGAAGGAAGGAAAAGAAAAGAAAGAATGAAGTACGAAGAAGGAGATACAGCAAGAGAAAGGAGGGGTAGAGGGGGTAGTAATGGCAAGTGGGAAAGAGAGAAGAAGGGGAAAGGACCGAGTAAAGAGGGAGGGGAGGAGAAAAGGGTAGGGGGTAAAGGGAGGGAAACTGGGGCCGGGGTTTGGCTAATACCTGTTAGGGCATGAGACATATTACATAAGTACAAGGACTCATTAGGAGGTCAATGATGTTGAAGAGCTGGCATTGGGGGAGGGCTCTAGGAGTTTTGTGTAGAGGGGTGAGTCTTTAAACTGAATCCAGATGGCCCAGATCCTGTAGCCCTGATCAATCTTTCCTTTGGAAATATAGGTCAGATCCTCCATAAGGGCAGTGGAATAAACCCTGCTTAGCCATTGTTGGATAGAGGGTGGTTCAGGGTGGCCCCAGTGGACCGGGATTAGGGCTTTAGCAGAGTTTAAAAGATGAGGTACTATTTATCGCTTGTAGGATCCCACTGATTACAGAGTACAGTGAAACAAGACTGTCCATGGATCAAAGGGGATAGTGAGACCAGTGATTTGACCAACAACGTGAAGTATAGATCTCCAGTATGTTTGTATGGTGGAGCAGGACCATCAAATGTGTGCATGGGTAGCAGTAAGTCCACAATTCCGCCAACACAGGGGGGAGTTTGTTGGGAACATTGCGTGCAGTTTAGATATAGTGCCACCTGGTTAAAAGTTTGTAATTGGTGGATAAGGAGGAGGATAACAACAATTGTAGAATCACAGACCGCTGAGATTCAGTAAGTGTGGCAGCCAGGTCACGTTCCCATTTGAGCAAGTAGCCCGGATTATCCGGGTGGTGTAAGTCCAAAAGAGCTTTATAAAACATTGAAGTGGTGTGAGCAACTGGTTGTTGGAGGTGGAGAATGGATTCAACAGGGTTGAGGTCTATCAGACCATGCAGAGGTTGGGGAAGAGATCGTAGGAAGTCCGCCAGTTGCCTATATCTCTATTTGTCCAGAGGTGAAGGCTGGCGCAGATGTAAAATGCCTTGTAAAGGTCTAAGTTGGCAGTCCTTGAGAACTTGATGGAGAAGCAGCATAGAGTCTGGTTTCCACAGTTTAAATCCTTGATCTATAGAGCCAGGAGGAAAAAAGGCATGATCCAGAAGAGGCATAAAAGGTGAGTTGTGATTCCAGGAGAATTGTTTATATATTGAGTCCCAAATGTCCAGCGTAGAGATGGTTAGAGGGGAACTTAAAGGTGACAGGCAGGGGCGTCACAAGGGGGGTGCGGGGGGGGGGGGGGGGCGGACCGCACCAGGGTGTCCATCGGGTGGTGTCACCAAGTGTTGCCAACCGCCCATAAGGTAAAAAGCCTGCCAGTAAAAAAAATAGCCTGTCAGCCTGTGACACTTTTGTCTTGGAACTGCACATGCGCAGTTCCGGAGCCTGCCGAGACGAGTCTCCAACGAACTTTCTGAGTCAGAGTTCTGATACTACTTGCACTCTCCCCCTTCTACAGCGCGCCTTATTTGACCTAAACCAGAAGAGATGCCGGGAGGGGGGAGAAGTGCACAGTCTGCAGTGGAGGACAGACTTGTTTAGCCTAGCAGAAGGTAAGCTGGCTAAACTCGGCAACATGTCATGTCAGTTGCTTGTCTTAGATGGAAGGAGGAGGAGGGAGGGGGAGAGAATGGGCTCTCTGTAGCAGGCTCCTGTCTGTTGGATCATTTTTGTTTTTTTTTGTTTTTTTTTGTGTGAGAACTACTGCTTTTGAAGGGTGGATATGTTCTAAATTCTACCCCCAATGTCTAATACACCTCCCTGGAATCCCTATCCATTACCTGCTCATCAGTCCACTTCAGGCACAGACTCCTCTCCTGCATTACCACCTCATGTGTCTGTGGCACTACACATCCAAGCATGCCAGGAGAGGGGAGGCAGCAGCAATATGACAGATCAGACTGATTTTCAGATGTAATGTGCATATTGTATAGTGTGTATGTATGCTGTATGATCATTATTTATTTATTTATTGTGCTTGGTGGTCTTAAGGTGCTTACTCTTCATATACATATCAGAGTAAGTAGAGAGCACATTTGTAGTGGAAGTGCTCTGGAGTATTTTTATTAGTGTATAATGAAAAGACAGAGTGGTGGAGTGATGGGACAGAGAGATGGAAAGAGTGAGGAGTGAGTAAGGGATGGAGGTATAGATTGGGTGACAGAGAGACAGATAGATGAAGGGATGGAGCAAGGCATGGAGGGATGGTGAGAGACACAGATCAATGGAACAATGGAGCAAAGGATATAGGGATGAAGTGATGGAGGGATGGAGTTATGGAAAGATAGAGTGAGAGACAGAATAATAGAAGGATAAAAGTGATGGTGGGTAGAAAAGGGGGAGGGATATAGGGCACAATGATTTTTGGATGGACAGTATGATGGAGAGATGGAGCAAGGGGCAGACAGATGAAGCAAGGGATGGATGGAGCAAGAGATAAAATGATGGAGTTATGGAAAAATGAAAATAATGGAGGGTGAAGTGGTGGGAGGGACCTACAACAGAGGGATGGTTGGATGGACAGTTTAATGAAGGGATGGAGACAGGGGATGATGGAGGGATGGAGACAGGGGGTGATGGAGGGATGGAGACAGGGGGTGATGGTGTGATGGAGACAGGAGATGATGGAGGGATGGTGTGATGGAGGGATGGAGTGATGGAAACAGGAGGTGATGGGAGGATGGAGACAGGAGGTGATGGGGGATGGAGTGATGTAGACAGGAGGTGATGGTGTGATGGTGACAGGAGGTGATGGAGGGATGGTGTGATGGAGACAGGAGGTGATGGTGTGATGGAGACAGGAGGTGATGGAGGGATGGTATGATGGAGACAGGAGGTGATGGAGTGATGGAAACAGGAGGTGATAGAGTCAGAAGATGATGGAGGGATGGAGTGATTGAGACAGGCGGTCCTTAGAATTGGGGACATAATATTTGGGTGATCCTGGTGGCTTCCAGGGATTTCCCCTCACTGTCTGTGATGGCTATGGAACAGAAATTAAGGGGAAATCTCTCCAGTTTGACATAAGGCGAGAGGCCAGGAATTTAGCTAGCAACTTGATGTCCACATTTAAGAGTGAAATAGGGCAGTAGCTGGCACAACAGGAGGGGTCTTTGCCTGGTTTCGGTAGAACAGAGATATGCGCTACTAGGGATTCTGCCGAAGTGGGGATTGTGGGGACACTGAGTTAGCATACGCCGTCAGATGGGAGAGAAGAATCGGACTAAAGGTCTTATAATAATGGACTGTGAACCCATCGGGGCCTGGGGCTTTAAATGTAGGGGTGGATTTCAGTGCAGCTTGGAATTCTTCTAGTGTAAAGTCCTTTTCTAAAGCAGCGAACAGCCGCTTAGGGAGTTCTGGGAGCTTAACAGATTTGAGGTAATAATTTATCCTATCACGCTTAGCTTCAACAGGGAGTTTGGAAAGTTCACTCTGGACATTGTAAAGGTCAGAGTTGGATATAAAGGAAGTGGATTGTTCAGCCTGTAATGAGCGAGCCAACTGCCTGCCAGGTTTATCCCCCCATTCATATATGGTCTGGGAAAACGTATGGGCCCGTCTCTTAACATCCAGGTCAAGAAGCGATTTCAATTCTTCTCTCTTGCACTCTAACGCCTCTAAGTGCCTAGTGTGAAGGGAAAGATTATGTGAACGTTCCAGCATGGTGATCTCTGAATCTTTCTCTGTGCCCCATATTCAATCAGCGCCCCATGCACGGTGGCTTTATGGGCCTCCCATACCAGCGAGGGCACCTAGTCAGGAGTAGCATTACCTAAACAGCTATTTTAACTACTGTTAGCAAAAAAAAACTCTATTTTGTGGGACTTTATGGCAACCAATTACGATTAAATATCATCCAACTGGATATAGTATAAAATTAATATTTTTATTTTACAAAAATAGTGTAGGTATCAATATGGGTGTTTGCCATGGTTCTGCCCAACGGTGAGAGATTTTCCCCTAAACATTTTGTCAACTGTAAGACAAGAGGGGTTGTGTACTTAATGCGCTGTGAGTGCGGCTCATTTTATGTGGGCAAGACTAAACAGGAGTTTGCTAAACGTGTAAATAAACGCATGCAAAGTATAAAAATTGGCAACCTATATCTCCCACTGGGCAGACACATGGCTAAATTTCATGAATACAAAACTCCCCGAGTCACGTTTGTGGCTCTGGATCGCATACATATACCAGCCGGGGGGGTGATTGGAACAAGCAGCTACTTCAGCGCGAGATGCGCTGCATTGCACGGCTTGCGGCCACCCCCCCCCCCCTTGCCTGAACGAAACAGAGAGCTATAGGCCCTTTCTTGAGGGATTCTCCTCAGGTTTAACAGATTAAAGCTGGATTACCTCTAAGGGAATCCAATATACTTAGAGGAATCTAAATGTAACAAATAGAGATCTGTCCCTTACTGTATGTATCATGTGACCCCCCTTTTGAAAAGGACTATATTTTTGATGGTGTCCTGTCTTTTCCTCATCTGCTCAAATGCCTTGTTTGTCTCTGCATCTGTTGTATATCTTTACAATTGTTCATATAATATATATGTGTTTCATATATCCCACCTATGGTTTGCTATTATTATGAAATGCATGTAGTGCATGAAATGCATTGGGGCATCCCAATGTGAGTCTCTTTCCCTGACAGATCCATTGTCTCCTCTGTTTTTTCCTCCCATGGCTTTTTCCATTTCTGAACAGATGCCAGGCACTGGTAAGCCCCTGAGGGTTCTAGTGAACCCCCTTTGGGGCATGGAGCTGACCCCTATGAGTTTTCTTTGAAGGCCAGTTAGGAGGTCACCGCCTTTTTCCAGTGTCAGGGCGTTTATCCCTAATGTTCAGATATGACTAGATACTTTTTTTGATTTAAATGGCTCAAAATATATTTTGTGTAGCAAAGGCGACCCTGCCTCCGATGTCCTTCCCTTTCTTCTTATACAGAGAGGTAAGGACCAGGGGATAGTGGAAACCGAAAGCTCTATGAGCATGGAGATTGTGTATATGACTTTCTTCACAATATAGACATTGGTTGCTAGGCTGCAGAGACTCCTTTAAACAGCAGGACTCGGAAGCCGGTTTTACCGGAAGTGATGTGTTCACGCCCGCACGTACTGCGTCATGACGTTGGCACATGCGCAGTATACTTAAGGAGCCACGGGGAGATAGACATTCATCTCCCCCACAGATTGAGGGAATGAAGCAATTGCGGCGTCCCTTGGGCATACCTGTCAGAATCTATCTCCCAAGGAACAAGTAAGTAACCTCGAGATGAGAGAGGAGTCTTCTGGGGGGGATGGGGAATGCAGGAAATTGGATGGGCACTAAAGTCTTCCTCTCCACTCATCCTTTCTTAGGCACTTTTCGGGGATCGATCCTTGGGATATATATTACCCTATAAGAAATTGAAACAACGGGACCAGTGCATTGTGGGTTTTCCCACCGGCTCCCTCTCTCCTCTCCTTCTTTTCCTTTTTGGAGGTAAGACACAGAAATACATATATATTTATAAATATGAAAGGATAGTATATTATTTATTTTGATTAGATATCTAAGAAGGAGCAGGAGCGGCCACAGAAGCAGTAGCAGGTGCAACAACATGAGGAACCCTCCAGACTGGAAAGTAGACCTGATTTCAAGAACACTTGTAAAATTCTTTATGACATTATTATTATTATATTATTATGACCATTTATAAAGATCCAGCTATTGAACTATTAAAACTTAGATCGAATAATTGTCCCACTTTTACTAACTATGGCCAATAGTTAGTAATTAGTTTAGTTTAGCTTATAGAAAATGCTTGGGAAAGCTTTGTGTAAACAAATATTAACTTATTGCTGAACTTCAATAAATACATTTTTGAATATGTTTTAAATAAAAAAAAAAATCATTTTGAAAAAGATGTATTGTAAGCCTCATGTTAATGACTCAAACTATTTTTTTAAACCACATAATACCACCTCAAAGGAAAAAATGCCAGATTGACTTCAAATAATAAATGTCCAGTTGCTGTTCAAGAAAAATCATAAGAGACAGGTTTTATAACATTCAGACTTGTTAAATCTTTCAGTAGAATGATCTCAAGCCCATAACCATGTGATACTTTGTTTGACTTTATACCACCCCAAGCATTAATGATTCTTGGCTAAAACCTGATCTGCTGTCTATCTTTGGGTGCATAATTTACCATTTTTTCTTTGTGTTCATTGGATGAATACTGAAGAGAGAACAGGTGCTTTCAGTAGAGAAAAGCTATAAATGCTGTGTGTTATCTTTTCCGTTTCAATAGGTTTTTATTGAAAATTTTGAAAGAACATTAAGAGTCACAGAAGAATACATAATCCTACACATTGGGTTAACCGGCTATCAAGATAGTAAAAGCGGACAGTACAGGCCCACATTAATGCTCATAGAAATAACAAGCACACAAAATCAAGTACTCAAGATGCAGTATTTAAATATGCTGAAAGTCTGGATTAATGGCAACCATTGTTAACATAGGTTGCCTCATCCTGGTTAGGGGAGGGAGATTGTTAATACTCTAGTTGTCAAGGGCTAGTCATTTTTAGGGGGTAATTATCTTCTGGGAAGATGTTAGTAGTGGCAGAATTGTGAAAAAGGAGAAAACAAAGGGGGGGGGGGGTTGGTCAATCTCAATAGATTCAGTCCAGCAAAGAGAAATAGAATAATATAAAGTAAAGGCTTAACAAGAGGATCTAGATTAGGAAAGGTTTGGACAGGGGGATAGGGGATTTAGGGACATTGGGGAAGAGGACACTTGGTCTCTCCATGTATAACTCTCCAAAGAAGGCTGCTTATGGGGAGGCATAAACTGCCATTGGTAGAGAGGAGATGGCATAGTGAATCAATGGAGTCCATACTGCAAACAGTTTTTGTGGGTGTCCAAGAGAATACTAGTAAGTTTCTCATTGATAAAGAATGTGTCTATGCATTGTAAGACTTCAATGAGTAGGGTGATGTTTCCAAGCTCATGCAATAGTTTGTTTGTGAGATAGTAGTACATATGTGGCTAATTTTGAACCAACATCTACCCAGCATAGTACAGATGCACCAGGTGTGCAATGGTCTAGAAGTGTGGCAATCTGAATGGGACTATTCACCACCAGGTGACAATTTTAAATGCCAATTCTGCTATGATTATATTTATAGAGACTGAGGTGATTGTAGACTTAATTTGGTGCCAATCTTCTTTAGTTTTGGTGCACTGAAGGTCACTCTTAAAGTTGTAAACAAACGAATTGTCAATATGTTTAGGTAGAAATTTAAGTTGTGGAGTTAATGATGGGGGATCAGTTTAGGAAAAAGAGGTGTATGGCAGTAGATGCGTTTACAAATAGATAGCTGGTTGATGAGGTCCCTGTTAACAAGCACCAAGATAAGTAAATGTTTTATGTACAGATACAGATAGTGAAATCAAATATTTTCCAATGTTTTATATTTGGTAAATATATAATGTACTGTATGCATCAACAGGTACAGCAGGGAGGCATGATTCAAGCGCTGGTGTTTTTTTTTTTTTTATATTTATCTCTTTATTTTATTTTCAAGGGAAATCAATACATGTACATTATATTACATAGGACAAGGCTGGTCATCTAACAGGTCATCATATACTTTAGGCTTTTCTCAGAGGACTATTCTACTCCCCTGTAAGTTTCAATCTATCACCTAACCAACATTATCCCAGGAGCAAGGCAATATCAAGTCAGCAAGTCTCCTTTTTACTCCTATTCATTTTATCCTTAACTTCCTTCTTTATATTCTTGTCTCCATTACTACTTAGGTCCTAAATTCATCTATCATCCCCTTATCTTCTTCACCATATCTTCCCTTTTCTCCTTTTCCTCTAAATCCCCTTCCCCCCTCCCCCCTCTCATTTTAGCACTCCACATTCAATCCCATTCTTCTCCTCCAACATACTCCACTGTCATTCCCCATCAAAAAAAAAAAAAGGGGGGGGGAAGGGATGGGGACTCCCCCCTTTCCCTCTACCTCCTCTCCTCCAAGTCTAGTATATAATTTCCTCATTCTGAGGTGGAGACCTACACATTTGCCTCCCCTCCTCTGAGCTCATAAGCAGGTTCCAATTTCTCCATATCATTTTATATTGATCCTATTTATTTTGTGCCGAAAGCACTAAATCTTCCATTTTATTGATATATTCTAGCTTTCTAACCCAATCAGATACCGACGGAGCTTGTCTTTTTCTCCAAAATGATGGTATACACGCTCTTGCAGCGTTCATCATGTGAGGCAAAACTGTTTTTTCATATTTCCCTACTGGCCCCTCCGATATATGCAATAGACAATAAGCCGCATCTTCCTCGATTTTATACCCTGTTACTTTATGTACTATTTGTCCTATCTCTGTCCAATATGTTTTTATCTCCGGGCAGGTCCAAAATATGTGAAACAATGTACCTTCTCCTTCTTCACACCTCCAACACCTGTCCGATTCCTGCGTGTACCATTTATGTAACTTGTCTGGTGTGTTTTACCACCTAGTTAGGGTCTTGTAATTTATTTCTTGAATTTTAGTACATTTTGTTGGTCTAAATATTGCCCTAAACATTCTCTGTCTTTGGATCTCTGTTATTTCTATGTTTAGTTCTTGTTTCCACTTTTCTAGCCACCCTAATCTTGGTTGATTTACAGGTGTATTCATCATTTTATATAGTAAAGATAGGGGTCTTTCTATTCCTCCTGTTTTCACACATAGCTTTTCAAAAGATGTTAAAGGCCTCTCAAATTTTTCCGGGGCTGGTAGAGTTTCAAAAAAATGTCGAAGTTGAAGAGCTTCCCATAGGCAAAGACCATATGGTCCTTCCTTCTCCATTAACTTAGATATTGAGGGCCACCTCCGCTGATTTATGTATGATTTAACATCATCTTGTCCTGTTTCCCTTATTTTTTTAAAATGTTGAATGTTTAGTCCAGGTACAAACTCTGGGTTCCCCAATATCGGATACAGTGGGGATTCTGCTGTGGTGAGACATTGTCTCAGGGACTGCTGGTAACCTATTTTTAGCGTATTTCCTATTAAGGGATGTGTCCTCAGGGTTTTAGGGAGTGTCTTATAACACCAAATCGCCCTTTTGAATACTACCGATGTCTGCGCTTGCTCTAATTGAACCCATCTTTTTGCATCTACCTGATGCCACCAATCTAATATTCGGTTCAAATGAATCGCGTGGTAATATCTGCGGAGGTCAGGCACTGCTAACCCCCCCATATTTTTTGGTAATGTCAGACTGTTACAGGCTATACGTGGTTTTTTACCGGCCCATATATATCTACCAAACACTCCATTTATTATTTTGAAGAAACTATTTGGTATTTTAATTGGAAGAGCCCTCATTATGTATAGGTATTTTGGTAGGATGTTCATTTTTATTAAATTTGCTCTACCAAACCAAGATTGAAGGCCCCCTCTCCATTGCTCCAATGTTTTTTTTGTTTCTTCCATTAGGGGGATTAAATTTAGTTCACATAACTGGGCCAGATCTGCAGTTATATGAGTTCCTAGATATTTTACTGCCTTATCTACCCATGCGAATTTAAAATTGCTCTTTAATCTAGCTTTTTTTACGTCTGCTATTCCTATACCTAGCGCTTCAGACTTCCCATAGTTTATTTTGAAATTTGATAATTCGCCATACTGTTTAAATTCTTCCAAAAGTACCGGTATAGAAATTTCTGGTTCTGTTAATGTGAACAATAAATCGTCCGCATATGCTGCAGTCTTGTATTGTTCTTTCCCTACCTTGATGCCTTTTATATCTGGGTTTAGTCGAATCTTATTCAGAAATGGTTCTAATATTAATGCAAAGAGCAGGGGGGATAGCGGGCACCCCTGCCTTGTACCATTTTTAATACTAAAAGGTTCTGATAATGTCCCATTTGCCTTTACCCTTGCTGTTGGATTGGAGTATACTCTAGCTATCCTTTCTCGCATCACTTCCCCTACTCCTATGTGTCTGAGCACCGACTGCATAAAGGCCCACTCGACTCTGTCAAAAGCCTTTTCTGCGTCGGTGCTCAGTATGACACACGGGGTACCTGACTTGGTAGCTATATGTATCAGGTTTAGAACTCTAGTGGTACTATCTCTGGCTTCTCTCGATGCCATGAATCCCACCTGGTCAAAATGTATTATTTTTGCCATTACCTTTGCCAATCTGGTTGCTAGGATTTTTGTATAGATTTTTAAATCTGTATTTAGGAGTGAAATAGGCCTATAGCTACCGCAGTTCGCTGGGTCTTTTCCCTCTTTTAGTATCAATGTTAAATATGCCGTTAGCGTGTCTCTTGATAGTGCTCCCTCCACCCCTCTCTGATTGAACAGTCTTTCCATGTATGGTCACAATATGGGGGCCAATACATGGAAGTACTGTGGTGTCAAACCATCTGGGCCTGGAGCCTTACCCTTTTTCATCTTCTTTATAGTCTGTTCTATTTCCTCCCTTGAAATATGGCTCTCTAAATCTTCTCTCTCTTCTTCTGTAAGTTTCGGTAACCCAGATTTAACTAAGTACTCTTCCCTTTCCTTTTGCGTTTTGCCTATTTCTGGTAGATTATAGAGCTTAGCATAAAAGTTCTTAAATTCTTCCGTTATTTGTTCTGGTATTACCTTTTTAATTCCCTCTGGCGATACAATCTGTGGGATATATGATCTTACTTTTTGACTTTGGATAGATCTTGCCAAGATCTTCCCACACTTGTTCCCTGACTCATAAGATGTCTTCCTTGATATTTGTATCGCAGCCTTCGCTCTGTATTGTAATATATCTGATATTTGTTTTCTTACTATGCTCAGCTCCCCTAATATTGCGTTTGCCTTTTTTTTTTATGTTCTGTTTCTAATACTCTAAGTTTGTCCAATAGTATTTGCAACTGTTTATTCTTTTCCTATTTATTCTCACCCCATGCTTAATTAGTATTCCTCTTATTACTGTCTTGTGTGCTTCCCATAGTAAGCCAATGGTGCACCCTGGTTGGTCATTGCTTTTAAAATAGTCCTTAAGCTCCTTCTGTACTTCCGTTTTTACTTCCTCTCTCTGAAGCAAGCTTTCATTAAGTTTCCAGAATCTTTGTTTTCTGGACTTGGCTGAGGAGGCACTATATATCATAGTGATCATTGCGTGGTCTGACCACGAAATGCTATCTATGCCTGTATAAATGACCGCCTGCAGATAAGCATGAGGTACCAAAAAAAAAGTCCAATCTCGAATAGCTTCCATGTGGGTGTGAATAAAATGTAAATTCCAAGCGCTGGTGGTTTGAGGGTTCAAGTACTCCCTTTTCTGCACATCATAAGAACTGGAATGGAAAGGTAAGCCCAGAAGAAGGTGTGAGTTTAAAGTCTACCAAGAATTAAGCACAATCTAACAACAGCACTTGTAGTCTAAGACTAACATGCTGCCACCCCAAAACAGCATTCGTTTATATACCTTAATATGTGTTGGAGGGGTGGAACCACATGTCAAAATGTAAGATTCTCAGTTAACTTCCTGCGTATTGCTATATACCATTGTATTTCTCTCTTTTTATTAGAACAAATTATTCTATATAAACATTTAACACATGGAAAATAATTCACACAGCATTACTGGTTAGTAGGGTTGAGCAAACCCGGACTGTATTGTTCTGGATCGTACCGGACTTTTGGGTGTTCCATACCCAAACACGGACCCAAACATTTTACTGTATATTCGGGATACAATCCGTTGTTCGGTAATTTTATTTCATGTTTTGGCACGGTTTTAATATTTTGGTGCGGTTTTTAATGGCGCGGTTTCAACAGCTACAGGGCAGCCAATCAACAAGCGTTTAACTAGTGTGCCCTTAGAAGCCATCACAGTCATGCCTACTAATGGCATGGCTGTGATTGGCCAGTGCAGCATGTGACCCAGCCTTTATATAAGCTGTAGTCACATAGCGCCGCACGTCACTCTGCTATAACTACTGTAGGGAGAGGTTCCTGATGCTGCTGAGGGAGAGAAAGGAGATTATTGTAGGGGCAGGCTGAAAATTGCTTTCAGGTAAAGAATATGAAGAATCTTCTTTAATCAGACAGCAATCTACATTGATTTTATTGTGTGGGGGTGCAGTGCACGATCTTTATGCCTGACCTGAGCCCAGTGAGGAGGAGGGAGAAAAAAAAACTTTTATCAGTCTGTTAGGTGGGCGGCGTGCAGCGTGTAGCAGCCATGTAATGCAAGCTCAGTGCATATGTGTCTGCTTAATCTGGATTTAAAAAAAAGAAAACTTTTTCCTTCATATTTTACAGTGACATACACTGTTTAGACACTGCTGTTCCAATCTACTATTCAAAAATTAACAATTTAAGAGGAAATAAAATATTTTTCAGGTTTTCATTCAATTTTTTTTTTTTACTCAATAGCGGAATAGAACAACAACAGTATCCAACCTGTTAGGCATGCGGCGTGTAGCAGCCATGTAATGCAAGCTCAGTGCATATATGTCTGCTTAATATGGATTTAAAAAAAAAAATCCTTCATATTTTACAATGACATACAGTGTTTAGACACTGCTGTTCTAATCTGCTATTCAAAAATCAAAATTTAAGGGAAAAATAAAAAAATTTAATTCATACTTTACTGTGAGATACACCCTTTGGATACTGTTGTTCTATTCCGCTATTCAATAAACACCCATTTAGGGAAAAAAAATTAAATTGCGGCCTAGTCTGCATTTTTTACTGTGAAATACAACCATTGCATACTGCTCTATTCCGCTTTTCAATAAAAACCCATTTAGGGAAAAAAAAAATTGCGGCCTAGTCTGCATATTTTACTGTGAGATGCACCCGTTGGATACTGTTGTTCTATTCCGCTTTTCAATAAAAACCCATTTAGGGGAAAAAAATTGCGGCCTAGTCTGCACACCTTACTGTGAGATACATCCATTGGACACTGTTGTTCTATTCCGCTTTTCAATAAAAACCCATTTAGGGGGAAAAAAAATTGCGGCCTAGTCTGCATATTTTACTGTGAGATACACCCTTTGGATACTGTTGTAATATTCCGCTTTTCAATAAAAAACTATTTAGGGGGAAAAAAATTGCAGCCTAGTCTGCATAATTTACTGTGAGATACACCCGTTGGATACTGCTGTTCTATTCCGCTTTTCAATAAAAACCCATTTAGGGAAAAAAAAAATTGCGGCCTAGTCTGCATATTTTACTGTGAGATGCACCCGTTGGATACTGTTGTTCTATTCCGCTTTTCAATAAAAACCCATTTAGGGGAAAAAAAATTGCGGCCTAGTCTGCACACCTTACTGTGAGATACATCCATTGGACACTGTTGTTCTATTCCGCTTTTCAATAAAAACCCATTTAGGGGGAAAAAAAATTGCGGCCTAGTCTGCATATTTTACTGTGAGATACACCCTTTGGATACTGTTGTAATATTCCGCTTTTCAATAAAAAACTATTTAGGGGGAAAAAAATTGCAGCCTAGTCTGCATAATTTACTGTGAGATACACCCGTTGGATACTGCTGTTCTATTCCGCTTTTCAATAAAAACCCATTTAGGGAAAAAAAAAATTGCGGCCTAGTCTGCATATTTTACTGTGAGATGCACCCGTTGGATACTGTTGTTCTATTCCGCTTTTCAATAAAAACCCATTTAGGGGAAAAAAAATTGCGGCCTAGTCTGCACACCTTACTGTGAGATACATCCATTGGACACTGTTGTTCTATTCCGCTTTTCAATAAAAACCCATTTAGGGGGAAAAAAAATTGCGGCCTAGTCTGCAAATTTTACTGTGAGATACACCCTTTGGATACTGTTGTAATATTCCGCTTTTCAATAAAAAACTATTTAGGGGGAAAAAAACTGCGGCCTAGTCTGCACATTTTACTGTGAGATACACCCGTTGGATACTGTTGTTTTATTCCGCTTTTCAAGAAAAACCCATTTAGGGGAAAAATATTAAATTGCGGCCTAGTCTGTATCTGTAGGTGTGAGAAACACCCTTTGGATACTGTTGTTCTATTCTGCTATTCAATAAACACCCATTCAGGGGAAAGAAAGATATTAAATTGCGGCCTAGTCTGTGTCTGTACGTGTGAGATACACTCTTTGGATACTGTTGTGCTATTCTGCTATTCAATAAACACCCATTTAGGGGAAAGAAAGATATTAAATTGCGGCCTAGTCTGTGTCTGTACGTGTGAGATACACCCTTTGGATACTGTTGTTCTATTCTGCTATTCAATAAACACCCATTTAGGGGAAATAAAGATATTAAATTGCGGCCTAGTCTGTATCTGTACATGTGAGATACACCCTTTGGATACTGTTGTTCTATTCTGCTATTCAATAAATACTAACTTAGGGGAAAATTAATAATTTTTCAGCGTTTGCTGATTATGTTACTGTGAGATACACCCTTTAAATTTGTTTGGCGCATCTCCTTCCACTACCAAGGATTGCAGAGTGCTTCAGTTTGACTCCTGTTGCTAACTCCTCCTACTCCGCTTCCTCATCCTCCTCCACTACCGCCTCTGTGATCATTTCCAAGGCTTTCAGGGCAGTCATTCACAAGTGGCTCTGAGGGTGGGTTCCTGCACCCACAAACGCCAGGTACACAATTGTCTAGCAAGGGCACAGTTCTGGAGGATGACGAGGTGGAGGATGAGGAGGAGGAACCATGTTCACAGCAGGGTGGCACCCAGATAACTGATAACAACAGATACTACACTTGATTTTAGCCAAAAGGTCAAGAAGCGATGCTGGTGGCATTCCCACCTGACAGCGGGGGCACAGTGGAAGCACAGAGAAGACAGAGGAGGAGGAGGTCGCCAATGCAGCCAGGGCACTGCCAGCACCTCAGAAGGCAGGGTTAGCATTTTTGAAATGTGGAAAAGCTTTGTCGGCACACCACAACAACAAGGACCACCAGCTGTTTTTTTTTTTTTAAGCCCGTGGTGTGTGAACCTGGTGGGTGCATTAAAAGGTGCGTACCAAAAAAGTGAAACACCAAAAGTGCACAGGGTGTACACATGGTTGCTGACCCTGATCCCCCGGGGCGCAAGGCTCCTGACAGGGACTGGGGTACTTACACTGGCTAACCTGGCCGAAACCAGGCAGCCCGGTTCTTTAGGAGGTCTGCTGAAACAGACCACCCTAAGTACTAGCTGGGGCTCTCCCGAAGAGAGACCCCATTAGAGAGGGCGAACCAAGCCACAAGGCCATATCCACCCCCTCCCAAGACTTTCAGGGACAGGCCCAAGGACCTACATCCTACTAGTCACACTGTGCAAAATAAAGTGTACCGCCACAATTAAAAACACAAAACGTGAGACACACAACACATAGAAGGGGGGATAGTGAAGAAGAAGTGCAAGGTTAGTGCCACGTTGCAATACTATGGGAGGCCCTTTGGCCGGGAATAAAAAATTCCTCTGGTCCTGACCCCTGACCAAAAGGCCTGGCACCTAGAGGCAGGTGTGAAAAACATGTGTAGGAAGTGCAGTGTCATTGGTGCCATACTCATAGAGTTGCCATCCACTGTGAATTATGGCACCTCTGGACTGCCACTCCAGGGGCACATACACCACAGGCTTTTCAAAATCCCAGTCCCTGGCAAGACCAGTGCAGCCCCGTCCCTACCAGAAGGCCTCAGAACTTACTCTGGGAGAGCCCGGCCCACACCCAGGGATACATACCTTTTCCAAGGCCAGACTCAACCCAAAAGGGGGAAAAAAAGCCCCCCACGCCATCACCGTCCCTTACCATATACCATATACCATATACAGTTCCTTACCGTTCCTTATGTACTATACACGTACTGAATGACGGGTCTGCTCCCTTCAACTTCTGGGTCTCCAAATTTGGCACATGGCCTGAGCTTGCCCTTTACGCCTTGGAGGTGCTGGCCTGCCCTGCAGCCAGTGTATTACCTGAACGTGTATTTAGCACGGCTGGGGGCATTATTACAGACATGTGCAGCCACCTGTCCAGAGCCAATGTTGACAAGCTCATGTTCATTAAAATGAGCCAGGCATGGATCTCACAGGACTTGTCCATACCTTGTGCAGAATAGACATGTATACCGCCCTTACCCAGCCATTGTTGTATTTTTGATCTTTCTCACTCTTTTGGGGTGTACCCTAATTTAAAAAGACATTTAAAATTAAAAACAAAAACCAGTGTTGGCTACCTCGTCCTCCTCCACTGCCGCTTCCACCTACACCGCCACATCCACCGCCACCTCAAACTCCTACTCCATATGGGCATCGTCCTCCTAGATCAAGATGATTCATTTTTATTTTTCTGTTTTTTATGATGTTATTTTAAGTTATTTCCCTATCCACATTTGTTTGCAGAGCACTTGCCATGCTCTTAAGAAGATTGTGCTGCCATTTGCAGCCCTGTAGCCCTTTCCATGTTTTTTTAGAGCCATTTTAGTGCTCAAAAGTTCGGATCACCATTGACTTCAATGGGGTTCGGGATCAGGGTAAAGTTCGGGTTAAATACGGGTCACAAACCCGGACTTTTTTTTCAAGTTCAGCCAAACCCGCCGAACCCGGACATCCAGGTGTTCGCTCAACTCTACTGGTTAGCAAAAAAGACAACACAGCAAAAAGACTGTAATTATCATTAAGGAAAAATGTCTCCTACGGAAATGTTGGACTAAACCATCCAGATATGTGTCACGTATCTCAGTCTTGTGAATGTGGATTTCACCTTGAGCTATTGAGCTTTGCAAACAACAGGCATTTTACAACGTGTTGTAAAGAGACAGAGGAAAATATATGGCAAACAGAAAAAGATGAGCTTCAGATGCTAGATAGATAAAATACAGATCTGCATGGTATTCATAAGCAATAAATAGAATTGCCTATCCCAGGAAAGCCTGCTGCAGAGCATGCTGCTCAGAAGGAGCCTTTTTTTCTGTGAGAAACCAGTGATCTTTCTATAGAGGTCTGACAAACTCCCTGTTAGGTCAGAGTTAGAGCTCTCCATCCAGCAATCGCATAGATCATTAACAAAAAAAACAAAACCACTGTAGATTTATTTTAAATAGAGGTGCCAGCAATATTGGAGCCATCCAAGATAATTCATTTTTATTACTTCATTCCAATATAGCTATTGGAATTACTTTAGATTTTGGGTTTCAGTCAACCAAATGTTTATAGATTTCTTTATCAGCTTTTTTTTTTAACAAAAGCCCCTCAGTACGACCATTCAGGGATGAATATCCAATCCAATTTAAATTTAAACTGCCAGGCTGATACAGTTTATCACCGCTATATCAAGAAACCATATTGTTGTAAAATGGAGGTCATTTGACCCCTTAAAAAAGAAGCTGTGTATATAAAAATGTTGTTTGGGAAAAACAGACACTATAATAAAACATTTTTGATAACGCATGGCAAATATAGATACTATACATATAAGTTTAAAATACTCTATTACCCTCTGCGTTGGCGAACAAACTCAAAAGGTGACAAACTCAAAAGGACCTGTATTTTTGATAAGCAATCATTATACATGCTGGACAAAACTTTATACTAGTTATTTTCCTCTTGTAATTTTCCTCTTTGTAAGATTTCTTTTGCATTCTGTATGGGAAATTGCTGGTATAATTTGTTGCAAAATAAATAAAAACTTGATTTGAAATTGTGATAATGTTTGTCAGAGTAGAGAAATCCTTAGCATTTATAAAACATACAAGAGGTAAGTGACACCTCATAAAGCCCAGCACTGAGCCACCCAAACACAATCAAACATGTGGAAGTCCAAACAAACTAATGCATACTATGTTGCAGTGCATATAAAAAAATGTTTCTTTCTTCAGAAAAAAATATAACAAGCATAAATATTAGTGTCAATAAAAGATAAATAGAAAGTGACCATTGATGTTAACAAGTATCAGTAAGTGTAAAACACCCATCCACTTTATAACCGTGGAATCCAATGATGCTGTCCCTTCACTCGTGAGCACCTCCTAGAAATCAGATCAGACTGAGCCATCAAAAAGAAAACACTAACATAGTAAAGTAGGTAGCAAATAGGGATAGGCTATATGTTCAAGTCGAACATGTGTTCGACCCTAACATCAGGTGTTCGTGTGTTTGTTGAACACATGAATGAATGGTGAGCTCGGCGGGAAGTTCACCAGCTGATGTGTGCCCCATAATGCACTGCGATCTCGCAGTGCATTATTGCTGGTGATTGGCATGCACCTGACCTGTATGCTTGGACCAATCTCAGCACAGTGTACTGAAAGAGCCATGATTGGCCAAAGGCATGGTGCGTTTGGCGAAGCATGGCTCAGGAACTAAGTCCACGCCCCACACTACAGAAGACTGCTTACATGGCAGCCCCACTACTGGACCGGTCCACCAAACACCCACTGGCTGTCCTCAGTCCTCCTGTCACTCCTGTGTCTGCCACGCTCACTGCCCTAGAAGATCCAGCTTGCCCTGCGCGAGATGAAGTGCGCTGATGTCTGACGTCATTGCGCACACCACAATCACGTGGGGGACGTTCCCCAGAGGAGATGCTCCACCTCCTCATACTCATCAGTTTGCACTATGAGCAGCAGTATGAGATAGACCCAGTGGGACTCATGGTAGGGCAGGCCCTGGAGAGAGGGGATGATGAGGTCACAGACTGTACTTGGGTGATTGAGAGAACAGAGGAGGAAAACAAGGAGGAGACACAAATCCAACAAAGCAGAAATGTCCTCCAGGAGCCAGCTTAAGTGCAGCCCCCATATTGCATCACACTACAGAGCTCCACAGGTGAAGGGCGCTGCTAGCTCCCTGCTGATTTCCAAAAGTTCATTGGTGTGGGCTTTTTTCAACACATGTGCAGCAGACCGCAGCGTTGCTGTTTGCAATCACTGTCTGAAGCAGGTCAAGCGTGGCCAGAACACCAGCCTCTTGAGCACCATATGCTTGACAAGACATATGACGACCTGCCATGCACTTCATTGGCAACAGCACCTGAAAGACCCACATCATAAAAAAAATGCAGATTTCTCCTTGATCCTCAAATGGGATCTCTACCCCTACTATACTTGAAGTCTTCTCAAAAACCTGCACTGAGGGATGATGGTATAGCAATAGGGGCCACAGGTAGTCGCACCCAATCTGCTAGCAGTACACCCCCTGTTGATTTGACCAGCAGGCAAATTTTGCTACCCCAGTTACTGAACCATAAAAAAACACTGTCCCAGCCATCCACATGCTCAGCATCTAAATGCTAGCTTGGCCAAATTGCTAGCACTATAATTGCTGCCTTTTCATCTGGTAGAATGTGTGATGTACTGTATCACAGTGGCAGGTTCCAAAAACACATTTATTTTCACATAAGGCCATTCCAGCTCTGTACCATCATGTGGAAGGCAATGTTTAGCCCTCAATGGACAGAGCAGTCTGCAAGAAGGTTCACATTACTGCTGACTTGTGGTCAAGCAGGCATGGTCAGGGACGTTAAATTTCCTTCATGGCGCACTTGGTAACTTTGCTGGCAGCTGGGAAGGATGCAGGACAGGGTTCAGTGCTAGAGCTTGTTCCGCCACTACACCTCTAAAAAGCTAGTGGTAATTTTGCCACATCTGTCAGCTCCACCTCCTCCTCTTCTTCTTCCTCTATGGCCTATTCTGCCAAATTGTCCTCTGAACCAGTAGTGCTCTCAAAGCATTCAAGGGGTTATGCAAGCAGTCAGGCTAAAAGATGCCATGCGGTGCTTCAGTTGGTCTGTCTAGGGGACAGGAGCCACACCAGCCCAGAGATTCTGTCAGCTCTGCAGGGGCAGGCTCAGAGGTAGTTGACGCCATGGCAGCTTAAGCCAGGAATGATTGCATGCGACAATGGCACCAACCTTCTCTCCACCCTCCGACAAGGACACTTGACACATATTCAATGCTTGGCACATGTCCTGAGTTTGGTGGCGAAGCGTTTCTTGAATAGGTATCTGAGGCAGGCCAGAAAATTCTGTGGCCATTTCCAGTGGTCATAAAATGCCAGTGCTCGGCTGGCTGACATTCAATGGAAATTCAACCTGCCCACCAACCACCTCATTTGTGACATGCAATGCTGCAGTGGCTGCACATGCAGCAGAGGGCCATCAATGAGTACCTGTGTGAATATTGCACAAGGATGGACAGGCTAAGGGGAGCTTGGCCTCTTTCCTGCGATGCCAGTAGCTGCTGATAAAGGATACATGCACTGTCCTGTCACCATCTGAGATGGCCACAAGGATGGTGAGCCGCGACAATATCTGCATCAGTGACAGTATCCCTTTAGTCTTCCTGCTGGAGCACATGCTTCTTCGAATCATGGACAGGGCATTTGAGGCAGAAAAGCAGGAGGAAGAGGAGAAATTCCTTTCCTCACAAGGTCCCCTTCATGCAGATACCATTATCGTGGAGCCGCTAAACACACAGGAGGAAGAGGAGGAGGATTAGTGCAGCATGGATGTAGAAGATAACATACATCTGTCTTCAAGGGATGGTTTTCATTCCCTGGAAACTCCAGGAGTTGTACGTAGCTGGGGAGAGGTAGTTCCTGACAATGTCATCCTTAGTGACCCAGAGGACTCAGAATCTCATGCCTCCTCAAACTTATGCTGCATGGGCTCCCTGATTCTGCAAAGCCTGCAAAAGGACCTGAGGATTTGTGGTATCAAGGAGAGGGATCATTACTAGTTGGCAACCCTTCATGATCCACATTACAAGGGTAAAGTTGCAGAGCTCATCCTGCCTTTGCAGATGGAGCAGAGGATAAAACATCTTGAGGTCACCTTGAAGACAAATTTGTGTAACATGTTTCCAGGCACTAGGAGGTTACAGTTTCGACAACCTGTTTCTGAGGCTTTGTTTGGTCAAAGAAAGAGCTGTGGAGAAGGCAGCCGGCTGACCGATGCCTTTAAACAAATCTTTAGTCCTCAGCACCCAGGGCTGTTAGGTTTAACCAACCATCACATCTGCATCAAATGGTGAAGGATTATCTAGAGGCAAGAGCAGACTTTGAGACCTTTCCAACATCCATCCAACAAGCATCCACTGGGTCTTGAGGATGGACCACTGGCCAGTACTTGCTCAATATGCAATCAAGCTCCTGGCCTGTCCTGCTTCCAGCATGCTTTATGAACGAAAATTCAGTGCTGCTGGAGGTTTTGTGATGGAAAAAAGAGTGCATCTGTCCACAGACTCCGTTGACCGGCTGACATTTATAAAATGAATCAGTCCTGGATCAACAGCAGCTATCAAGCCCCTGATGCTGATGTAACTGATTGAATTTGCTAGAAGTCTGGGATCCCTTGAAGGCTGCTCATGCTGCCTATCCTATTCTTGAATCTTGATAATGCTAGCTTCCCACAATGTTTTGGTTTAGGGCACCACCAACACCCAAGGCCAAATTTTTCTGCACCTGCTTGGCAGGTGCATGTAATTTAAATTTGTTTTCTAACTTTTAACAGCAGGTCTCGTTCCTGTGCCCAGAAAGAATAACTGTGAGGGGTCACAATGTTCAGGCACCACCAACATTCAAGGCCCAATTTGTCTGAACCTGTTTGAATTTCAATTTTTTTCTAATTTTTTTTACAGCAGGGCCCGTTCCTGCACCCAGCAAGAGTAACTTTAAGGGGTTACAGTGTTTAGGAACCACCAACACCCAAGGCCCAATTTTTCTGCACCTGTTTGATAGGTGCATGTAATTTCAATTTTCTTTCTAATTTTTAACAACAGTGCCATTCCCACACCCAGCAAGAGTAACTGTGATGGGTTACAGTGTTCAGGCACCAGTAGGGAAGGGTGAACGGTTTGGTCCGAACATAAGTTTGACCTGAACATCGCTCATTCAGGCACTTGCCTAACACCTAAACACCTAAGCTTCCCTGCTAAGATCTGAGTTTAAAAAAATTATTGTAAAAAAAAAAATTAAAAAACATTGGGGTAAAAACAACTTGGGGGGACCCTTTGAGTCTGGTATGGCTTTTTAAATAATGTTTTCTAGCATAAACTTCTCTATGTGTTCTTTCATTAAACTTTGCAGTATCTTTCTGACTATAGAAGTTAAACTAACTGGTCTTTAGATACTTGGTAAAGACGCTGATCCCTATTTTTTTATGTTTTTCTTGCCAGGGATTTATAATTCTGTAAGCAAATCTTATGGTTTACACTCATTTTCCACACTGCACAGCCAGAAATGTAACACACATAGTTGCTGATTAAGCTGATTGATCGCTTTCTATTTTGCCTCCTGGGACAGTAAATCAGTATCATCTGCACATTAAGCAGGAAGCTGACCAAGAAGGCAATGATACTAAACCACAATGTAGAATAGTGAGCCTTACTGATCAGCAGAGGTGTGTTTTATAAGAATGGCTGGTCAAAATACCTGTATTTTGACAGGTAAAATAGTAAACATATATGAAATTAAAATAGAGCTAAGGGCTACTGAAAATCAATCAGATATTTTTAGACACACACCCCAACATGCACATTGACACACACACACACACACACACACACACACACACACACACACACACACACACACATACTTTCATTAACCAAAAAAGAGCAACTTTTCTTTTACACATACATACATTCACTTACTCCAAACACTCACATTACTAATACCCACCCAGATACTAATACATCCAGATATGCTTCTTAAATTTCTCTATATTGATTTGTAACAAATATAGTATCTCACAAAAGTGGGTACACCCTTCACATTTTTGTAAATATTTTTTATATCTTTTCACTTGACAACACTGAAGAAATGACACTTTGCTACAATGTAAAGTAGTGAGCATACAGCTTGTATAACAGTGTAAATTTGCTGTCCCCCCAAAATAACTCAACACACAGCCATTAATGTCTAAACTGCTGGCAACAAAAAGTGAATACACCCCGTCCAAATTGGGCACAAAGTGTCAATATTTTGTGTGGCCACCATTATTTTCCAGCACTGCCTTAACCCTCTTGGGCATGGAGTTCACCAGAGCTTCGCAGGTTGCCACTGAAATCCTCTTCCACTCCTCCATGACGACATCATGGAGCTGGTGGATGTTAGAGACCTTGCGCTCCCCCACCTTCCATTTGTGGATGTCCCACAGATGCTCAAAAGGGTTTAGGTTTGGACACATACTTGGCCATTCCATCACCTTTATCCTCAGCTTCTTTAGCAAGGCAGTGGTCATCTTGGAGGTATGTTTGGAGTCGTTATCATGTTGGAATACTGCCTTGTAGCCCCAACTCCGAAGGGAGGGGATCATGCTCTGCTTCAGTATGTCACAGTACATGTTGGCATTCATGGTTCCCTCAATGAACTGTAGTTTCCTAGTGCTGGCAGCACGTATGCAGCCCCAGATCATGACACTCCCACCACCATGCTTGACTGTAGGCAAGACACACTTGCCTTTGTATTCCTCACCTGGTTGCCACCACACATGCTTGACACCATCTGAACCAAATACATTTATCCTGGTCTCATCAGACCATAGGACACGGTTCCAGTAATCCATGTCCTTTGTCTGCTTGTCTTCAGCAAACTGTTTTCAGGCTTTTTTGTGCATCAGCTTTCTTCTAGGACAATAGTCATGCAGACCAATTTGATGCAGTGTGCTGCGTATGGTCTGAGCACTGACAGGCTGTCCCCCACCACTTCAACCTCTGCAGCAATGCTGGCAGCACTCATACATCTATTTCTCAAAGACAACCTCTGGGTATGACGCTGAGTATGTGCACTCAACTTCTTTGTTCGACCATGGCAAGGCCTGTTCTGAGTGGAACCTGTCCTGTTAAACCATTGTATGGTTTAACAGGACAGGACAGTTTTTGGATCTTGGCAATCTACTTATAGCCTAGAACAGTGATGGCTAACCTTGGCACCCCAGATGTTTTGGAACTACATTTCCCATGATGCTCATCTACACTGCAGAGTACATGAGCATCATGGGAAATGTAGTTCAAAAACATCTGGAGTGCTGAGGTTCGCCATCCCTGGCCTAAGCCATCTTTATGTAGAGCTGGGGTCTCCAAACTATGGCCCTCCAGTTGTTCAGGGAGTACAATTCCCATCATGCCTAGTCATGTCTGTGAATGTCAGAGTTTTACAATGCCTCATGGGACGTGTAGTTCCGCAACAGCTTGAGGTCCATAGTTTGTGGATCCCTGATCTAGAGCAACAATTCTTTTTTCAGATGCTCAAAGAGTTCTTTGCCATGAGGTACCATGTTGAACTTCCAGTGACCAGTTCGAGAGAGTGAGAGTGATAACACCAAATTTAACACACCTGCTCCCTATTCACACCTGAGGCCTTGTAAAACTAACGAGTCACATGACACCGGGGAGGGAAAATGGCTAATTTGGCCCAATATGGACATTTTCACTTATGGGTGTTCTCACTTTTATTGTCAGCAGTTTAGACATCTTAGGGATGTACTCACTTTTGTTGCCAGCGGTTTAGACATTAATGGCTGTGTGTTGAGTTATTTTGAGGGTACAGCAAATTTACTCTGTTATGAAAGCTGTACACTCACTACTTTACATTGTAGCAATGTATCATTTCTTCTTGTTGTCACATGAAAAGATATAATAAAATATTTACAAAAATTAGAGGGGTGCACTCACTTTTGTGAGATACTGTATATTTGTCCATCTGATTTCTAACACATCCTCTGCTCTTCTAATCTGATCAATAAAACACACATACAACAGACAAACAAACAATCTGTTTTCTCCTTTGCACATCCGTATCAAATGTAATCACTACAACTCATCGATCAATCAATCAAAACAAAAAGTTGCATTGTGAAAGATGAAGTTTAGGTATTTTTTTTTATTGAATAAAAGAAAAGATACTGTGCTTGTGTTAACTTCTAATACAGTGCATAAGCTGCACTATTTATTACAAAAAAGAATTAGTAAACAAAGTGTTGCACTAACAAAATAATAAATTCATGAGTAAATAGTTCCAAGTGAAAAAGTTAAATGAATATTATGGTGAGAAAGTCTTGTAGTCACAGATCACAGGTGAGTCAAAACACACTGACCGACCATCAACATATGGACAAGATGTACTCTTACCAAATAGCCAGGACCTCCTTTTTACAGGCAAGTCTGGCAAGCTTTTTGGGAATTCCTCTTTAAAACCATCCTCTTTAAAACCACATTCCAGTTTGAACCTTGGAGCAGGTGTAGAAACCGTCTTAGGGTGTGTATCCAATGGACATCCAGAGCTGGGATGTTGAAACACAGGTGTATCAAAAGCAGTCCTCACACCACCTGATAAGGGTAATTCCCAAAAAGCTTGCCAGACCTGCCTGTAAGGAGGAGGTCCTGGCTATTAGCTAAGAATACATTTTGTCCATATGTTAGTGACCGGCCTTTGTGGTGAAGGGAGTGTGACGTGACTCACCTGTGATCTGTCAATACAATAATTTATCCCCATTATTTCTTTAGGACTTCTTGTTTATTTCAATTTTTGATTTGGGACTATTTACTCATGAATTATTATTTTTTAGTGCAACACTTTATTTACAATTTTTTTGTTATTATTATTATTTTTTTGCTATGCAACACCAGGGACATTACTTTAATGAAGTGTGTCACATGTCTGGCTGGCTGCCAATTAATGTAGAAATCTTCTCCACACTGTCCCAAGGCCCTCCAAACAGTGCTGGCCTTTCAAAGCTACTGGGGTTTACTTGAGATAATGCAAGAGACAATGCAAGTGTGAAAGAGTTGCGCTGCTCACCCACCCCTTCCTCTCTCCATTCATAGAACTTATACGATTTTTCCCCAAATTGCAAAGTATTTTAATATTGGAGGATGTGGATCCTGTCATTCAACTGACATCCTCCATTCACAGAGCACTTTGAATTATGGCAAAGACGAATGTTCTAAGTTCTTTAAATGAAGAAGGCAAGCGGAAGGGGCAGGCAAGTGGAGTAACTCTTTTATTCTCACAGCAGCTGATGTTAACCCTAGAAGATCAGCGATGTGGGTAGGACCTGGAGGCAGTGGGTAGAAGATTTTTACACTGTGCAGCAGCAAGCCAGATATGGGACTCACTTCATTAGAAGTATGTTATGTCCCTGATGCAGCAAAGCAACCCCCCCCAAAAAAATATATAAATATAATAATAATAATAATAATAATAATAATAATAATAATTAAAAAAAAAAAAAACTAAACTTTAAACATTTAATTTTTTCAACAGTGTTGTTGCATCTATCTAGTTTCCAGTTTTTGCAGCAGTATTGTAGCCATATTGTTACTGCTTTCTAAGTGTTCCAACAATTTATTGTTGACATTACCCTTTACTCTGATATTTTGTTTCATAACATTATTCATAATTGCTAGAAAGGTTGATATGTCAGAGGTGAATTTGGCTGTTCTTACTGAGTGAGATGGACTCAGATAAAGAGTTAGAAAGTCTGTCATTAGGGTCAGTTTTATCACCTTAGAGTCTGTACGTGATTTGTCTTCCAAGAAATTATTGTGCAGCCTATTTCTGTTACGCAAAGAAAGCCTTTTGCTATCCAAAATAAAGGCAGGGAGGATGAAGTTGTAAATATGAAGGTTGAAAGGATGCTGGGGAAAAGAACTTAAATATCCATTTACTTATTGTCTATATAACATATAGCATAAACTTCCAAGCTCATAAAGTAAGAGCTAGAAATTGACATCCCACTAGAGTTTATAAAGTTAAAGGTATCATGGGGCCTAACATTAGCCATTACAATAGTAACAAGGCTACCCTTCATAATAATGGGATACCCACACTGTACTAGCTGTCTAATTTTTAAGGCCACCATGACAAGAAGTTGCTAAGAGCTACTATTTTTCTGCAATGTTGCATGGCTAACCTGGACAAAAATGTTTCAGTTCCTTATTCCTATGGCATGTGGCTACAGATATTGAGTGATTTGTTCACATTTTTCACCACTACTCATGTTTTTGTTGCAATATAAAATGTTAAATAGCTTGTTTGCACTTAATTTGGTCCTTACTCTCTGTTCCCTACACACTGGTCATTAATTTGGCATAGACAGTTATTGGCATGTGCATTTTGTGCTTTTGACCAAGTACTAGAGAAACAGGGTATAGACAGGTATTTTCTTACATTAATTACAAATAATAATAAAGCAGTGTAAAAACTGTCCAGTAGATGGAAAAATAAAAAAAAAGTCAGAGAAAGCATATTTGATCAGAGTAACAAATGGTAAAAAGTGTGATCAAAGTATAAATCTTCTTTAAAAAAAAAAAAAAAAACGTATTCTTAAAGTCTAACTATAACTATTCTTAAAAATGTTACTTATCCCCTTCCACTACATATCTTGCATATCCTGTATAAAAAAGGATATGTGTATTTATATTTTCACATAATTCAGCAACCCAAGCTCCCCAATTTAAGGAAGCGCATGACAATGGCTGTGAATATCCAGAGCTGTGACATCACCCATAGGCTCCCGTAGCACTCCATATCCCCCCCCCCCCCCAATAGCCACTCTCTGACATTCTCTGGGGAGCAGGAATTGCTGAAAAACCTGACTGGATCAGATTTAAAAAGGTACAGTAAGATCATTTTTCTAAAGGGTATGTAGCATAGGTAGGAGGAGCAGGTAATTTTGTTTAAGAATAGTTATAGTTATCCTTAGCATCCACTTTAAGTACACAAGTCTTACAGCACCACACTTTAAAGAACAGAGATGCTCCACCAAAGGACAAAGAAAATAGGGACAAAGAGGGAGCCACAAAGACCTTGGGTTAAAACAAGTACATTTTAATAGGGTGAGAACAATTCTGCACTCACAATTGTCATTTGAAAATGGCACATGTAAGAACCCTGGGTGCAGATTGAGTTCTCACCTGTCAGAAGGATTGTGTGAGCAGTCATGCATGTGATAATATGAATGTGTGCATAGCACAGTTCATTCACCCGCACACATAATAAAAGCTACAGTAAGTCAATATGTGTGTAGCACAATTCCCAGCCACGGTGCTGGATGTGGGTCCCCCTGGGGCACCGCTAGCAACAACAGCACATTTAAGCATGTTCTCAGTGTGAGCACTGAGACAAGAACCAGTCCAGTATCTTTGGGTTTTTTGGTTCATTTGGGAACATGGATGAGAGAAGGGATGAGTGGGATACTCCTTTAACTAAACTATGCACAATCAGGCAGGGACTCCGAATAAATGCTGCTTGGCGTTGGCTAGCGCTGGCTGAATGCCAATTGACGCTGACTTGACGCTGGTTAACACTGACTTGGTGCTGGTTAACGCTGACCTAAATCTGCAACTTCCCTTTATGCTATGGAAGCCCTTTCCAGCTCCCTGAGGTATTCTTGCCTGAGGTAGATAGTTCTACACCTATTCTGTACTGCTGCACGCTTCCGGGCCCACACTGGTGCCCCCTTTCACTTCCCTATCTTCAGGGTTTTAATACTTAGCACCCCGTTTCACTGCTACTTCTACTGGTTAGGCAGCTCCTGGATCCCCTTGACCTTATGGAGTGGTCCCCTCACTCAGGCGGACCCCTGGGCAGATCTTAAGTACTCACAATACTGTTTTTCCTGAAGGTCTCTGCCCAGCAGCTCCACTCAGTCAGCAACTCTCTGGATCCCTTTCTGCAGTCCAGCTCAACCTCCGGTTCCTAGGCCGACTGCCCGGACCACCTCAACTCTCTCTATCAGGAGGAGAGACAGCCGTCAGCCTCCTCCTGGGACTCTGCTTCCCACCAAAGACGCTCTGTCACATGCTCCCACCAGATTTAGATCCAATCCCAGGGTGCATTGCAGCAAACTCTGCCCACTGGGACAGCCACAAACCCTGGTGCGCTACTGGCCAGGTCTCCTCCACTGCCCAACAAGAGTCCCCACCGGGCACAGCGGGGAGACTCCCCAGACTCAACAGGCACACCTGGAAACAGGCGACAGACTAACCAACTGATCAGGCCCCCTGACAAGCAGACAGGGCTGCGCATATGTTTTAATTCTAGCACCTACCTAGGAGGGTGCTACATGTGTATGCTAATGCACATGCACACGTGCATTAGCATAGATCACATGCACAGTGGGCACTAATATTTGGTGCCTAGTGGCCTATTTACTGATATACAGGAGTCCAGAAGATCGCTGAGTGGTCTTCAGCTTCTGTAACCTGTGACCAAGTCTACATTCAGACCCGGTTTGTCCTGACCAAGTTTATCTTGAGCTTGCTTGATCCTGATTTTCCATTTTTGACCCTGGCTTGTGATCCAACCTTGAGTGTCTGCTGATTCAGGACCTGCTCTGCTCATCTGATATTGATCTGGGCCTCACCCCCAATTCTGCCTCTGCTTCTTGATTTTGCATCTCTGCCAACCTATTGTTGCCGACTGCTGCCCACCCAACTACACATGTATCTTCAAGCTCCTGAATGAGCTTCTGCAGGGATCCCAGTCTTGTTCTACCCAAAGCATCTTCTGGCCAGGATCTTTTTCAGGCACTCATGCAACTCTGTTCCCATTATACACTGTTATCAACTCCAGGGAATAAGAGACAGGAGATGTAAAGCCTAGTACACACAGGCTGTGTGTACTGTAGCCGGTAAGACAGAAGCCGAAAAAGGTCTGCCGATTGGCTTCCGATCAGCGCTCTCAGCCAATGGCATGCCCCCCTGTTAGAACACAATAGCACAGCAGGGGAGATTGCTGTACTAACATTGCATGGTAAGTACAGAGGCTCCTCTGGAGCTGTCAGGTTTTTTTTTCATTCAGCCCTGCTGGGTTGAACGAAAAAAAAAAATGACTAGTGTGTATTAGGCTTATGGGAAGCCCTCTCATCAAGTTCTACCAAGTCTGTAACATCACCCCTCCAATGGCCAGTAGCAAGACTGTGGGGAAGAGACTCCAAAAGTGAAGCAAAGCAGTGTTCAGCCTTGACAGTTAAATTGGGGTGCTGTAAAAGCTGTATTTTTAAGAAGTGTTTATGACAAGTGTCATGCTTTCATCATGCTTGTTACCCATTTACTATTCTGATCATAAAGGCTTTCTTTGGAAAACTGAAGCACAAGCTATCCTTACTTTTACTTATTTTTTCACTTCTTTATTGTCCACAGGCAATTATAGAAAAATACCTGTGCCCTGTCTCTTGTACATAGTCATGTAGTACTAGTGCTATGTGCAATTAAATTGGTCTACTACATTTTAGACCACAGACCACAGCAAACACATGGGTAGTTTGGATAAAAGTGAACAGATCAATCTATAGCTGTAACCACATGACATTGGATAAAAATTGATTCGATCCAGATAACCACTTGAAATTTTTATTGATCATTAAAGGCTGCAAAGCTAGGTTAAAATTTTACATTTCCTAACTAACAAAGTAAGCTTACATTCTTAGTTGCTTTGCGCAGCAAACTTGAAGCTAATGACGCAGATTACACATTGTCAAGGCTATATGGTAGATATTTGATTGCTCAGGTACCACCCACAAAAAACACAGCTGGACTCTTTGCAGGGTTAGGAGTGAACTTAGGTACTTTTTGTACTATATTATAACATATTTATATACAGTGCCTTGCGAAAGTATTCGGCCCCCTTGAACTTTTTGACCTTTTGCCACATTTCAGGCTTCAAATATAAAGATATAAAACTGTAATTTTTTGTGAAGAATCAACAACAAGTGGGACAAAATCATGAAGTGGAATGAAATTTATTGGATATTTCAAACTTTTTTAACAAATAAAAAACGGAAAAATTGGGCGTGCAAAATTATTAAGCCCCCTTAAGTTAATACATTGTAGCGCTACCTTTTGCTGCGATTACAGCTGTAAGTCGCTTGGGGTATGTCTCTATCAGTTTTGCACATCGAGAGACTGAAATTTTTGCCCATTCCTCCTTGCAAAACAGCTCGAGCTCAGTGAGGTTGGATGGAGAGCATTTGTGAACAGCAGTTTTTAGTGCTTTCCACAGATTCTCGATTGAATTCAGGTCTGGACTTTGACTTGGCCATTCTAACACCTGGATATGTTTATTTGTGAACCATTGCATTGTAGATTTTTCTTTTTTTGTTTTGGATCATTGTCTTGTTGGAAGACAAATCTCCGTCCCAGTCTCAGGTCTTTTGCAGACTCCATCAGGTTTTCTTCCAGAATGGTCCAGTATTTGGCTCCATCTATCTTCCCATCAATTTTAACCATCTTCCCTGTCCCTGCTGAAGAAAAGCAGGCCCAAACCATGATGCTGCCACCACCATGTTTGACAGTGGGGATGGTGTGTTCAGGGTGATGAGCTTTTTTTGCTTTTACGCCAAACATAACGTTTTGCATTGTTGCCAAAAAGTTTGATTTTGGTTTAATCTGACCAGAGCACCTTCTTCCACATGTTTGGTGTGTCTCCGAGGTGGCTTGTGGCAAACTTTAAACGACACTTTTTATGGATATCTTTAAGAAATGGCTTTCTTCTTGCCACTCTTCCATAAAGGCCAGATTTGTGCAGTATACGACTGATTGTTGTCCTATGGACAGAGTCTCCCACCTCAGCTGTAGATCTCTGCAGTTCATCCAGAGTGATCATGGGCCTCTTGGCTGCATCTCTGATCAGTCTTCTCCTTGTATGAGCTGAAAGTTTAGAGGGACGGCCAGGACTTCGTAGATTTGCAGTGGTCTGATTCTCCTTCCATTTCAATATTATCGCTTGGTATGAAGAAAAAAACTAGTGAAGGACAGGAGATCCTTCACAATAAAAGAGATCAACTGAGGGTACCCATGAGGCAGACTTCAAGAATAAGTGAAAAAAAACTTTATTAGGCACTTGTGCCGTGAAAAGCAAATTTAGATGTGAGGAAATGTGGCACAACAATGTGTATTAAAAACAGTTAAAAACAAGCAGTAGTGGTGGACCAATGACAACATGGATTGCTGCAGTTAGCTGGAATAAATACATGTGAAGACCTGTAATGGCTGAAACGACTGAATATTGCACTGTCCCAGAATTACCAATGATCAGTGGCTGAGTAATTCAAGTATAACAGCAAGATTCCAGATAACTACCAATACAAGCATCCCAATTGAGAAAAGGGATTGATGCTAGAACCAATGGTGGCTATAGCAGATGAAGTATTGCACTGTCCCCGGTTGCCAATAGTCAGTGGCTATATTGCACACGAGAGTAGAAGGGTCCCAGGGGGTTCCAAGATGGCACAGGACGTGAGGCTATAGTGGGACCGCAGTCTGATATCCCAATTAGGAGATGGCTGATGCTGGACTGAGCCTCATATGAGAAGAGGATGTTAAGTGGCAAACGGAACAGGACAGAAAATAGCAGCTTACAGTTCAATTGCAGATTCCAGTTAAGGCCATTAACATAGAGCTCTGAAGAAACTGGCATCTTGCCAGTGAAACGCGTCAACGTTGGCGTCATTTGCCCTTAGTTGATGGATCTGGTTCCTCCGCAAGTGCTGGATGACTGCACGGCTGCTTCCTATCTGTTCCCCTGCCTCTAACTCCTCACGCCGGACGTGACGTCAGGCCATGCTCGACGGGTCTGAACGTCTCACCTGGAAGTCTGTAGAGTGAGTGCGGATGGAGAACGCCATCTGAGGAACGCCATCACCGGCATGCTTGATGATATACATATGGAGGTACAGATACAGCATGGAACTTTGCTACGGCATGTATCACTGATTATCACATGGTAGACACACTCTATGTTAATGGCCTTAACTGGAATCTGCAATTGAACTGTAGGCTGCTATTTTCTGTCCTGTTCCGTTTGCCACTTAACATCCTCTTCTCATATGAGGCTCAGTCTAGCATCAGCCATCTCCTAATTGGGATATCGGACTGCGGTCCCACTATAGCCTCACGTCCTGTGCCATCTTGGAACCCCCTGGGACCCTTCTACTCTCATGTGCAATAGAGCCACTGACTATTGGCAACCGTGGACAGTGCAATACTTCATCTGCTATAGCCACCATTGGTTCTAGCATCAATCCCTTTTCCCAATTGGGATGCTTGTATTGGTAGTTATCTGGAATCTTGCTGTTATACTTGAATTACTCAGCCACTGATCAGTGGTAATTCTGGGACAGTGCAATATTCAGTCGTTTCAGCCATTACAGGTCTTCACATGTATTTATTCCAGCTAACTGCAGCAATCCATGTTGTCATTGGTCCACCACTACTGCTTGTTTTTAACTGTTTTTAATACACATTGTTGTGCCACATTTCCTCACATGTAAATTTGCTTTTCACGGCACAAGTGCCTAATAAAGTTTTTTTTCACCTATTCTTGAAGTCTGCCTCATGGGTACCCTCAGTTGATCTCTTTTATTGTGAAGGATCTCCTGTCCTTCACTCGTTTTTTTTTTTTTTTCTTCAAACTTAGCATTTGGTCAACGGTTACCCTGTGAGGTACTTAACTCTATACATGCCATTTTTTTTCTAGGCAACCATTTAGGGCCATATATGGGAACATATCCCTGCTTTTTTCAATATTATCGCTTGCACAGTGCTCCTTGGGATGTTTAAAGCTTGAGAAATCTTTTTGTATCCAAATCCGGCTTTAAACTTCTCCACAACAGTATCTCGGACCTGCCTGGTGTGTTCCTTGTTCTTCATGATGCTATCTGCACTTTAAACGGACCTCTGAGACTCACAGTGCAAGTGCATTTATACGGAGACTTGATTACACACAGGTGGATTCTATTTATCATCATTAGTCATATAGGTCAACATTAGATCATTCAGAGATCCTCACTGAACTTCTGGAGAGAGTTTGCTGCACTGAAAGTAAAGGGGCTGAATAATTTTGCACGGCCAATTTTTCAGTTTTTTATTTGTTAAAAAAGTTTGAAATATCCAATAAATTTCGTTCTACTTCATGATTGTGTCCCACTTGTTGTTGATTCTTCACAAAAAATTACAGTTTTATATCTTTATGTTTAAAGCCTGAAATGTGGCAAAAGGTTGAAAAGTTCAAGGGGGGCGAATACTTTCGCAAAGGCACTGTACATAAAAATGAAGCCTTTTATTATACAAAACACTGTACTTATGTATTAGAGTTATTTGTAATTTTTATAAAGATACAAGATGGTCAGCTTTTATCATAAGCTTAAATGTTTACTAACTTACAGATGCGTTACTACTAGAAATGAGCTGACGGTTCAGTCCAAACCTAACTTTTGCCTGTTTGTCAAGAGCTGAGAATCATATATAGAAGTGGTATTTCTACCACTTCTTAAAATGATAGCTTCCTGCTATCAATTGTCCCTAAGAAAGCAGCAGGTGCTTGCACCCACTGCATCCCTAACAACTGCTGCTGTCATTGACACACTGCTTACATAGCCAGGAATTTTCTGTCCACATAAGCAAAGGATGGGTAAAGCAGAGACATCATTGCCCAAATATGATCACTGGCTGTTTTTTGTTTATAAATGAATGAACTGGAGATTCTGAGTGATGTAATTGACCAGATCTGGTCACATCACCCCGAATCCCCAGTCCCTTCATTTACATACAAAAGTCAGTCTGGGATCCGTTATGTGCATCTGAAGTAGCGATGAGTGAACATCATCAAGTGCTGTAGGTCATCATGATTGATGTGCATCTTTTTTGCTGGACTATTTGATTGACATTGGATTTTCATGAGGGGGTATTCTTTTTATAATAAAGGACTTTTTTTCAAGGTGTGTGTGTTTTTTTTGTGCTATTTACATTTTTTTTTTCTACAAAGGGGTTTATTTACTAAAAGCTAGAGGGGGCAAAATTAGTCACAATTCTGCAGAGAAACCAATCAGCTTCTAACCTCAGCTTGTTTAATCCCTTAACAGAATTTTCAGTTTTCGCAAGGATATTCTATCATAGGCTAATACAATCTCCCCCACACACTTACAGAAAGTCCTTAAAATGCCAAGCCCTTTGACCCCTAGAGAGAAGCGAGTCTGCAGTAGTAAAGAGTGTTCAACAGTATCAAAAGTTGAAAACAGAAAAAAAGATTTCCAGTTAGGAGTTCATTTAATAAGAGCAGTTTCAGTGGAGAAGAGTCAATTTCAAGACAATCAAGCAGGGAGTTAGTAGAGAAATAGTGTGCCATATAAATGTATCTTTCTTGTCACTGAATGAGAATTGGAGAAATGAGAATGGATAGTAGAGGAAAGTGGATCCAAAGATGCTTTAATTATATAACTACATGATTAAAGAAAATGTAAACCTAATCACTGAACTTTCCTATAAAATAAGATACATTTCTCCTGCTCCTATCCCTAGTATTGTAAATAAAGTGTATACTTGTCATGCAAAGAAAATAAAACCACAAATAATCGAGGCACTATCCTCTCTATTATCTATATTCAAAATCTTTTATCATATTCCAAATGTGTTATCCAGCAACAATAATAGTGTGAAATAATAAAACAATGGCAATTCTATGTTCATAAAACAACAGTGGTCAAAAGGACAATATATATTTCCCCAAATCTTTAATGTTGTATCTGTGATATCAACAAACTATATGTATCCATAGCAGATGAGCTCAAACATTTAACCACTTCAGCCCCTGAAGGTTTTACCCCCTAAATAAGCAGGCCATTTTTTGCAATACGGCACTGCGTTACTTTAACCGACAAGTGCATGGTCGTGTGATGCTGTACCCAAATTAAATTGATGTATATTTTCCCCACAAATAGAGAGCTTTCTTTTCTTGCAATGGCTTTTATTGTTTTCATGAGAATCTTAACAAACAAATTTGAAACGAAATAAACTTTTGGGCTCATTTGTTTTACATTATAACAAAGTACAGAATAATGTGGGTGTAACAACAAATACAAATCAAACATCACGCTTAGCATTTAATCAATAATTTGGTTCTGAGTTGATGTAAATTGGTTAGGTCAAGCCCCACTACTCCGGACACCCCCGCTGGGAACATACTGTGTCGTGCAGGGCTTTACCCAACTCTAAGGATCATAATCTAAGTGTTAGGTTAACAAGAGAATAAGCAAAGGAGTAATTGCTTGAGAAAAAAGATGAACAATAAGTTGTTATTGAACAAGGCGACAGACCAGAATGGTGCTTTAGTGGGGTAATTAGTAATTGGTCCTGCCGGGGCCCTAAAGAATTATAGCACTCCAACACAAGCTTTGTAAACTCACAAATAGAGCTTTCTTTTGGTGGTGTTCGATCACCTGAGCAACAATTTTGAAAAAAATAAAAAAACATTTTTTTACTTTCTGCTATAAAACACATTGAATAAAAAAAAAAATCAAATTTCCTTATCAGTTTAGACCAATATGTATTCTACTACATATTTTTGGTTAAAACAAAATCCCAATAAGCGTATTTCGATTTGTTTGCACAAAAGTTATAGCGTCTACAGAGGATGGGATATTTTAATCTAATTTTTATTTATTATTTTTTTTACTGCTAATGGCGGCGATCAGTGACTTATAGTGGGACTGGGACATTGCATCGGACACCTAACTGACACTTTTGACACCTTTTTGGGGACCAGTGACACCAATATAGTGATCAGTGCTAAAAAATATGCACTGTTACTGTACTAATGACACTGGCAGAGAAGGGGTTAATATCAGGGGCAATCAAAGAGTTAAATGTGTCCCTAAGGGGTTCTTTATAACTGTGGAAGAGTTGCTCTGATTGGGAGAAGACTGAGATCTGTGTTCTTGCTTAGCAGAAACACAAGATTTCTATCATCTCCCCTGTCAGAATGGCGATTTGCCTTGTTTACATAGGCAGACCACCGTTCTACCTCTCTCTGGAACAATCACAGGTGGCAGGCCCCACTGACTGGCTCCCCTTCTCTCCAATCAGTGTGCAATATGGTCTCCGGCAGCGTGCGCATGCCACCTAGAGGCTATTGCACGAAATTACAGGTACATGATTTTGCGCAATAGAGCCCACCTGCCACAGTAAATGAACATTATGCGGTCAGCAAGTGGTTAAATATGTTCCCCACATCTTTAGTGACAATCCAATTCACATATGCTTTACATCACAATGAATTAGCTTGGCCCAAATTAGCTATTTAATTTAAAATTAATCCTGGAATTCTACTTTAAGAAATGTACTTACATTAACAAAGTACACTCCAATTATGTACTAGAGTTCTCATTATGTAAGGCAATATAAATATGCATTACATGAAACTCTGCCCAATTTCTGTATGTCACCTCAGCTCCTCAATATGCATTATGTCCACACAACTTCATCAGGCAATATAAAGAGTACTCTGAAACTATATATATTTGCTTATTGCACAGTCATGTTCCACTGTTTTTACCATCAGAAAACGTGCCCTGAAAAATGTCAGGCAGTATATATACAGTACAGGTGCATCTCAAAAAATTTGAATATCAGCAAAAAGTTAATTTATTTCAGTAATTCAATTCAAAAAGTGAAACTCATATATTTTATATAGATGCGTTATGCACAGAGTGATATATTTAAAGCATTACTTTTTTTTAATTTTGATGATTATAGCTTACAGATAGGGATAAGCTTTGAGTCGAACGTAAGTTTGACTTGAACATTGGCTGTTCGCTCATTCATCGAATGACGAACTAATGGGCTTCTTTGTGGGTAACTTCAAGTTCCCGCATTATCATGGACTCTGACCTCTGATTACAATAAATCACCTGCTGGTCAAGGGATTGAAACCCACAACCATCTCAATTGCAAGCCTGGTATTCTACCACCTATGCCAAAGTGTGGTCAGTGTAAGCATGCCAATGGTGGCGTAGTTGGTAGAATGCCATGCTTGCAATTGCGAGGTTGTGGGTTTGAATCCCTTGGCCAGTGGGTGATTTATACGTGGAATTCTATAGTTATTAATACATTGCTGGCAGGGAGAGAAATTGTTGCTTTTTACAGTTTGTTGAAATCAGATAGTGAAGTGTATAACGCAAAGATATATATATATATATATATATATATATATATATATATATATATATATATATATATATATATATACACACACACTACACACTTCAGTTTATATCAGTTTATGAACAGTATTGCTGAAAAAAATGGTTTGGGCCCCCCATGTCCATACCAGGCCCCTCATGTCTGGTATGGATTTTAAGGGGAACCCCGCACCAAAATAAAAAAAATGGAGTGGGGTTCCTCCTAAAATACATACCAGACCCTTACCTGAGCACACAGCCTAGCTGGCAAGGATGGGGTGGGGGCAAGTGCGTGCCCCCCTCCTGAACAATACCAGGCCATGTCCTTAAAATTGGGGGGGTGCTTTGGGGCAGGGAGCTCTGCCCCCCCACCATAAAGTACCTTGCCCCATGTTGATGGGGACAGGGGTCTCTTCCCAACAACCATGGGCTGTGGCTGTGGGGGTCTGCGGGGGGAGGCTTATCGGAATCTGGAAGCCCCCTTTAACAAGGGGGCCCCCAGATCTCGCCCCTCCCCCTATGTGAATGGATATTGGGTACATGATGTCAGTAATTTATTCACTGCACCTGAGCAGTGCATTGTGGGGTGGCTCGTGACGTCAGATCCATATAAAAGAGCTGCCAAACTCAAACAGCTCATTAGCGCGGGAAGCATCTGAAGAAGCAGAGCTTCTTTTTTTTTCTATGTTTCGGGCAGGCGGGCGACTGATCACCAGGGGACACTATTTTTTTATTTTAGTTTTTTTTATAAAGGTCTTGTCCAAAACTGGCTTTGGTATTTATTTTTTTGTACACTTTTTTGGTGAATGGGTAGGGGTACGATGTACCCTATATCCATTCACATGGGTGGGCGGGATCTGGGGGCCCCCTTGTTAAAAGCAAAAAACAGATCACATTGTGGTATGGGCTAATCAAAATATGGCTAGAATTCAGGATCTCCAAGACCAACTGAACACTGCCCTATCTAAAATTGATGACTTGGAAAACAGATCAGAATAAGGAGGCAATGAGGGGGAATAAGGGGGCTCCCTGAATCTGTTCAAGATGTACACTCCACGATTGGTGTCTTCATTAGGGAACTGTTTCCAGACATCCCTAGTCACTGCCTGGAACTGGACAGAGCACATAGAGCCCTCCGGCCCCCTCGCCCAGACGGTCTCCCTAGGGATCTCATTGTTAAACCCCATTTTGACAGGGTGAAGAGGAGGTCATGAAAACAACTATTAACATGGACCGACTAACTATCCTTGGACATCCTGTTCAGATCTTCGCCGACCTTTCTCCTACCAGCATTCAGAAGAGGCACACACTAAAACCACTATTCCAGGCAGAGGTGGGGGACTCGATTCACATGACTTGACTTAAGTCAGACTTAAGTCACCAGTTTGAGGACTTGAGACTTGCTTGACTAAAATTAATAAAAGACTCGACTTGACTTTGACTTGGTATTCATGACTTGAGACTTAACTTTGACTTGAGACATATGACTCGAAATGACTTTACTTTTTTTAAGTTATTAAATATTTGCATTTTCTCAAGATGTGTTAAAGCAAAATTAATGTGCCTGTTATGTTTCTGACACCACAGTCACTTAAAACACCTCAGTGTGTTCTGATTTTTAGGACACTGGCTGTTTAACAATGGAAATGCTTAACATGTTTTTAGTGACTGTGGTATTGAAACATGACCGGACGAAGGATTTTGAGCTGTTTGGACATTCAAAGTGTTTCTTTAATATGCCAAGAAAAAAGTACTAAGCAGTTTTGTTAATGTTGAAAATAAAACAAAACCTTTCCTGACCACTGACTTTTAACTGATTTAAAGGCAAAAATTGGGGTAGATCGGTATTTTGACTTGATTTGTGAATTGACCAAAATAAATGACTTGACTTCTTCAGAGACTCGACTTGACTTGCTTGCTTTTCGCCACAGTAACTTGGGAGTTCCTTGAGACTTGAAGGTTAAGACTTGAGACTTGCTTGTGACTTGCACAGGTGTAACTTACTCCCAAGTCTGATTCCAGGCCCTTACACAAAAATCCATCAAGTACTGGTGGTCCTTTTCCTTCTGCCTGAGCTGACTTTTTAATGAAAAACTTATGGGTTCTCCTCTTTTTATGATGGCGAATGGCTCCTGCTCCAACTAGGCCTGATTTCTCAGGACTAGGGTTGAGTGAACCCGGACTGTATTGTTCAGGATCGTACCGGTCTTTTGGGAATGCGGAACCCAGACACGGACCCAAACATTTCACTGTATGTTTGGGATACTGTACATTGTTCGGTAATGTTATTTGATGTTTTGGCACCGTTTTAATGGCGCGGTTTCAACAGGTGCAAGGCAGCCAATCAGCAAGCGTTTAACTAGTGTGCCCTTAGAAGCCATCACAGCCATGCCTACTAAGGGCATGGCTGTGATTGGCCAGTGCAGCATGTGACCCAGAGTCTATATAAGCTGGTGTCTCATCTATACTAGGGAGAGGTTCCTGATGCTGCTGCTGAGGGAGCGATAGGAGATTATTGTAGGGTCAGGCTGGAGATTGCTTTGAGGGAAAGAATAGGAAGAATCTTCTTTAATCAGACAGCGATCTACATTGATTTGATTGTGTGGGGCTGCAGTGCACAATCTTTTTGCCCGGAGGGAGAGATAGGAGATTATTGTTGGGTCAGGCTGAAGATTGCTTTGAGGGAAAGCATAGGAAGAATCTTCTTTAATCAGACAGCGATCTACATTGATTATATTGTTTGGGGGTGCAGTGCCCAAATGTTTATGCCGTGACCTGAGCCCAGTGAGGAGGAGTAGGGAGGAAAAAAAACTTTTATCAGTCTGTTAGGTGGGCAGCGTGCGGTGTGTAGCAGCCATTTCATGCAGGCTCAGTGCATATGTGTCTGCTTAATCTGCATTTAAAAAAGAAAAAAACGTTTTTCCTTCATATTTTACTGTGACTTACAGCGTTTAGACACTGCAGTTCGAATCTGCTATTCAACAACCGCCAATTAAGGGGACAATTCTTTTTCAGATTTTCATTCATATGTTACAGTGAGATACACCCTTTGCATATTGTTGTTGTATTCCGCTTTGCAATAAAAACCCATTTAGGGGAAAACAAATGAATTGCAGCCTAGTCTGCATATGTTACTGTGAGATACACCCATTGGATACTGTTGTTGTATTCCACTTTGCAATAAAAACCCATTTAGGGGGAAAAAATAAATTGCGGCCTAGTCTGCATATTTTACTGTGAGATACACCCTTTGTATACTGTTGTTCTATTCCACTATTCAATAAACATCCATTTAGGGAAAAAATATAAAATTTCGGCCTAGTCTGTATCTGTACGTGTGAGATACATCCTTTAGATACTGTTGTTCTATTCCACTATTCAATAAACACCCATTTACTGAAAAAATACTAAATTGCGGCCTAGTCTGCATATGTTACAGTGAGATACACCTATTGGATACTGTTGTTCTATTCCGCTATTCAATAAACACCCATTTAGGGAAAAAATATTAAATTGCGGCCTAGTCTGCATATGTTATAGTGAGATACACCCATTGGATACTGTTGTTCTATTCCGCTATTCAATAAACACTCATTTAGGGAAAAAATATTAAATTACGGCCTACTCAGCATATGTTACAGCGCAACAAGGCACACAGGTCTCGCATGGACGCCCAGTTATTGGTGGTGAAGTGGTGCTGTTCTGCAGAGCGACTCATGCATGTGTGCTGCAGCTGAAACTCCACTATGGCCTGCTGCTGCTCGCACAGTCTGGCCAGCATGTGCAAGGTGGAGTTCCACCTTGTGGGCACGTCACATATGAGTTGGTGAGCCGGAAGGCCGAAGTTATGCTGCAGCGCTGACAGGCAAGCAGCAGCAGCGTGAGAACGCCCAAAGTGCGCACAGACGGCCCGCACTTTCTGTAGCAGCTCTGACATATCGGGGTAATTTCTAAGGAACCTCTGCACCACCAAATTCAGCACATGCACCAGGCAAGGGATGTGTGTCAAATCGGCTAGGCCCAGAGCTGCTACAAAATTTTGCCCATTATCGCACACCACCAGGCCGGGCTTGAGGCTCACTGGCACCAACCACTCATGGGTATGCTGTTCAATGCCCCTCCAAAACTCCTACGCGGTGTGTGGTTTTCCCCCCAAACAGGCACGTTTTAAAACTGCCTGCTGTTGTTTACCCCTGGCTGGGCTGAAGTTGGTGGTGAAGGTGTTACGCTGACCGGACAGGTGGTAGAGGATAAGGAAGCGGAGTAGGAGGAGTTAAGAACAGGAGCGCACTGCAATGCTTGGTGGCGGAAGGACATGCGGCAAACTGCTATCCGCCTCAGGCCCAGCCGCCACTGCATTTACCCAGTGTGCTGTTAGGGAGATATAGCGTCCCTAACCGTGCTTACTGGTTATCCGTAGTTACGGGGAACTCCTTTGAGCTGGTTTTGGCGTGCTCGGTCCCTTGCTGCATTGGGCAGTAGCAGGCGTAGTGTCTAGGGCACAGCCGCTCCGCTTTTGCACCCTACTCCCTCTTCTGCTGTGCTGGTGGCTCTGTGAGACCACCGCCTCTTCCTCCAAACTACTCAGGTCACCTGCATGACGTTCATTCCATGTGGGGTCGAGGACTTCATCGTCCTCCACATCATCTTCCACGCAGTCTTCACCCCTGCAACCCTTGTCGGTCTCCACAATTCGGAATTCCGCAGCAGTTGGCACCTGTGTTTCATCATCATCCGAGACGTGCTGCGATGGTCCTTCCATGTACTCATCTTGAGACATAAGTGGTTGGGCAGCGGTGCACTCTTCCACTTCTGGGGCAGGGCTAGGTGGATGGCCCTGGGAAACCATGCTAACAGAGTTATCAAAAAGAAGAAGAGACTGCTGCATGACTTGGGGCTCAGACTGCTTGGCTGATTTGCAAGGGGGTGAGGTGAAAGATCGATGGACATCGACTGCAGGTGCCAACTCTAACTTTTCAGCAGAAGACTGGGTGGGAGACAATAGGAAGGAACTGGAGGCACTGTCAGCAACCCAATCTACTATCGCTTGTACTTGTTTTGGTCTCAACATTTGTAGAGGCGCATTAGGCCCTGCCAAATACTGCTGTAAGGTTCTGTCGCCTACTCGCAGCTGAGAAAGGTGTTTCACTTGTGCGTGTAGCTGGCACAGATCAACCACATCCTCTCCTTGCAACAGGAGCTCCACCAGCAGCACCACGACCCAGCACTAACTTGGTGGAGCAGTATGTGTGCACACACCTAGACGTACTGAATGATGGGTCTGCCCCCTTCAACTTCTGGGTCTCCAAATTTGGCACATGGCCTGAGCTTGCCCTTTATGCCTTGGAGGCGCTGGCCTGCCCTGTAGCCAGTGTATTATCTGAACGTGTATTTAGCACGGCTGGGGGTATTATCACAGACAAGCGCAGCCGTCTGTCCAGAGCCAATGTGGACAAGCTCACGTTTATTAAAATGAACCAGGCATGGATCCCACAGGACTTGTCCGTACCTTGTGCAGAATAGACATGTATACCGCCCTTACCCAGCCATTGTTGTATTTGATCTTTCTAACTCTTTTGGGGTGTGCCCTAATTTAAAAAGAAATAAAATTAAAAACAAAAACCAGTGTTGGCTACCTTGTCCTCCTCCACCACCGCTTCCACCTACACCGCCACATCCACCGCCACCTCAATCTCCTACTCCATATGGGCCTTGTCCTCCTCCTCCACCGCCGCCGCCGCTTCCACCTACACCGCCATATCCACCGCCACCTCAACCTCCTACTCAATATGGGCCTCGTCCTCCTCCTACCTCATTCAAGATTATTATTTTTTATTTTACAGTTTTTTATGTTATTTTAAGTTATTTCCCTATCCACATTTGATGCAGAGCACTTGCCATGCTCTTAAGATGATTTTGCTGCCATTTGAAGCCCTCTAGCCCTTTCCATGTTTGTTTTAGAGCCATTTTAGTGCTCAAAAGTTTGGGTCAGCATTGACTTCAATGGGGTTCGGGATCAGTGTAAAGTTCGGGTTAAGTCCGGGTCACGAACCCAGACTTTTTTTTCAAGTTTTGCCGGACCCGCCAAACCCAGACATCCAGGTGTTCGCTCAACTCTACTCAGGACCCCCCTACAACTTCTTCCCTCAAGAGCTCTGGAGCATCCAAGAGGCCCTCTACACCTAGCCCAATCACCCCCATTTGGCAGAAACAATAAAAAAAGATATCTAAGGACCCTAACCCCCCTGACCCGGTCGCCTCTAACCCAGGAGGGTTTTTGTCCAAGCTTCCTTCCCTTCATTTAAGGGTTTTTATTTTTTTTCCAGCCGACCCATGTTTACCATGTAAAGAATTAAGTGTTTTGTTATGTTCAGCTAATTTTGTTCCTTCCTGGCACCCCTTTAGTTGTTACGTGGTTGTAAAACTCCCTCAAGAGTTTCCTGTTAACTTTTGTTTTACATTAGCATATGATACTGCTATTTCAAAAGGGTTGCGGGAGCCTGTGGGCATCCCAGATCATGCCAGTCCCTCTGGGATCCATTGTTTCAGCCCTCTTAATGAGCTCAGCTTCCCCCTACAGTTCTCAGATCCCGGGTTTTCCAGGTCCCATCCAGCTCCAACAAGTCAGACACTGTTGAAGCAAGTGCCCTTATCCTGCAGTGTTCACCTCTCCTTCTGGTCCATGTCTCTGTCTAACACAGACTCCTTCCCATTATGGATAGCCTCCCACAATGTTCAAGGACTGAACTCTCTGGTCAAGCGACGCACGTTATTTCAACTTGATGTGCTTCTACTTCAAGAAACACATTTCTCTGCACGGCATAGTCTTTTATTTATCCACCAGAAATACCCACAATTCTATCTAACAAATGCAGAGGACAAAACAAGAGGGGTAGCTATCTTTTTCTTTAAGCGGTTAAATTTCTCCATATTCCGCAAACTCGGAGGGGGGGGGGGGAAATCTCGCCTCAATAGGCCCCAAAACAAAGTCTGTGCATTGCAAGGACTATACATTCATTCAGTCTGGTAGATATCTGGAGAGAACTTGGAAAAGCAGGCAGTTCCCCAGCATACATTAGATTATCTTGCTTGGTGCCTTCCCAAGCTTAGGCCCCCAATTCTTGCACCCACGCTGTTGCTTGCCTTATGTGTCCTGGTACATAAATCTCCCGCTATAGCCTCAGAACTCCGGCCACTAACACACATATTCCACAACCCACAATCCCCCCCCGAGTCTCAACATCAAAGCTTTCCAATGGTGGCTTAATAAAAGGACAATTCCGTATATAGCAAACTTCTTCAATGGGGCCTTTATCTGTGAGCTACTTCTCCAGTAAACTCAATATGCCCAGTGCTGAAAGATTCCGGCATACCCCAGGACTCCATCTCATTAGGAGCATGCCCCAACGTTGTCAGGCATGCATACAAGCACGGGGGGCCATAAAAACTACTGAGTACCATTTTGAGTTGCTGCAATGAAATTTGGATTCAGCCCTGTAGGTTGATAATTTTAATTTCCATCAAGCGATGTGGCATCCTTTCATTCCTAACACATTACCGAGTCCAAATGAGTAAATTAGTATAGATATTCAGCATGAAATTTTTCCCCATTGATGTGTTTTCAAATGTTCCTTTAATTTGTTATATTTGTATATGGTATGCAAAAAAAAAGGAAATAGAGTTTATAAAATGATGTGTGTTGGAAACTATGGAAATTGTTTATCATACATAGTGTTTTTGTAACTATATGGTTCAGTAAGGGCTTACTGTAAATGTATTTTTAATATGAGAAATAGAGATAGTATAAACAGTGAAAAAAGATAGGTTAAAAAAGTAATGAAGGCTAAGGAAAGAAGAGAAGTAATAGAAGAGAAGAGATAAGGAAAAGCATAAAAGGAACAGGTGGCAAGGTGGGATTGAATGATTGATGCATGTTAGCTAAATGATCAATGCATGTTAGCGGGGAAATTTGTGTGGTGCAATAACCAGATGATAAGCATGATTTTGGCCACTTTCAACTGGCAGCTGAGACACTTTTTTTTCAACTGTCCTCCTAAAGCCTACTATACAGCTGAGTATAAAAATAAATAGAGGTGTTCCTAAGTGCAGTAACACCAATATGTATTAAAAAAATGTGATTAAAAACACTTTGGGTCCTTTCACACGGGGCGGACCATTTTTTGCTCCGCTCCAGGCCTTTTTTTTTTTTTTAACAGACACGGATGACACTTGTGTCATCCGGTCCGTATGTACGTTTATCATCCCATCCATTTGCGGATAATAAACTGAGATAATGCATGTCAGTGGGATTGTGGATGTCAGCGGATGACACTGCTGACATCCGTTTTTGAGTCCGTTCCATTTTTTTAAACGGAAGAAAAATAGGGTTGTCTTCCATTCAAAAAAACTGAACTGATCGGAAAGGACGCAAATCGGATGTCAGCGGGTGGTCATCCGCTGACATCTGCAATCCCATTGACATGCATTATGTCCGTATTTTATCCGCAAAAAAATGGGATGAAATACAGACATACGGAGCGCCTGTGTGAAAGGACCCTTACAGAAAAGTAGAGTTTTACACTACTTTTCTATGAGTGTTTTTTAACCACATTTGTTTAATAAATACTGGTGGTACTGCATATAGTGGCACCTCTCTTTATTTTTATATTACTCTTGAGTTTGCTTCTACACATTTAAGTGCTGCTCAAGTGCCCTTTGTGTATCCTCCAGTTGTTCTTAGTCCCTTTGGAGGGTAGCACAGAATACCAGGATATCCAGAGTTTCCATTCATACAAAAGCAACCTATATACCTCCCCTTTTACAGCAGAAGAGGCTGTTCACATAGTGTGGCTGCAATGCTGTGCCTTGTAGGCAAGGCAAAAATAACTTGGCACGTTCAGTTGACAGGCAGCATCGTCTGGTAAAATATGTACCTCTTACAGCCCCTATGCTATTAGTCATTTCTTGTAAATCCTTACAGTTAGGGTTCGTACCGGACTTTAGGGTTTTTGGTACCCGGACCCGAACCCGAACATCTTACTGTATGTTCGTTATCAAATTATCTATATATAGCTATAATTTTCTGGGTTTTAAAAAAAACCCTTTTTGGGCTAAAATCCACAATTTTATAGCACTTGCTTGCTGCATCTGTACATGTAGAATTCAAGCTGCTGTCATATTGTGTTAGTAAAAAAACACCCTTTTTGTGCAAAATACACAATTTTACAGTTCTTGCTTGCTGCATCTGTACATGTAGAATTCAAGCTGCTGTCATATTGTGTTAGTAAAAAAACACCCTTTTTGGGCAAAATACACAACATACTGTTGATCTATTCTGCTATTCAAAAAACAACCATTTAGGGCAAAAAAATAATTTTGCAGCATTTGCTGCATATGTTACTGTGAGATACATCTTTTAGATACTGTTGTTCTATTTTGCTACTCAAAAAACACCCATTTAGGGGAAAAATATTAAATTGCGGCCTAGTCTGTATCTGTACGTGTGAGATACACCCTTTTGATACTGTTGTTCTATTCTGCTATTCAAAAAACACCCATTTAGGGCAAGATCCTAAATTTGAGAAATATGAGGAGAACGTCAAATAAGGGACGTGACCCTGGTCATGGTGCTGTTGGTGGAGCTCCTGTTGCAAGGAGAGGACATGGTCGATCTGTGCCAGCTACACGCACAAGTGAAACACCTTCCTCAGGTGTGAGTAGGCGACAGAACCTGCAGCAGTATTTAGTCGGGCCTAATGCGGCTCTACGAATGTTGAGGCCTGAACAAGTACAGGCGATAGTAAATTGGGTTGCTGACAGTGCCTCTAGTGCCGTCACATTGTCTCCCACCCAGTCTCCCGCTGAAAGATCAGAGTTGGCACCTGCAGCCAATGTCCATCAGTCTTTCACCTCACCCCCTTGCAAATCAGCCAAGCAGTCTGAGCCCCAAGTCATGCAGCAGTCTCTTTGATGACTTTGATTTTGCTTTTTGATGACTCTGTTAGCATGGTTTCTCAGGCCCATCCACCTAGCCCTGCCCCAGAAGTGGAAGAGATTGAGTGCACCAATGCCCAACCACTTATTTTTGAAGATGAGTACGAGGGAGGACCATGGCAGCACGTCTCGGATGATGACGAAACACAGGTGCCAACTGCTGAGGCTTTCGGAATTCTGCAGACCAACAAGGAGGCAGGGGTGAAGACTGGGTGGAAGATGATGTGGAGGACGATGAGGTCCTCGACCCCACATGGAATCAACGCCATGCAGGTGACCTGTGTAGTTCGGAGGAAGAGGCAGTGGTCGCACAGAGCCACCAGCACAGCAGAAGAGGGAGCAGGGTGCAAAAGCAGAGCAGCCATCCCCTAGACAGTATGCCTGCTACTGCCCAACGCAGAAAGGGACTGAGCACACCAAAGCCAGCTCCAAGGAGTTCCCCAGCATGTCAGTTTTTCAGAAATTGTGCAGATGACAAGACATGAATGGTTTGCACGCTGTGCATTCAGAGCCTGAAGCGAGGCATAAACCTTTTTAACCTGAGCACAACCTGCATGACCAGGCATCTAAGTGCAAAGCACGAGCTGCAGTAGAGTAGACACCTCAAAAACCAAGAAAGGTCTCTGGCTTCTCCTGCTTCCTCTTCTGCTGTTGTCTCGGCCTTTTCATCCACCTCTGTAGTGACAGTGGCACCTGCCACCCCACAAACAGAGGGTCAGCCAGCAACACCACCACCTGGGTCACTAACCATCTTCACAGTGTCCCATGGAAGCCTTCAGCTCTCTATCTCCCTAACACTGGAGCAGAAGAGGAAGTACCCCCTACCCACCCGCGAACCCTGGCCCTGATTGCCAGCATTTCAAAATTCCTGGCCTTTGGAGACGCAGAGTTTTAAAAGCCTTATGAGAGTGGCTGTCCCACAGTACGTCATGCCCAGCTGCCACTAATTTTCCAGGTGAGCCATCCCTTCCCTTCACAACCAAGTGGGGGACACAATCAGGTGTGCACTGCGCAACGCCATCTGTGGCAAGGTCCACCTAACTACGGATATGTGGACCAGTAAGCACGGTCAGTGACGTTATATCTCCCTAACAGCACACTGGGTAAATGCAGTGGAGGCTGGGCCTGAGGCGGATAGCAGTTTGGCACATGTCCTTCCACCACTGAGGATTGCAGTGCGCTTCAGTTTGCCTCCTGTTGCCAACTCCTCCTACTCCGCTTCCTCATCCTTTACCGCCTCCTCATCCGGTCAGCGTAACACCTTCACCACCAACTTCAGCACAGCCAGGGGTAAACTACAGCAGGCAGTTTTAAAACTTGCCTGTTTGGGGGGGGGGGAACCACACACCACGCAGGAGTTGTGGAGGGGCATTGAACAACAGAGCGATGAGTGGTTGGTGCCAGTGAGCCTAAAGCCGGCCTGGTGGTGTGCGATAATGGGCAAAATCTCGTAGCAGCTCTGGGAATAGCTGGTTTGATGCACATCACTTGCCTGGCGCATATGCTGAATTTGGTGGTGCAAAGGTTCCTTAAAAATTACCCCCATATGTCAGAGCTGCTGCAGAAAGTGCGGGCCGCCTGTGCGCACTTTCGGCATTCTCACCCTGCTGCTGCTCACCTGTCAGTGCTGCAGCGTAACTTCGGCCTTCCTGCTCACCGCCTCAAATGTGACGTGCCCACAAGGTGGAACTTCACCTTGCACATGCTGGCCAGTCTGTGCGAGCAGCAGCAGGCCATAGTGGAGTTTCAGCTGAAGAACGCACGCGCACCACTTCACCACCAATAACTGGGCCTCCATGCGAGACCTGTGTACCTTGTTGCGCTGTTTCGAGTACTCAACCAACATGGCCAGTGCCAATGACGCCGTTCTCAGCGTTACTATCCCACTTCTATGCCTCCTTGAAAAAATGATTCGGGCGATGATGGAAGAGGATGTGGCACAGGAGGAGGAGGAAGAGGGATCATTGCCAAGGCTTTCAGGGCAGCCATTCACAAGTGGCTCCGAGGGTGGGTTCCTGCACCCAAAAACACCAGGTACACAATTGTCCAGCAAGGGCACAGTTCTAGAGGATGCCCAGGAGGAGGATGAGGAGATGGAGAAGGAGGAACCATGTTCACAGCAGGGTGGCACCCAGACCAGCTCATAGCCATCACTGGTGCGTGGCTGGGGGATATAGAGGACACAGACGATACACCTCCCACAGAGGACAGCTTTTCGTTGCCTCTGGGCAGCCTGGCACACATGACCGATTACATGCTGCAGTGTCTCCGCAACGACCGCCAAGTTTCCCACATTATAACTTGTGCTGATTACTGTGTGGCCACACTGCTGGATCCCTGTTGCAAGGACAATGTACCATCCTTAATTCCCTCACTGGAACGTGATCGTAAAATGCGTGAGTACAAGCGCACGCTCGTAGACACGCTGCTGGTGGCATTCCCACCTGACAGCGGGGGCACAGTGGAAGCACAAGGTGAAGATAGAGGAGGAGGAAGAGGTAGCCAACGCAGCTGGGGCACCGCCAGCACCTCAGAAGGCAGGGTTAGCATGGCCAAAATGTGGAAAAGCTTTGTCAACAAGCCGCAACAACCAGCACCACCAGCTGATATGGAACGTCTTAGCAGGAGGCAGAATTTCACCAACATGGTGGAGCAGTATGTGTGCACATGCCTAGATGTACTGAAGGACTGGTCTGCCCCCTTCAACTTTTGGCTCTCAAAATTGGGCATATGGCCTGAGCTTGCCCTTTATGCCTTGGAGGTGCTGGACTGCCCTGCAGCCAGTGTATTATCTGAACGTGTATTTAGCATGGCAGGGGACGTTATCACAGACAAGCGCAGCCGCCTGTCCAGAGCCAATGTGGACAAGCTCACTTTCATTAAAATGAACCATGCATGGATCCCACAGGACTTGTCCGTACCTTGCGCAGAATAGACATGTATACCGGCCTTACCCAGCCATTGTTGTATTTTTGATCTTTCTCACTCTTTTGGGGTGTACCCTAATTAAAAAAAAATAATAAAAAACATAAACCAGTGTTGGCTACCTCATCCTCCTCCATCACCGCCGCTTCCACCTACACTGCCACATCCCTCGCCACCTCCAACTCCTACTCCATATGGACCTACATCAAGATTATTATTTTTATGTACTTTATGTTATTTTAGGCTATTTCCCTATGCACATTTGTTTGCAGAACACTTACCATGCTCTTAACAACATTTTGCTGCCATTTGCACCCCTCTAGCCCATTCCATTACTTTTTTAGAGCCATTTTAGTGCTCAAAAGTTCGGGTCCCCATTGACTTCAATGGGGTTCGGGGTCAAGTTTGGGTTAAGTTCTGGTGCCGAACTCAAACTTTTTTGCGAAGTTCAGCCGAACCCAAACATCTAGGTGTCCGCTCAACTCTATTTACAATACTATACAATTTTACAACACTATATCATAATAATTTTTTAATCATATTATACTGTACTATGTGATACTACCGAATGATTGCTCTATGGTACTGAAAAAAGGATAAAGGGGCAATATTCAATTTATAATCTCCAGTAAAGTCAGCCTTTTCAAGTCAATTGAGTCACGCTGCAATTCCGGGGCAAAAGCTTGACTCTCAGTTGCGGCACATTAGTCCCATTGAAAATTAGCATACCTTCGCATAAGGAATGTTTGTGTACCCAGAGATGGAAAGTGTGGGAAAGGGGGTCGGGATTTGGAAACATATTCCCCAGCAGGGAGGATGAGAAATAAAAAGAATAAAAAAGAAGAATTTACTTTAATTATAACTTTGCTGCAATATCAAGTGGCTAAAATGATTAATCTTCTATTGCTATATATTTACCAGTGATAACAAAGAGCATAAAATAGGCAAAAAAAAAGCAAAAGCTGACTGTATAAAATAGGTAAAAAAAAAAAAAAAAAAGCAAAAGCTGACTGTATTTTAGATGGTAGCTCAAAACTATATCTGATGCAAAATTTCATTGCTTCCCCCACTTGATGTTACTTTTAAAGACTACTGCCATTTCCCATATCTTGAAATGTCTCTCATTATAAAGAATTGAAAAGCAGTTTGTGTTGTCATGAATAAAATATGTTATTAATAATCCCATTTCTGCCTGCAAACATTAAGTAAAATACAGCTTGTAAAGGTCTGTGTAGCAAAAAAAAAAAATGGATGGTTTTAATTTTGTTTTACTATTTTGCAATAAACGGAAGCAAAAAAACATTTCTATTAAAACAGGCTACTGCTTTCCTTTATCTAGCATAAAGCTATAAGCAGGCTCTGCAGTAGCTCAGTATTTATGAAAGCGCATCACAGATGGTATCTGTTAAATTACCAAATTTAAACAGGGTTTTAAACACAGCACAAGTATTAAATGAATCTTACTCTGTGGGAATCTAGGCGGATTGTCATTGACATCAGTCAGTGTGATGTTCACCGTGGTGGTCCCAGATAATCCTCCCATCTGGCCGCCCATATCTTTGGCCTGAATAACCACTTGGTAATGTTCCCTGTTCTCCCTGCTCATGTCTGGTAAAGCAGTTTTGATTATGCCTGCAAAAACCAGGGGAAAAACACAGTTTCAAAATATTTTCACATGAAATACACTGCAGATGTAAAATCTTTGTCAGCAAATGCACACTGGAGATAACGTCTGCATTTTTACAAACACAACACCATACTACTAAACAGGCACTACAACATTCGATAATCAGATTGTTTGATTAATCTCGGTATAACAGTTAGCAAACAAAACTAATGAATAACTACTGTACAAAGGATTAACAAATTTAAAATAAAAATTGTAAACAACCTTTTTCATTCATTGAATCAAAATGCATGATAATAAGCTCTCCTCATTCTCTTGTGTTACATTATAATTTAAGAAACAGATACTTACAAAGCATATTGTATTGGAAAAGAGCAACATTGTTTGTTGGGTATTGTTTTTGTTATAAAATTGTACTCTTTGTTTAAAACAAACAGGCAATATCACATCCATAACAATCTTACGTTCACATTGGTCACATTTTTTTACTCACAATTTTATCTGTGGTCCACCACTCTTAGAAATTAAGCGCTGATTCCCTCTTTTTGTTATATCTGTTTCAGTATGTTGTGACACTACTGAATTAGCGGCTGATTTCTGATGTTCCACCATATCCACCATTTTTTGACCCAACATTGTTCTGTACCTCACTGGTAGCGCATAGGTTACCTTCCTTCTATATTTTATTCTGATATCACATCCATGATGTTTTTGTTGGTTGGCCTTTCTAAGTAAGAATACAATCTTTTCTTACATACTGTAAGCTTCATCTGATATTTTAAAGAATATTTTTAACCAGATATGTCTTATACAGTATAAAATATATATATATATATATATATATATATATATATATATATATATATATATATATATATATATATATATATATTATATTATTGGCTTACACTGCACTATAGGATTACACTCCTTTTTAATAAAGGAGTAGGGAATGTCACTTTAGTTACTTAATCAGTAAGAGCTGTGTTCACCGTAAATATTTAATTGTGTACAAAGGAAAAAAATATTAATAGAAATTTTGCTTGTACATGTTTGGATTAGTGAAGTTAATGAAGTTAGTATCATTTGTTAAAAAATAAAATTAACCACGTTGGATTTAATGCAGAAATCCTGGTTCTAAAGAAATGACTGTAGATTCCACTGGCTAGCCAACATACAACAGGCTAGTGGGGTCTCAATATTACAGTTGTGTGAGATTTAAGAATTATAAAATGAGTTTAAGGTTTGTACATTAATGTGATGCAGGAGTACAGAACAGTGATGCACTGTGTGGTTTTTTTTTCTTCTTTACCCATGAAAAGTCCACAGAAATCTGAGCACTGAGTATATTGTGTATACTGTATATATATATACAGTATATATACAAATTAAAAATATATACAGTAGAGTTTAATATTGAGTGCAGCTTCAACAGCTTTAAACTCTTATGGGAAGGCTGTCCACAAGGTTTAGGAGTGTGTCTATGGGAATGTTTGACCATTCTTCCAGAAGCGCATTTGCGAGGTCAGGCACTAATGTGGACGAAAAGGCCCGGCTCGCAGTTTCCTCTCTAATTCATCCCAAAGGTGATCTATTGGGTTGAGGTCATACCATTCAAGTTTCTCCACCCCAAATTTGATCATCCATGTCTTTATGTGCACTGGTGCGCAGTCATGTTGGAACAGGAAGGGGACATCCCCAAACTGTTCTCACAAAGAACTAAGGGGCCAAGCCCAACCCCTGAAAAACAACCCTGGACCATAATCCCCCCTCCACCAAATTAATTGGACCAGTGCACAAAGCAAGGTCCATAAAGACATGGATGAGCGAGTTTGGGGGAGAGGAGCTTGACTGGCCTGCACAGAGTCCGGACCCCCATCTGGTAGAATACCTTTGGGATGAATTATAACAGAGATTGCAAGCCAGGCCTTCTTGTCCAACACCAGTGTCTGACCTCACAAATGCTCTACCAGAAGAATGGTCAAACATTCCCATAGAGACACTCCTAAACCTTGTGGACAGCCTTCCCAGAAGAGTTGAAGCTTTTATAGCTGCAAAGTGTGAGCCAACGCAATATTGAACCCTACGGACTAAAAGTGGGATGCCATTAAAGTTCATGTGTGTGTAAAGGCAGACGTCTCAATACTTTTGACAATATAGGAATATATATATATATATATATATATATATATATATATATATATATATATATATATATATGATATTCTTACCTGTGTCAGGATCAACTGAGAAATATGGCTGTCCCTGAATAATGCTGTATACAATTTTGGCACTATTACCATAGGAAGGATCATCAGCATCTATGGCAGTAACCTGAATCACAGATGTACCTGGAAACAGTAAGATATGGCACAGTTAGAGGTACACAAGGCTCTACTACAGATATTCACAAAAGTAAAAAAAAAAAAATAGATAACAAAGAGTAGTCTATGATGTTTACACCAAAAAAGAACACACATAAAAATTGAATATTTTTCCTTCAGCGCTACTTGCAGGTAATATTTAAATATTTAATGAAATCTAAAATCTCCCCTCCTAGAAGCACAGGCCACTAAAGATTTAACTAAAAAAACATGGTTAAAGATAACAGGCCTTTTGTCTTGCCAATTTATTGACTGGAATATTTACCACACAGTGATATGGTTATGATGAATGACAAAATGCTGTAAATTGCCTCTATAATTATGAATCTCTAGGAGCCTTGGAAGTGCAAAATATCATAATACTTGATGAGGGAAAATCTTAGAGCAACATCTTACACAGTTTTGGCCTGGATCAGAACATTTCTGGCTGAGAGCTTTAATTGGCATATCTAGAAACTTTAATTGCATTTTTCTAGCAGCAACTAAATTACTAGTAGATGAACTGTCAAGAGTTTTATATAGGTATCACATAAGTATATGCACTTCACAGGAAAGTTCATTTCATCCAGAACTAGCCTTAGGCTTATATGCACCACCGACCAACACAAATGCAAAAGAAACGCATGCAACTTTTTTATGCTATGGTTACTAAATGCTGAATGTCCAAAAATCACCAGATTCTAATGATACTTTTTTGTCTTTTGTCTGAGTCTGATCTGTGGCTATAGTATCTATAACACTCAAAATTCTTGCGCAGACCATTTATAAATGTGCAATTTTTAAGTGCAAATCTACAAAAACATGATTATCAGTGCATATATGGACCCTAACATGACAATCAAATATTCAAGTTCTACAAAACTAAATATTCATGGTAATTTCTGTCTTACTAACCAAATTCATGTCCTCCTTGTCATCCTTCATTTATTTATAACATCACTTCTATTTTCTACTTCTATTTCTTTCTCATTGATTAGCATACATGTCCTAATAAACTGATAGTGTAGACTAATTATGGATTGTTATAGGGATTATTATTACTATTTTAAATTAGGAACCTAGCTATTAGTATGTGAGACCTTGGATTGTGTTGCTAGGATGATACAAATCTGGATAGACATAATGAAATCTCAATGACATAATCCATGAAGTGCACCTCATCCATACAGTGAGTTCCCTTAACTGCTGCCCCTTTTAGTGAAAAACACTAAAAACAAAAATGATACATATAAAGCAGACCCTGTTAAGTGATGGCTAATGTAGATATAATGGAAAATAACATACAAATGTGCCAATAGTGTGAGCACAACAATACACTATTGCTAAATAACCAGCAGAAATTAATAACGGTGAAGCATTTACAGTCCATATACAAAGAAGTCTTCTTAAGTGGAATAAATTAGTGCTCAATAAATGCTGTCACCCACACCATGCCTTCTTATTTTGATTCAAATGCTCCACCTCGTGATAAGACTCATAAATCTGCTCACCAGATCCCCAGGTCCCAGGGACTATACAGCCTTATCAGCAATCAGGAGACCTGGATGGGTCTGCACCTCTCTAATACCTTTCAGATGGCCAATGTTGATTGTATGGAGGTAAAACAGAGACACCCATAATAGCGCAACACTGTTTTATTAAATATTAAAATGCCACCACACACACATCAATAGTTAGGCTGACATAGAATGTGCCCTGACTGGCACCAGCTCAGATCTCATATCAATTGCATCCCCTTTGCTCAACCATGTAATGGGCTCACCCCACTCTAAACGCTACGAAAAGCCAGCCGGCGTGCGTTCCACAGCGTCGCCAGGAGTGACATCACTGGTTAGTAAGGATGTGTAGGCAGGCCGACATCAATGCATTTTGCCGTATGGTGTCTTCAGGAAATCCTTCAGGAGTCTTATCACGAGGTGGAGCACTTGAATCAAAATAACAAGGTACGATGTGGGTGACAGCATTTATTGAGCACTAATTTATTCCACAAGACTTCTTTGTATATGGACTGTGAATGCTTCACATTTATTCATTTTTGCTGGTAATATAGCAATAGTGTATTGTTGTGCTCACACTATTGGCATATTTGTATGTTATTTTCCATTATATCTACATAAGCCATCACTTAACAGCACCTGCTTTATATGTATCATAATGATATCTCAGTTATCCCCACAATAAGAACACACAAAAGCCAAGAATAATGATTTTATTAGTTCAATTAATAATGCACCACACTACAGAAGATACTGTAGATTTCATAAAAAGAACAACAGCAATAATAAAAACAACAACAGCACAAATGAAAATATTTATCAAAATGTAAAATTTATCTACTGCTTCAAAATGCCATGGACCTGTCCTGTGGAAGAAACAAAGTAGGATGTTAATCCCTCCCTGATGTATGTATCCTGCCTGTGCCCCTGAAACCTAGTCTCATAGGCCCTTTCGGCTGTTGTGTATTAATGAGTCCACAAAAAGGGCACATGCAACTTTAACTGCGCTGATAGCCTTTTGTATGTTTAAGATGATGGGAGTGTTGTATAAACTGCATAGTGCAGACCCATAATTTTTCGGTACCTAAAAAAAAAAAAAAAAAAATATATAGAATTTTTTTCTTTTAACAGTAAAGAAAATTACAATAAAATGGAAGAGACTGAAGGAAACGTATGCAGATTACCAGAGATCCTTATGAACACACAAGAGTGGATCAGTGGCCTCTGATCCGACTGCTTATTTACATGCAAAACAAATGGACTTCCTTTGATCAATGTTAAAGGTGTTCCAGAAATTGAGCAGTCACAAACCCATATGACAATTTCCTCTTCTGTGACCCCCTTTTTCTGCAAAAGAATTAACTTTACCACAAAGTGTTGCCCTTTTTCATCTAAGAACAATCATATGTAGTACAAGAGAGAGGGCAGCGGGACAAAACTTTAATTGGATGTTGGACATTATGGCCACCATGGCCAATAGAATGGAACACAACAGGTCAGAAGAACTGATCTATTCAAGGAGTCTTGAGGGACTAACAAGAAGAGTTCCTCTTAACTTGCAGGCTAATACATGGGCAAGTGTCTTTGATACTTTGCTATGTTCATTTCTCTATCCAGATCTGATTGGGATACTACATACTCAGAACCACCACCTCCTTATGAGCCTTATGACCATTACCCGACCCCTCCTCCACCACCATCTTATCAGTTATTACCACAATACAATAACTATGCTTCCCAACCTTCATATCTATATAATTGACCTCCAAGGCCTTTTGTGCCAAAGCCTTCCACACCCACGATTTCCTCCAATACATCTTGGCAACATGATCATTACACTCAAGTAATGAATTGGCAATGTCATCAAATGACCTTATTCAATCACCAACCTCTTATCATTTATGAAAACCTTGCATGCCGCCTGTAATTACCTATACTTATGAAAACAGTATCATTTTTTGCTAGACTAATCTCTAATCTGTTAACATTCCATGAGTAAGTGAGCTATCAACTAGAAAAAGGAAAGTCAGTGTATGAAGTGTATTTGAATTGTGCTAACACATTTGATACAGTTTCCCATAAATACATCATTTACAAATTAGGTCAGTTCTCATTAATAATAGTGTATGTACCTGGAGTGAAAACAGGTTACAGTAGTGATGGTAAATAGTTGTGATAAATAGCGTATATTCTGAAGAGTCTAGAGTTGTCCTAGGACCAATTCTGTGTAATTTATCTTTAATGATATAGAGGTTGGTATAAATAGTTTAATCTCAGTGTTTGCTGATGAAAAAAAGCTAAGCAGGGTAATACGTTCACAGCATGATATAGAAACTTTATACAGAAAGACCTCTATAAAAAAAAGGGGTAGGCAACCACATGACAAATGAGGCTTAATGTTGAAAATGTAAAGTAGTGCTTGGGGGCCAAACATATGAGCACAAGTTACTCACTAGAGGGTGAAGCTTTGGGGTAATCTAAGATGCAAAGGATCTGGGAGTCCTAGAAGATCACAGGCTCAGCAAAAGCATGCAGTGCCAAGCTGCAACAAGCAAGGCTAGCAGACTATTAGCATACATTAAAAAAGTACTTTCACAAAAGATAAGACTATACTTCTACCACTTTACAAAGCTCTATCCTGGCCACATATTGAGTATGCCATCCAGTTCTGGAAACAAGTAAAGGATGTACTGGAACTGGAGAGAGTCCAGAGAAGGGAAACAAAGCTAATAAGGGGGCTAGAGGACCTCAGTTACAAGGAATGACTATAAGCATTAAACGTTTTCTCCCTGGAGAAGAGACGACCCAAGAGGAGATATGATAGCAATATATGAATATCTTATCAGTAATTCTTTCATAGGGAGAAAAGTTTTCAGTTTCAGGTCACTTAAAGTGGTTCTTCGGTCATTTAAAAAAATTAGAAATCAACAGCTACAGATATTGATAAACTGACACTCACCTGTCCAGCTATCCAGTGCTGTCCTCACCCAAAATGGTTTCCTTACCAGTCTTAGGGTCCCGGTGCAGGCATGTTATTTGTGAGCAGCCAGCTGTGACTCCTTGTGACTTCAATCCCGGCTGCTCACTGTGCATGTGTGAGCTGCACTGCACCCTGTGAGTGGTCCCACAGCTTTCTGAGACCTGTCAAGTCATCCAAACATTTGTGGGCAGGGAGGAGAGGAGGAGAACTAGGTGATCTGAGCAGGAGTGAGAGCGAGTACCTGTGAAAAAGTTGAAGAGGAGGTGGGAATAAGAGGAAGAGCGGAACTTCCTCTTTTGGGTGAAAGAAGTTGGACAAAAAGTGGTTTAACCACTTTAAGACCAAAGGATTTTCCTGCTTAATGATCAGGCCACTTTTTTCAACTTGGTACTGCGTGACTTTAACTGACAATTGCACAGTCATGCAATGCTGCACCCAAACTAAATGTACGTCCTTTTTTTCCCACAAACAGAGCTTTCTTTTGGCAGTTTAAAAATATCCAATATATTCAATTTTTGTCATATATTTAGGCCAAAATGTATTTAGCTACATGTCTTTGACAAAAACATTCACATTCTGTTATATAACATTCCCCAAAAAAAATTTACAAATCAAAATTTTTTAACATTTTAGGAAAAATGTGTTTTCTGCTACATATTCTTGGTAAAAAAAATCGCAATAAGCGTATTTTGATTGGTTTGCGCAAAAGTTACTAACTACGGGAAAGATTTGTCATTTTTATTGTTTTTTTTTACTAGTAATGGCGGCGATCTGCGATTTTTTGCGGGACTGTGACATTGCGGCGGACAGATCAGACCCCTAACTGTTGACACTTTTGGGGGGACCAGTAACATTACTACAGTAATCAGTGCTAAAAATATGCACTGTTACTGTAATAATGACATTGGCAGGAAAGGGGTTAACACTGTTGGTGATCAAGGGGTTAAATGTGTGCCTCATGCTTACTGACATGTGTGGGGGGAGGGGAAGTGTGACACAGACACAGATCACAGGTTCAGCTATGCTGAATCCTGTTATCTGTCCCTGCCTGTCACAGAGAAGATCCGCCCGCTTTGTTTACACAAGCGGGCGTATTTTCTCACTCTTTCCCTGACGATCGGGGAAGAGAGGCGGTGATCACCATCTCTCCTCCTCTAGCCCAACTCCCACTGTGTCTAAACACAGCGGGAGCGAGCCTCCGGCGGCGTGCGTGTGCCACCGAGACAGCAGGGAATCCAGCGACGTAGGTCTACGTCGCTAGACCCAGGGCTGCCACCTTGCTGCAGTAGCAGCAAAGTGAGCAGTCTTAAAGTGGTTAACCTTAAACTGCATAAGAAGTTATTTACTGTCAGAGCAGAAAGAATGTGGAACTCTCACAGTTGGTGGTGACATCGGGAGTGTTGATATTTAAAAAAAAAAAACATTTAGGGTCCTTTCACACGGCCGCTCCGCTGCTTTCCGTGTGTCCGCAAATCATCCTATTTTTTTGCGGATGATTTGCGGACAACAATGTAAGTGAATGGCACTGGGGATGTCAGCGGAATACCATCCGCTGACATCCGATTTTCCTCCTTTCAGTTCTGTTCCGTTTTTTGGAACGGAACAGAACCCCATTTTTACATCCGTGTAAAAAACGGAAAGGAAGGAAAATTGGATGTCAGCGGTGTCATCCGCTGACATCCGCAGTGCCATATACTTACATTATGTCCGTATATCATCCGCAAACGGATGGGATGATATGCGGGAACACGGAGCGGATGACACAAATGTCATCCGCTCCGTGAAAAAAAAAAGTCCCGCAGCGGACTACAGCAGCGGAGCGGCCGTCTGAAAGGAGCCTTAGATGGTCACCTCAGTGAACACAATATACACGGATATGGGAAATGGTAGTGACCCAAACACACACACACCCACACAGGTTGAACTGGATGGACTGGTGCCTTTATTCAGCCTTACCAGCTATGTCACTATGTAGGTAACATACTACTATAAAACACACTTAATAAACTAACATTATACAAGATTGTTAAGCAAATGGATGCTTGTCTGACAGCAGAATAGTCAATGTTAGGCAATGGTAATCTAGCTATGTATCAAAATATACACTTCCTAAATACTTAATATCAACAAAAAAGAAAATTAAGCTGAGATTACTGTGAATAATTTAACTATACTCAGCCATTTTTTGGCTACATTAGCTTTCTCCGTCTGCTTTGAGTATTTATTAGGCAGGGCCCTCCAGAGTAACAGCACACTTTGAGAATATTCACTCTCATTGTAATTTTCACTATCATTGCCACTGGCAGAATTCATTATAAGTCATAAGTGACCAACTCTTAACTTCTGATATTAAAGTGGAGCTAACCCCCCTCTCCATCCTTTACAGCCAAGAGAGCTGCCATATTAGTCTCAGTTTGACCTGCCTTTGACATGATGCTACACATGTGATCTAAGCCTTTTAAATACTTAAAAGTTAATTTGAGAGTTAACATAAGCAAGTTGGCAACCATGACGGTTATCACGGCATACTGTACATTGTAACTGTTTTACTTTAGTCACACATAGTGCATTTTAATTGCCAGTTTTAATTACAGTGGTTCCTAAATCTTTTTATGTTTTCTCAACACCAAGGCAATGAATTTGTATTACACTGTCTGTGCCCTTTCTATTTCAGCACTTTCTACAATCACTAACACCATCTTAAAATGGGAAACAGGCAGACCATGGGATGTCATTTCCTTTAGTCTTAAAGTACCTTTTTTTTCTGGTGCGATTAATTAATTCATTTTTTTAAATATCTTTATTGAGATTTCCTAAAAGTAAAAAAAAAGTAAAAAAAAAAAAAAGAATTGAACAAATGGGATAAGATAAATGCAGTATAAATAAAAGCAACCATATATGGTTCATATAGCCAACAGGCCACTTTGTGGACTACTTGTACAATAAGAAAGAAAAAAAAAGGAGTATTGGTTGAAAACAATAGGTAGCTCACTACTAGGAAGCATGGATGGGGAACATTCATTAACATAATAAGTAGGCTTTAAGACAGGGCAAGTATCCACCTTATCCATGTACCTGAAGGAAAGGAGGATTTGGGGATATCACCCATATTCCAAGAAAGAAGGAGGGACCCGAGGATAATCCAATCCCCTAGGAAGATATCCTGCTCAGTGAAGGAAAGATAGAGAAGTATTATAGAAATTTTTTTTAAAAATTGTAAGAATAAACTTAGGAAAGCATAATCACTTAAAGGCATGTGGGGGGGGGGGGGGGCAACACCTTATGTGGAGAAGGGAACCAATGACTGAATAATTGTCATTACACTTTAGGAGGATATATTTTGAATATGGGGAGAGTACTCTTGGAACCAGAATGGTGTAAGCAATGTCCGTTTCTCAGAGGCAGAGTGCGTCACATCCAGGAAAGCCTGCCACCTCTTGTAGAAACACTGAAATTAGATATATGGATGTGTGGATAGATCCAGACTTTCACAGAATAGTACAACTTTTAACTTTGTTTTAACCTTGGTGATACCAGGTACCACGTCTCCGAACCATTGGAGGCAGACAAGGATCCATTGCCTTGAGCTCTGGAGAGCTAAACTAAAGTCCACCTTTGGGATAGGTGTTTGTCTGTCACTTCCAAATAATAGAAGAAGAGGGTCTGTTGAAATCTGTCTGTTTGTAACACCATGAATAAAGGATAAGACCTGATCCAAAAACTGTGATATAAGATTTCAAGTCCAAAAGCGTTGAAAGAGAGATGGTCAGGAGGCATGACACGGTGGCCGGCATCTCACCGTGGAAGCTGACTTAGGAGATAAGAAGGGCACGTATGCTCTATGCAATATTTTAAATTGTGTTTCTCTCCAGAGTGTATTTATGACTAGACTCTGAAGTTTGTTGTATCCCTCCAAAATATTGTCAACTAGGTCCATGACAAGAACATCTTTGGACCAGGATTGTATGGAGTAGTGCAACTGCTTGGTGAGGCAAGTGTTTAGTGGTCAGTATATGTCTGAGTTGGTATATTGTTCCTGGATAAGCCAAGGGTCAATCAACATACTTTGGAACAAACAGAGTTTGAGAGGACAGCGTTCAATAGGTACACATGTTCATACAGTATATGGTGGAATTGCTCAATTGCTACAGTTTTTTGGAAAGAAATATTCTCTCTAGCATCTAAAATGTTTGAAATAGATATTACTCCAGATCCGGTGATTGCCATTTTAAATTTAAAACCTACATGCCTGACACAAAAGCAATTCAAAGTATTCCTTCAGCTTCTTAATGCCGCTAAACAAACCATAGCTAAAGCTTGGAAGACTACCACTTTGAATCTTGTAGAAGTTAAACATAGGATGAATAATGCATTATTACATGCAAAAATGGAAGCCATGGATTGCGATAAATTTAGTACTTTTATAAGCATTTGGGACCCTTGGATTAAACATGGTCTATCACCGGGTTTTGAGGAACAGGTTCTGAATGCTTGGTAGTTAAGACTTATATTTTATTTACTTTGTATTAACTTTTGTGGTACAAGTTTTATTCTCGATGCCCTTTCCTTTACACACTTTACCCTACCCACACCCTGCTGACTTCTTCCTTTTACTTTTTTTTATTTATTTTTTTCCCCCACAGCCATGTTCTGAATACCTTCTCAAAATCTTAATATCTCAGAATATCATATTAATAATTCTACCTTTTTCTTTTGTTCCTTCCTTTTGTGCAAACTTCACTATACAGTATAACATTTATAATACTTCTGTAACAATAACAGTATTTGTACTTTTGTTTTTGTTTTGTAACTTGCTTTATGGCTGTTTTATAAAACTCAATAAAAGTATTGAACGAGAGGACAGCATTCATTAACATAGTTTGCTAACTGCAGGACATAAAAGTAATTATGGCTCGGCAGGTCATAATCCTCAGCCAGGAAGGAGAAGGGCTAAAGCAATCCTGATGTAGTGAAGTCATGAAGGTCTCATAATGTGAACTTTGCAGGAACATAGGATTACCAGGTAGTGGTAGATAGCTGGAAACAATGGTGGAAACTCCAAGTTTCTTTTGAATTTCTTTCCAGGTGATCAGGGTATTGCATATCAAGAGATTATATTGCAGGGGTTTTGAAAGGGCGGAAAGTTTGCTGTGAAAAAAGGTGGGTAAGTTAAAAGGGTATACCATTTCAGATCCAAAGTATAATTTATGTCGCTAGAGGCCTGCAGATGCCAAACCAAGCCAATGTGGAGCAAGCATGCTAAGTTATAGGTTCTAATATTTTGTAGATTGCCACCCCCTTTCCTCCTCGGGAGATGCAACTTGAATAACACAATGCAAGGCTTTTTTTCTATGCTATATAAAGGCAATTATGGCCCTATTAAGCTGGTGAAGATCTTAATGCCAAAGCAAAAGAGGTATTGTCTGCAGGGGATACAGTAGGCAGGCAAAATTCACCATTTAGGTGGCATCTCCCGAAGAGTGAGAGAGGGAGGTCTGTCCATCCTTCCATTTCACTTACTATCTTCGATTTTAAAGGTGGGTAGTTTAAGTAGTACAAAGGGAAGAGTCCTTTTCCAGTCTTTATCCCCAGGTATGTGATTGCCATGAAGAACAACTAGTGGAGGTAAGGGAAAGTACTGCACTGTTGGAAAAATTATTCTTTAGACCCAAGTATTGCTGAAAAGCTGTACAGAACTTTTGGACAGTGTGCATGTCCGATGAAGGGTCAGATGGAAATATTAAAATGTCATTGGCAAAAAAGGCTTTACGATGTTCCTCCTGACCCACATGCACACCATGTAGGGGTGACCTAAAGCTGCGAGGGCAAGACAGGGGAACTTAGCAATGTTGAAGGCATGTGGCATTGGGCTTTCACTCCTTGCAAGGTACCTTCTTTCCATGTTGGGGCCTCAGACTCACATCCTGTTTTCTAAAAAAGCATCTCTGTTGGTGAATTATCAGAATATGAAAGCCTTTATGCTGCCTGTAGAATAGGGGGCCCCTGCATGAAGTACAGGGTACAAAGTTACTCTAAGTTTTTAATTAATAAAAAAAGTAATGCCTGCTACACCTTTTCTCTTCCCCAGGCTGCATTCCTGGATAAGATTTTTTGTAATAATGTAATTACTCACAGTGCATATCCATAGGCAGGGTGATGGTGAGTATACTGTGCTGAAAAATATTATGATAATGATGTGCAGGGAATGTGATACCAAGTGTATTGGTGTGAACACTGTGAGTGGTTAATTAAGCTGTAGGATTGCTGCTGTGGACAACCCTGAGGTTAGAGTATGAAGTGTTGGTAATATGAAAAATATTACCCACAGCGCATGTCCTTATAAGTGAAATAAATCAAATATGTGGTGAAACAGTATATTATCTTCTGGTCCCTGTGATGATCACTGTGCACTTATCCGTGCGTGTGAACCAAAAGTGAACCAAAATAAAGTGCAAATGGTGTGCTAGCACATTCAGCTTGGCTTAATATCACTTTCTTTTGGACTATATGGACACCATCTATTTTTGCACATAATATTTTTTGAACTTTTCAACTTTTAATATCTGCATATATATAATTGGTATTTGCCATCATATGCTCTGTGCTATATTTAATTATTTATTTATTTATATATTTATTTTGATGGTATATGTGTATATATATATATATATATATATATATATATAATTTTTTATTGCACCTGATTGTAAAGTCACACTAAGCACAGCATTTGCACTTTATTTTGGTTCACATGCACGGATAAGTGCACAGTGATCATCACAGGGACCAGAAGATAATATGCTGTTTCACCACATATTTTATTTATTTCACTTATAAAGACATGGGCTGTGGGTAATATTTTCCATATTACCAACACTTCATTCCTGGATAAGGTATTTTTATAAAATTTCAGAGGAACCCTAGACAGTTTTTTTTTCTTTGTTTTGTATTGAGACAACAAATATAGTTTACAAAAATGTATACTGTCACATTAGGAATTAAAAAAAATGGAGTACCCCTTACAACTCAAATCAGACCCCGATCCAGGAATGTAGCCTAGATGGCCAGGAACTGGGTAACTGCAAATGTGCAAACACCCTCTTGAATCATACTAGACCCCATGACCGTAATACTCCTTAATACTGGAAAGCTACCTTGATGGGGGTGGCAAAGCCTTCTTCCCATGCAAGGCGCCTTTTGCCTATTTTGATGAGAAAAAGGGTCTCATCCCTACATTCTGTCTCAAAAAAGGGATGTGGGGGTCTGCAGGGGGATAAAGTTAGAGTGTGGGGGGGGGGGGGGTAAAGAGTATCCCTTGTTATGCATTCACTAACAAAAAAGGAAACAGTAAATAAAAAACATCACACCCACACAGCTGAAAAGTCCTTTATTAAAAAAAATAATAAACAATGTCCCCTGATGTAAATTCAATCACATTGTCTAGTGTAGATCTGCATCAATTATAAAGAGCAATGCCTGACAACATTGACCTGCCGCCATGACAATGCCATCGCTACCATTGGAATTTACAGCTCCCTGGCTCTGGTGGAATGTCAGCACAGCAAAAGGGATGTCAGGTGATATCATAGACCAGTTTAGCAAACTACAGAGATGCTGGGTTCAGGTTGGAGCTCATCTTTAGTCTAAGCATAACATGACCAAATAAACCTGATATGATTCCACTTTGCGTTAACTACAGTAGACAGAAAAAGAGGATGCCATGTTCACAAGGACATGGTGTGTTGGCAAAGGAGTGAAATTCCAAAAATAACCAAAGTAATATTGTTTTGCAGTAAAGAAGGTTCATGCTGAAAAAGTAAGCCACGGTAAAATAGGCCAAAAGAGGCACACAGACCTAGAGGAATCTAATATTAACAGTAGCCAAACATTTTATGGGCTACAGAAATGGCATTTAGCCAATTTTCAAATGGGTGTAGTGCTTCAATAGGGTTACCATGTTTCAAGGATTATATAAGGCCAATAACTTTAGATTTTACAAAAGAGTGCTATGTTACCAGTAATAGGTGGGTACCATGTTAACAAAGGGCAAATCGGTGTAACACCACTCTAAAAGATGCAGGGCTGTGTTTGCAATAATAACATTGAGGGGTCATTTTCAACAGAGGCATATTAAGAGGAGGGCAGCATCAAACCTCAGAATGTATAAAACAATTCCCTTACTTTTTTTCCAGTCGCTGCACACATGTGGCTGAATTTAGAAAGTAAATTGTGTTGCTAGGTGAGAAAGGAAGGGGTCTAACTAAAATGGTTTCCTGGACTTAAGGTAATTAAACTATCTAAATACATATAAATATATATATTTATATGTATATATATATATATATATATATATATATATACAGTGCCTTGCGAAAGTATTCGGCCCCCTTGAACTTTTCAACCTTTTGCCACATTTCAGGCTTCAAACATAAAGATATAAAACTGTATTTTTTTGTAAAGAATCAACAACAAGTGGGACACAATCATGAAGTGGAATGAAATTTATTGGATATTTCAAACTTTTTTAACAAATAAAAAACTGAAAAATTGGGCGTGCAAAATTATTCAGCCCCTTTACTTTCAGTGCAGCAAACTCTCTCCAGAAGTTCAGTGAGGAGCTCTGAATCATCCAATGTTGACCTAAATGACTAATGATGATAAATAGAATCCACCTGTGTGTAATCAAGTCTCCGTATAAATGCACCTGCACTGTGATAGTCTCAGAGGTTCGTTTAAAGCACAGAGAGCATCATGAAGAACAAGGAACACACTGGGCAGGCCTGAGATACTGTTGTGGAGAAGTTTAAAGCTGGATTTGGATACAAAAAGATTTCCCAAGCTTTAAACATCCCAAGGAGCACTGTGCAAGCGATAATATTGAAATGGAAGGAGTATCAGACCATTGCAAATCTACGAAGACCTGGTCGTCCCTCTAAACTTTCAGCTCATACAAGGAGAAGACTGATCAGAGATGCAGCCAAGAGGCCCATGATCACTCTGGATGAACTGCAGAGATCTACAGCTGAGGTGGGAGACTCCGTCGATAGGACAACATTCAGTGGTATACTGCACAAATCTGGTATATATATAAATACACTATATTACCATAAATATTGGGACGCCTGCCTTTACACACACATGAACTTTAATGGCATCCCAGTCTTTGTCCGTAGGGTTCAATATTGAGTTGACCCAAAGCTATAACAGTTTAAACTCCTCTGGGAAGGCTATCCACAAGGTTTAGGAGTGTGTCTATAGGATTTTTTGACCATTCTTCCAGAAGTGCATTTGTGAGGTCAGGCACTGATGTTGGACAAAAAGGCCTGGCTCACAGTCTCTGCTTTAATTCATCCCAAAGGTGATCCATCAGGTTAAGGTCAGGACTCTGTGCAGACCAGTGAAGTTTCTCCACCCCAACCTTGCTCATCCATGTCTTTATGGACCTTGCTTTGTGCACTTGGAACAGGAAGGGGACATCCCCAAACTGTTACCACAAAGTTGGGAGCATGAAATTGTCCAAAATGTCTTGGTATGCTGATGCCTTATGAGTTCCCTTCACTGGAACTAAGGGGCCAAGGTCAACCCCTAAAAAACAACTCCACACCATAATCCCTCCTCCACCAAATGATTTGGACTAAGCAAGGTCCATAAAGACATGGATGAGCGAGTTTGGGGTGGAGGAGCTTGACTGGCCTGCACAGAGTCCCAACCTCAAGCCGATAGAACACCTTTGGGATGAGTTAGAGTAGAGACTGTGAGCCAGGCCTTCTCATCCACATCAGTGCCTGACCTCATAAATGCTTCTGGAAGAATGGCCAAACATTCCCATAGATACATTGCTAAACCTTGTGGACAGTCTTCCCAGAAGAGTTGAAGCTTTACTCAATATTGAACCCTACGGACTAAGAGTGGGATGCCATTAAGATTCCTGTGCGTTTGAAGGAAAAAGTCCCAATACTTTTGGTAATATAGTGTATATATATATATATATATATTGTGACAGGAAGTCAGGTAAATCTGGGAATGTAGTCACTGAGAGGAGACACATTCCCACCTGCTTTGAAAAGTTCACTAATTATTATAGGGTGTCGGCTGCCAAAGGCAGCAGGAAGGTGTAAGGAAGTTGAAAACCATTCAGCTGTTCAGAATGAGGAGATCAAGGCCTCTATAATTTGTCCAGAGAAAATCTATTGAGTGCTGCCTCCTGTCGCCGTGTGGGCTGGGAGAGGAAGGCAGACAAACGGCTGCATCCTGACGCCATGTGGGTAGAGGACAGTCCTGTGTGCCCCCTGAAAGCTGAGTGAGCATGGGGAAGACCTCCTGAAGCGGTGTGCGCTCAGGAGGGTAAAAACGAGTGAAGACGTCTCAAAGGTGAGAAGACGAAGTGTTTCTGTGTGAAAGAAAACAAAGGGACATGTTCAATGGACAATGTTTGTGCTGTGTGAAAAGCAAACAAATGGACATTTGAGTGTCTGCTGTAGGATCAGCAGTGTCGGCCCAACAGTAGGTTGGGAAGACTTCTTAGGTAGGTTCCAGCGTGAGAAGGTAGCCGCCCACAGAGGCAAGGATTTATTTTGTGTTTTATTTTATTTTGTTGTTTTGCTGCATGCACTTGTGTACAGAAATTGGAAGAATAAACCATAAACCTGTTGTTTGCAAGCACTTTTGGGCTATTTCTCTGTGAAAACGCACCCCCAAAGGGGTCATCCACGCCTACCACCGAGCTAATCCCTCACATATGGTGGAGGTATGCAGTGGGCAGAAGCAGCAAGATCCCTGCAAGGAAGTGCAAATGTTTGATGAACTTTGTCTGGTGCATGAGATTGCACAATCTATGTGTGCAGGAGAGAAGATCCTGAAAGAAAAAAAAAAAAAATTTGTGGAGTTATTGAAGATGGGGCGTTCCAAACGCCTGAAAAATGCAAAGATAGATGAAATGAGAGACCGGATTCTATGGATGGAGGGGATGTTACCGTCTGAACCAGCCCCATCCATGCCTAAAGAGAGTCTACTAAAGAGGAAGGTTGTTGTCCCTAGCAACACTGATGAAACTGCTATGGAGACGCAGTGTGCTCAGATGAAAAGTAAACTCAAAATGGAGGAGATGTTGAAACAACTGATTATATCAAATACAGCTCAACAGCAGGCAAATGCAGCTCAACAGCAGGCAAATGCGGATTTTCAGCAGAGCTTTGCAGCTCAACAAAAGGCTCACCAAGAGAGCAGGGCAGGCTGGAAACAGAGACGCCAGCAGCCAATGGAGGCCATCGGTTTGGAGGAAACCGAGTATGTGTGCAGGGCTGAGTTGGATGCCTTGCAACGGAAAATGGAAGAAAAGGAACAAGCCTTGGAATTGCTTAAAATGGAGCATAGAAACTTGCAGGAAACGAATGAACTACTCAAGTCTCATGTGTTACAGTGGGAAGAATCCACTGCTCTTCTTTTGGTCGAGTTGCAAAAACGCAGAGAGACTATAATGGAGAAAGATACCATCCTCATGGAAAAGGAAAGTGAAATTCAGACTTTGCAGAAGCAAAGTATGGCTGATATGTTGGAGTTGCGTAATCAGCTGGAAAAAAGTCTTCAGTCTTTGGGAGCTACAAAAATAGACCTGCAGGAGTCGCAGGAACAGAATGTTGCTCTGAAAACGACATTGTCTCTCAGCAACAAGGAGAAAAGTGAGAGAGAGAAAAAATTACTGAGTACTGTGTATGAGCTCACCACTTTGAGCAATGTGGTAGATGAATTACGTGCAGACTGTGAAAGTTGGAAAGGTGAAGCCCAACGTTTCCAGCAGCAGTTAAAGGAGAAAGAAGCCTGTGTGGCAGAATTACAGTCTCATTCCCAGAAACTAGCCAATGAGGTGAAGGCTCTTATGCAGGGAAAAGGAGATTGTGAACATAAGAGGGAAAAAGTAGAGGCACAGCTTCTGGAATCGCAAGTCAAGGTGTCAGAAGGTGACCGATTGTGTGCTAAGCTGTCAGAGAAGGCAAACCGACTGCAGGTTGAGTTGGACAATGTTACAAATCAGCTTTCTCAAGCAGACAGAAAATCTAGAGAAATTGCGGAAGATTTTTCTATCTTGGAATCGCAGCTGCAAGACACGCAGGAACTCTTACAGGAAGAGAGGTGTCAAAGGCTGAGTTTTAGCACAAAGCTCAAACAAATGGAAGATGAGAAAAATGGCTTCCTGGAACAATTAAAAGAGGAGGCGGAAGAAAAGAAAAACCTATCAGAGCAAGTCGCAACATTGCAAGCTCAGATAGCGGATATGAAAAAATGCATGGAAGAAAGCGTTGGTTCATTACAGTGTGTTGAAGATGTGAAAAAGAAGTTTGATCAGATGCTTGGTGAAGAGAAGACTGTGTCTGCAAAATATGCAGAAGAACGCGACCGCGCAGAAGCGGAGGCGCGTGATAACGAGAGCAAAGCCCTGTTCTTGGCTCGCTCTTTGGAGGAAGCTCTAGAGTGTACGGCTGAACTAGAAAGTGTTGACAAACAGCTGCGTACAGAAATGGAAGAATTGGTCAGCTCCAAGGATGATGTTGTGAAAAGAGTTCAGGAGCTAGAAAAGTCTAAGCGAGCCTTAGAACAGCAAGTAGAAGAGATGAAGATTCCGTTGCAGGAACTGGAAGAGGAATTCCAGGCAACAGAGGATCTGTCCCAAAGAGGGGATAGTGTGCCTGATGCAGTTTTTAAAAGGATCAGTGTTTTGGGGTCTGTCCTGAGTGAGCCTCAGAAATGTGATGACATGTGGCTTGAATCACCCCTTTGGAATAAACCGTTCCTTCAAAAACTTCAAGCATTGGAAAATGTATCATTAGAACTTCAGCAAACAAAGGAGCTGAGTAAGAAATGTGATGATTTCTCAGTTCAGGCTGAAAACCTAGTGGGGAAAACTAAGGCTGTTGGTGAAAACGTGAAGCAAATGAATAAGTGCCTTTCAGGGAGTGTTTCCAAAATGGAACTGGTGAAAGACGGGTGGCAGAAGTTTGATCGTGATCTTGAGATGCATTCCATGTGGAATTCAGATAGAGAAAAAGAACTAGGTGACCTTGAGCGGTCAAATAGTTCAGCAGAAAGTGCATTGAAGAAACCTGTAAAAGAATGTGTTGCAGTTCCATGCTTCTTCACTGATGCAGAGAGGAGGTCTATAATGGATACCACCCAGATCGCTGGGTTCAACTGTGTTGTTGCCTTTAACCCCTATGTTGGTGGAAGGAAAGTTGATGATGTTCTGGTTGGCTACTTCTGTGAAGAGTTTGGCAAGAAATATAAACTGAATATCAAATCAAATAGTAGGCCTTTACTGCGACTCGCTCAGGAGGGCGAAAAGTTTAAGAAGTTGATGAGTGCAAATGCTTCAGATCTGCCTATGAATATGAAATGTTTGAATGATATTGATATCTCTGGGAAAAGGAACAGGGGTCACTTTGAAGAAATGTGTGACAGCCTGTTGTCTCAATTGGAAAATCCTCTGCACAGCATCTTAGAGCAAGCAAAGCTCAAGAAGGAAGATCATTCCCTTTTACAACAAAAAGTCAATGATTGTGTACAGCTGTATGGAGAGGCAACTCAAGTCACAGAGGGATGTCAAGAGTCCCTACTTGGAACAAAGCTTAGTGAAGCAAAGGTTCTCAAAGTTTTGTGGAAAACATTTATGGATTGCAGAGAGAGGCGTCTTAAGAATGTTGAAGACATTAAGACTAGCCCAATTGAGTTGCCTATGGATCACGGTCCTCCATGGTGGATTGGACAGACGGTTATGAGGGACAAGCTGTCTGACATTTATGAGAAAGCTGTCAATGAAGATGACAGAAACGAGAAGGAGCAAAATGATGCCAAAAATGCAGTTGAAGAATGTGTATATGAGATGAGAGACAAACTGTGTGGCATTTATGAGAAATCTGTCAATGAAGATGACAAAACAGTTTCATCCGGAAGCTTGAGGATAATAGGAGGCTTATCAGTGAGTCAGCAGTGCCTGACACATGCGTGCCTGGAAATATGTGTCCCAACCCTAGGGTTGAAACAAGAGGGGGGGGTATGTGACAGGAAGTCAGGTAAATCTGGGAATGTAGTCACTGAGAGGAGACACATTCCCACCTGCTTTGAAAAGTTCACTAATTATTATAGGGTGTCGGCTGCCAAAGGCAGCAGGAAGGTGTAAGGAAGTTGAAAACCATTCAGCTGTTCAGAATGAGGAGATCAAGGCCTCTATAATTTGTCCAGAGAAAATCTATTGAGTGCTGCCTCCTGTCGCCGTGTGGGCTGGGAGAGGAAGGCAGACAAACGGCTGCATCCTGACGCCATGTGGGTAGAGGACAGTCCTGTGTGCCCCCTGAAAGCTGAGTGAGCATGGGGAAGACCTCCTGAAGCGGTGTGCGCTCAGGAGGGTAAAAACGAGTGAAGACGTCTCAAAGGTGAGAAGACGAAGTGTTTCTGTGTGAAAGAAAACAAAGGGACATGTTCAATGGACAATGTTTGTGCTGTGTGAAAAGCAAACAAATGGACATTTGAGTGTCTGCTGTAGGATCAGCAGTGTCGGCCCAACAGTAGGTTGGGAAGACTTCTTAGGTAGGTTCCAGCGTGAGAAGGTAGCCGCCCACAGAGGCAAGGATTTATTTTGTGTTTTATTTTATTTTGTTGTTTTGCTGCATGCACTTGTGTACAGAAATTGGAAGAATAAACCATAAACCTGTTGTTTGCAAGCACTTTTGGGCTATTTCTCTGTGAAAACGCACCCCCAAAGGGGTCATCCACGCCTACCACCGAGCTAATCCCTCACAATATATATATATATATATATATATATTGTGACAGGTCATTTAAAGGACACAGAGTGTGCACATTGGCTCTGTGCAGAACTACAGAACGTAGATGTGCAGTGGAGAAAACTGAAAACTGCTGTTGCAGCTTTCTCCAGGTTTTGGTAGTCCTGAAAGGGGCTCTGTAGTTTGGAGATTTCATAGTGTCTTGGGAGGGACGGAATCTCCAACTCCATGTCCATGCTTTGTGGATGACCAGCAGGGTGTGTGCTCAGGTGCACACAGCCCTTATAATGAAGGTTTAGGAAGACATCAGGGCTCCCAGTTGGAGACTGCTTCATCCAACAGACAGGCGGTCTGTTCATGGAGAGTCAGTGGCTGCAGGTGGCAGCCAGAGCATGTGTGTGTCTGAGGAGACAGGAGACGGCCTGGGGACCATGGCCACAGTGAAGCTGTCAGCTTCAGAGCGTCCATGGTCTGTGTGACCAGCACCAAGAGCAGAGGTACTGCTATAGCGAGAGAGCCAGGCGGGCTAGCATTTTCAGTTTGATATATATTTACTGGAGAAGAACCCCTGCGTGGGAAACTGTTACGGACTGTTTATTTTTTGCCTTTTAATAAAAAATGGGCTGCCATGCCCTTAAACTGCAGTCCTGACTACAGTGAATCACTGGAAAAACACATCTGCCACTGAGCTAATGGTCCCCCATGTTACAATATATATATATACCAGTTTTACTTATATTAGTATTTAGGGGATGGGAGAAGGTAATGAGTGGGATACTCCTCTGGTTCAACTAGGTACACTTTGGGACACTTGAAGAAAAATGCCTGTTGGCGCTGTCTTGATGCCAGCTGAATGCCGACCAGCGCTTCCTGACGCTTATAGATACTGTAGTACTGAAACTGTGCTGGAACCTCGACTTTAATTCAGAAGATCCAGGACTGTAGAACTCTTGACTCCTGACACTGCTTTAGCTCAAAAGTCACTGAACAGCTCCCTCCAGCCCTGCACTGGCTGAGGTAGCTCTGTGTAGATACTTGTACTGCTGCAACTCTTAGCTTGTACACTTCCCACTGTACACTGACAAACTAAAGGCGCCCCCTTTCACACTTCAGGGTCCTCTACTTAGGTACCCCCTCTAATACTTCAGGGTCCTCTGACTAGGCACCCCCTTTAACCGCTAGCTGACTCCTGGATCCCTAGAACCTTCTCTGGAGTGGTCCCCTCTGACACTAGGCAGACCCCCAGGGGCAGTCCACAGTACTCATGACCTTTGTAGGCTTTCCTGGAACTGAACCCCTCTCTCTCTATCTCCGCTGGTTCTCGGCACACCAGACCCCCTCTACAGCTCAGCTTCACACTCTCTGGATTCCCAGGCGTCCACCTGGGACACCCGCTTCCTATGACAGGAGGAGAGACAGCCGTACTATCCCTCCTGGGACTCTGCTTCCCGCCAAAGACGCTGCGTCATGCGTGCCATTCAAACTTATACCCACTCCCAGAATCCGCTGTGGCATAATCTGCCTTCTGGGGTAGATACAAGCCTGACTGAGCCACTGATTGGGTTTCCTCCACTGCCCTATGAGAATCCTCTCGCAAAGCCAGTGGGGAGACTCCCCTCTAAGTAACCTCACCTGGGAGACATGACAGTCCAGCTGAAATCATGGCCCTGCTGTTAAGCAGCCAAGGCCCACTATACTTCACCTAGCACCTACCTGTAGGGTGCTACATATATATATATATATACATATACCTTATGCTTTAATGCATTCAGAAAAGGTAATATGGCATTTCAAAATCAAGCATGAAATATACAAAATGTACAATCTGTTTTCCACCTACTTTTGTTTTCATTGCACTATGCAGCTGACATTTATAATTCCTGGAATACCTCAAATGACACATTTTGCTTTCTCGAAAACAGAAGTGTAAAAAAATATACAATTTATGTTAAAAAACAAAATTAAAAACAAAGCTAAAGTAGAATTTTACAGCATAGTTATATTTTTACTTAGGCAAAAGGGGGTCCAATCTGGTACTAGCAAGGTGTACCTAATAAAGTGGCCGGTGAGTATATGTGTCAACTGCACATGCATGTGGGATAGCAGGGGCTTCTGAGTGAGGATATTGCAACCCCAAGGGCAGAGGTGCGAACACGCAGATCACATTGGACTGAGAATGTGTAAAATGCCACAAACAGCCCCCCCCCCCCCCATCCAGCAGGAGACACCACCAAAGTCTACTGGTGGACATAAGAAACTGAAACCAATAACAAGAAGGAGGCAGAATGAGCACCCAGTAGATGCTCCACAAGTTCACTTATGGAGTGGTCCCGCCTCTGGCGTTACATGTTGGCTGCATTGGAAGAAATAAGAGACAGAGACATCTAGTGTATGGAACACATACTGCAGTCACAATGAAATGCACTTAAAACCAAGCTTTAAATTGATATTGTCTCCGATCAGTTGTATAAAAAATAAAAAGTCATCAGCTACAAATACTATAGCTGCTGACTTTTAATATACAGGCACTTACCAGCCCTGGGAATGTAAAAATTGTGCATTTATTATTTTTTGTTTCTGGAGCCTCTAAAGCATTGCATCAGTGATCAGCAGAGCGCTGGTGCCAAGAATGTCTCCTGCAGTCATGTCAGTGTATCTGTAAGCCCGTAAGTTGTTAGGGCAAGCAGATACAATCTAAAAGGAAGACTTAATATACAGTACTACCACAGTGCTCCACAGCACCATTGTAGTTCATTGAGAACTACAAGCCGACAGCCACAAAGGCTATCAGGACTTGTAGTTTTCCATTTACAGAGGACTGTGAATTTATTGAGCCACATTTTTAAAATTGTGACAGCTAGCAGGGGGAGAAGATTTCCTGTTAGCTGTCACATTGGGGGATAGGGGGGATGTGGGGGTTGGTCAGTTCGTAACATGTTACATGTTACACCCTATATATGGGTGTAACATGTTGTGAAAGGTGAACTTATTCTTTAAACTACGTATATATAGCTACACTATTAATTGGCACACCAATTTTACAAACAAATAGAATAGCAACTTTATAAGATAGTATAGTAATAGTGCATGGGTGTTATTTGTTAAAAGCCCTCCATAGTAAATATGATGCACTCCATATAAAATTCTCCAACATAACAATAACAAAAAGTAATGGTAACACACTTCACCACTAGCACAAGTAAACACTTACAACACAATACCGCAGCAGCAGAAAGAGTGTCAATGAATAGGGTGACAACCTTTCCATTCCTGCTGTAATATATATGAATATATATGAATTTGCACACTTATGTGAAAATAGCTTTTGGTCTTACCCACACAGAAAGTGCTACAGTTATAGGTCATCATAAAGACCACCCTGATGGTGGCTCAATCCATGTGCCTCATTTGGTAACAGACAGTAAAGTTACAATACAATTTAAGTCAAGAGGGTAAGGAGGGCCCTGCTCACAAGAGCTTTCAATTTAAAAGAGACGATCAACTGAAAAAAATAAAACTGAGGGATGAGCAGATAGATAAATTTAATTCCCAGTTGTTAAATAGAGGTGGTATAGGCTTCAATGAAGAGAATAGTTTTCAGACATTGACTAAAGCCAGATATAGTGGGAGATACCTATAAATGTTGAGGTAGAAAGTTTCAGAGAGGGGGAGTGGCTTTGGAGAAGTCCTAGAGGTGAGTCTGGAAGGAGGAGTGAAGGATCAAAGAGAAGAGAGTAGGAGGTCTTGGGAGAGGCAAAGAGGATGTTTTGTATAATATTTTGAGATTACGTTGATGAGGTAGCTGGGGGAAGAGCAGTGGATGGTTTTGTATGTTGTGGATAGTTTGACAGCATTACTTATGATAGACTGAAGTGGGTAACCTGTGTAGAGGTAGGTCAATAAAAAGGGAGTTGCATTTATTATTCTTTTCTCTTTTGGTGGGCTTTAAAGAAAGTGCAAAGAACGTCGCCTCGAGCCGCACATCTTAGCAGTAGAGTTTACTAATATGATGACACATAAAGTGCGGAGCTTTTACAAAAGGATATCATTATCATGATCAGGTGAGCCTAGGGCAGCATATTGTGTAAGTGTATCCCTCACCAAGGACATACCATGCTGTTTTCCACCACTAACTTCAACTAAACTACCTTCTAAGGCAGTGGGCAGCTTTACAATATCTGTTAGGCAATGCAGCTTGCTCAAGCAATATGTTAGACACTGGAATAAACACAAAAGCTTTTTTTTTCTCACAGGCGGGCCTTTTTCTTCACTGAAATGATACTTTAACTTCACAGTTATTGATGGTTCCAATTATAGTTGCCATTAACTCATGTGTCCTCTGTAACAACAGTACATGTACTTTTCCAGTTGCAAGATCACAGTGTTTGGCTTTCTTTTATCAATTTCTCACAACAGTATTAATGTGTATTTTTGTAATAGAAACACAGCCACCCTTTTTCAAATAACAAAAACTTAGCAACAATAGTACTATCAAACGTGCCTGTTCAATTTCAACACATAACTTTCATTTTGACCCTGACAGTAATTTTTTCAACAATTCATTTTACGAAAACATTTCTCCTTATGATCAAACTGCTAAAATTATAGCTTACAACAAGGCCTATTAGTACAAACTTCATAATAAGGGTCACCACAAAACTATTTTCACATCAATACTAGCTATCTTTGTTGTTGGGAATGTACCCTCCACCCTCCTAAATATATATATATATTTTTTTTTTCGTGGGTAACAGTTGTTTTTTGCTTGTTCTGGCATTCATTTCATGTAACTGCCATTCTACTAGGTTTATTCAACTGTTACCAGCAGCAGATTTGTAGATGTTCAAATAAACACACAAAAAAAGAAAAAGTTCAAATATATCTACCACTCTGTTAAATAATATTAATATACAGTTTCTACCAGGGCATTGGTTTGCAGAGATTGAGTGAACAGTTAAATAGGATGTTTGGCATCAAATGTCACATTGCCCCACGCCACTCCTGACAACATCTATTGACAAAACACTTTGGGAAGAGCCTAAACCAGATGACACAATTTCCTAGAGACCGCTTAGACCAGATACGTATTTCTAATAGAGAAGGAGGATCCTTTTTCAGGTGCTCACATTGCTTCATGGGTGACATGAAAAGTTTGTGTGACTACAGTGTCCTTTGGTTAAAAAAGTGACTTGCCCAGAAGATATTGTTGGATGGTTGGAATGTGTTTGCAAGTCCAAAAAATCACTCATTACTAGGGTCATAAAAGACAAACAAATTGCAGCGCTATGGGTACTTAGAACAAATAGTCCATATTACAGACTAAAAAGGGAAAAAATATAAAGGTGCACTAGTCTTTCATTGAACAACCAAAAATCGAAAATCGAAAAATCGAGACCAACTAGTATTACAATATAGTCCACAGTGATAGTCTGTGAAGGTGCAATACTCCTTTGGATATATGAAAATGGAGCAAATGACCACTCACAAAACACAAATGCTATCTCAACCATGAGAACAGCCCGCACGCTTATTGCAAAAAAATTGCAAATACAGTTTTTCATATAGATCCTCTAATGGTGTCTGGTGTTGTCACCTCCTCCGCATTATGTCATATCCATTCAAAATCAAAGAAAAAATGTCATAGTGTAGTAAAACCAGCCCTCCTGGAATGAAAATATTCAAGTAGAATAGTCAGGAGAGTCACTCGTGATAGTAACAAACAATATTAGATCTATGCATCACTCTGCCTTCCCCACTCACACTGCAAACTCACCAGAGGGAGTATGACAACAATCAATATAAACTATACTCATTTGGGATGGATGGATGGATCCAAACAATGCCTCCAATATCCACTTGCTCCAGGACTCACAGTCAGATGGTTTTGGAGAGACTCGGCCGCTCACACCACAACATGAACCCAGTATGCAAGAAAACAGGGTATCATGATGTAGTATTTTTTATTAGCATATACATGATTTAAGGATACATGCTTATAAAAAATACTACACTATGACACCCTGTTTTCTTGCATTCTGGGTTCATGTGGTGGTGTGAGCGGCTGAGTCTCCCCAAAACCATCTGACTGTGAGTCCTGGAGCAAGAGGGGAAGCTCTGACAATCAACTTCTGAAAAACCTCCCTGCCCATACATGGATGGAAATTTAGCTGGTCCCAGCTTAAAACCTAAGAATTCTATGAAAGCTCACAAAGACTGTTGAGGCAACAGGAAAAACAAAGACAAAACTACAATCGTGTTATCTCTCCAGGAGACAGAGGAAGGATCTAAGCAACAAATGGATGGCAGCCAAAAAGTCTACATTAAACCATAGTTGTATAGCCTTTTCAGTAATGAAGGAGCTTGTTTTAGGAGAGACAGACATTATTTTCAATGTGATATAACTGTTTTCACTAACAAGGAGGAGGTAGAACAGATTTAATCTCACAAATCTATCTAAACATACAATTATTTTTATACTGAGAGGAAATATTTGCACAAACAATTTAAAATGCATCTTTACTTCATAGTATGTCACACAGAAAGGATGAAAGAGATGTTTGAGAATTTTATAGGTTGATCAGGGGCATAAGCTGAACATTATGTCCAAAATCCTCCTCCCTTTTTATCTAGTAATGTCTCTGTAGCAGCTGTATAAAGTCACAAGAGGGCCAGCCGTAAAAATAAACTGGAGAGAAAAGCAGTAATTTAACCAAGCAACAATCCTTATAATGTTCAGTAAGTCTTGCTTTTTTTGCTACAATTCTGTCCATGTCACATATCACTATTCCAGCTAGAGCTTCATATCTCATGATCTAAGCTTCTATTTAGCTGTAGGACCATTTAAATTACTTCATAGATGGAAGAAGAGTTTTACCCATGAAAACTACTGTGAGTCCTCTAAAACGGAAATTTCTACAATGTCCACCTACCTTCAGTAAAGCATTAAACCCTGACCATGGTTATATGGTGCGTTTACGGGCATTTAAAAACCTTCTCTGACCACTTCTGCTGCCCATAATGTTATGTACTTTTACATTTTACACACACCCAGAAATCACAGGTAATGTCATTGACCAAATTTGGTCAGTGACATCATTTTGGATTCTGGGCTGTCAATTTACATTACTGCAATCTGTCATTTAGTGAAAAGGGTGTGGCGTATAAACATCGTTGGGTGACAAATCATTATGCCTGATATAGCTTACATCACTAGATGCCATCATTTTTTTTTTAACAATCTTTTTATTCATTTTTCACCAGAAAAGTACAAACATTCGGGAAGTACAATTCCCAATAACATTCAAGCATAACTGTAGCTTGCATTCATAACAGTAAATTCAGAACATTTCAAAATAGATGCCATAATTGACTTGGATTACAGTACTGGACACTGTACCATGGATTTACTTCAGAGGGCATTATTACATTTTATTTGTTATGCTTCTCTTTGTATTAACATATAAGGGGTACTAATGTTCTCCTGTAGTAATTGCTTCCTGAAGATCGAGAAACACAACCATGCCCAGAATTTGGGTGTGTGCACAGTGAAGCTTAGGAACCAGTGCATAGAATCAAGGCTGGACGTGAATCTGTGAATGCTCACTAATGTGTGTGGGCATTAGCATGAATTAGCATGCACATCCCTTACTGGCTTTTGCTGCCCAGTGTCCTATTTAAAGTGGATTTTCACCCAAAAGGGGAGTTACACTTGTCAGTTTCCTCCTCCTCCTTCTTATGTTTTGGCACTTTAAATAGTTTTTCGGAGATTGGATACCTGGTTTTTACAGTGACCCACTTTCACTTCGGGTCAAATTTCTGTGGCAATCGGAGGGAAGTCAGGTCCCCCTCCTTGCCCCACAGCCTTCTGGGAAACTTCACAGGTCCCAGAAAGCTGTAGAACCATTAACAAAGTGCAGCGCGGCTCACACATGCACATACTAGAAATAAAGAGTGCATCATGTACATTAGGAAACCTTTAGAACACAAAGCAGTGTAAAGCTTGCCAGCAGCAAGACAAATTTAAATAGCAATTAGGCCCACTTTTTAAAAAAAAAGCCTTACAGCAAAAAAAAAAAAAAAAAAACACAAAAAGGCCCTATTACCATACAAAAAAAAATGAATATTTCCCCGAAGTAAACAAAATCCCAAAATGCTGTAAAGAACCTAAATTAACTACAAAATAAAGTTAAAGACAAATCAACAAATAATAAGAAGAAAAAAGGCTTCCAGAGACTGGGAGAAGGATAATTCAGAGATAAACGTCAATTTTAAAATGGACCACCACAATCTGGTTTATATAATAATTTTAATATATAGCATTACATCACCATAAATGTCCATGAATATCTATAAAAGTTTAATTTATACCCTCCTACTTAGCTTTACATAGTTTGTCTGAGGTTAACTATTGGTTCTGTGATGCTGTCAACTGTCTAAAGTCAGATAGCACTTTGGGAGTCTATTTATAAAACATTCATTGTACAAATTTCAGGAGTTTATGGGCAGGTTGCATGAATGTTCCCCATATTTTTTTAAATAGATTAATTCTTTTGTTCATCAACTCCATCTAGTTGCCAAAATGCGGTATATTTTCTCAATTAAGTTAAAAAATTCCTACCTGCCTTGGGATCCATTTAAATATATCTGATAGCCCAGGAGCAGGAATGATTGGCAATGTGACCATTGTGATTGGCTGTCACAGTGATCGTTTGTCAGTTCCACTGGCTACTGATCGTTAATCCAGACTTAGGGCTGTCTTTGACAACTCAGTCTCTATGCTGGTAGCATGCAGTGTGTGCACTCTCAGCACGGAAACATTGGCCACCTAGCAACTCATATGTCTAGTGTATGGAAGTTAAATCCTACCCTTTTGTCATGGCACATATGTATTATGCAGGTGGCAATAGGTTAAATAAAATACGTTGAGATTTGTTCAGTTTGCGCAAATGCTGCAGGCAGGCTGACAAAGAGGAGGTTTTCTTTGAAATGCATCCTGTGTGCAAAGGGACAAATTCTCTTTGTGTGTACACCAAGGGGTTACTGTATGTATTGGTTTGCAAAACATCAAAAATTAAGTAAGCAGGGCTGAAACCACCTGCTTCAGAACTCAGAGCTGAAAATGCATTGATTCATAAAAAACGTCATTGACACTTTTTAGAAATGTGTTGCACCTTTCCAGCACTAATAGTACTTGTGACAGAATTATGTAACTGTCAGGAATAATAAGAAAGGGGGTGCTTCATGAACCCCACTTCTTTATGGGATGGTGGCAAGGGTATTGAGAGACAAATTTAAAATTTTTTTTATTATACTATTAAATTATAGCTAGGGCCTGATATTTTAATTTCTAGGTAAAGATTAGTGAGGTGTTGAACTTTTGACCCAGGTCATTAGGTTTTGAACTTCCCGCCTGCACTCTTAGTGTGTATCCAGGCAGTTTTGAATTAGTAGGGGTCCTTCCTGCTTTTTTCCTAGCTATCTCTGGGCAGTTTAGCGCGTGGAGGGTCATCTCACGCTCAATTAGCCCGCTCTTTGGCCAGAAATCCAGTCTGTTCTGGTTCCAGTAGGGCTATTTATACAGGTGGCCGCGGGGCTCCGGGTCACTTTCTTACCTCAGGACTCTCTATCAAGATCCCCCTCCCTCCCTCCCCTTTTTGGTTGTCGCGGCCCGCTATTAATTATTTGGCTATCTCGATCGCCCTAGCTAAGTTCCTAGGGTGGATGAAAGTTATTTTTAATGTGTTTATTTTAGGTCATGTGGATAATGGCTATAAAGTTTAAGTCAGGTTGTCAACCCGAGCGGTATGGCTGGGTTGCTATTTTATGTGATCTGAAGTTTTAATGTCAACAAAGTCTGAAGTTTCATTTATTGTAATTTAAGCCATTAATTAAAGCAGCCGCGGCCTTTTATCACCAAACGATGTCTGGCATTTTATTTATTTATTTATTTATATTTATTATGTTTAGGTAATTTATTTATGTAAGGTGTACATCTTGCCTGCCATTCCCATAGGTATATGAATTTGTCATATGAGGTGGTCAACACTGAGACTGGAGTATTCATACCGGAAATTCCCTCCTCAGTGCAGCTCAGGGACGCAGAGCCAGATAAATGTAAAGGTCTGCCTTGCTCCTTGAATCTGTGGCCACTATTCAGTCAAGTAGAAGCTCTTGAATCCTTCTGCTGCTGTGCGCTGTCAATCCAAAATAATTGGACTTGATGGGGAACTATTTTTTAAGTTTCCCATCAGGTTCCACCCAAGCAGTGACTCAGAACATTTCTCAAATATGGGCATGCCCATATTTGTAGTGACATGACCCACTATCCCTGGCCCTTTCTTTACATTTAGCTTTTGGCTAGGGAAACTCCTGCGGTAAAGTCCTATGAGGGAAACTGTCACATTCTTTTTAGCTTCAAAGTACAAACATGCCCCATCATGAGTACTGGCATACCTCTGTATTCGAGTTTAGAGTTGGTCTTTATCTGCTAAATAGTAATCTGTTGCTGCCATTGCAACAGTTTGAAGTGGTGGTAGCTAGAATTATTTGAATTTGTTAGGCTGTGTTGATAATATTACTAGAACTGGCACAAATGGTTGTCTAAATGGGTTGCAAATATTGTTTTTACCAGAAAAGTCTCATTAATGCCTTATTGAATTCCCCTGGGTGTATTTTTGGCTGGAGTCAAAAAAACCTATTTCCTGACAGACTCCATGGCAGCCTACGTGTGGGTTAGTCCCGCCTCCTCCTACCTCATAGGACCCCACTCCCATAAATTTCACTCTGCCCCAGAGACCATGTTCCTTTTTTGTCCTCCTCCTGTTGGATGGATATCAAGTCTTACCTCATGAAGATTTTCAGTCTATTTCCTGGTGATTACACGATCGATTCCAGGCTGAATTCCTGAAGAGTCCAGTACACCCTAGCTACTAGGACACGGGTGTGCAATCCCATGCATTGGAGAAGCATAAAGCCTGGCCACTGGCGGGCAAGCTGAATACGGCCAATCGTCCTAGCTACTAGCGGGAGGCCCATTAATACACCCCGAAACGATGCGCTGGAGGTTTTCGTGTCCCAGGTCAGACCGTGGTTTGGAGCGTGCTTGGTAACGTATGGCAGCCATTTTTTGTATATGTATTTTGTCTTGCGGTGTTTTGGAACGCAGGTGCGTTTCATCTTGCGGCCCCGGCTCTTCCTGTGTCCCAGCGCAGCTTCCGGGTCACCGCTGGGTGTCTGGGGGCGGTGCTGGCGCAGTGGAGTGGCTGTTCGTGCTCACACATGCGCACGGATGCGGTTAGTCACGGGGGGGGGGGGGGGGGGCGGTGATGTCATCATCTGGCGGCAGATTTAAAACTGCTGTCACAGTGGATCACATTGGGATTGTACTGCGGGCATATGCGGCGGCTTCCCTGTGTTTGATCGTTCTCTGCTAGTGGTAAGCTTAATCCTGCTGGATGTCTGTGTGCAGTCTGTGTATGCACTATGCAGCACTTCCTTATTCCTGTGTCTTTTGCAGTCTTCCTGTTAAGAACAGTATGGATACTTCACCGCCCCCCAGTGGCCAACCCTTATTCTACAGGTAAGAGTGGTATTATTTTTACCTATCCCTGTACGGTTCGGATTTAGGGCAGTAGGGGTAATTTTTCCCTTTTCTCTTAGCCCTTCTAGGTCTGATAAACAAACGAAAGCACGCGAAGATAAGGACCTTACTAGGTCACAACGTCATCACACATCTCCTGGCACTAGTCGCCACAAGTCTTCTACCAAACATCACAGGGAAGGCTCCACGCTTGCATCAGCACAAAGACACCCTGATGGAAGATCTTGCTGGGGTTGTGCAGCACATGTTTCTAATGGCAAATTACTATGTGATGCATGTTTTGCCCATGCCTCTAGAGAAAGGGGGAATGATAACCAGCAGGTGGAATCCCTGGTTAGACGGGTGCTCCAAGAATCCCTACAAAACCTGGGGTTGACCGCACCTGTAGACCCTCGGCTGGTATGGCAGACATCCCTGTTAGGGATAGCCTCAGTACTCCCGGCCCTTCTCAACAGAGCATTTCCGGCTTCAACTCCTCGGATAGTGAGGACGAATCGGATACTCCTGGCACAGGCTTTGATTTTGCCTTGGTCCCTACCCTGGTTAAGGCAGTAAAGGGAGCCCTAAAGTGGGAGGACCCAGTAGAGTCACCATCTAAACAAAGAAGGTACTTCAAGCACCTAAAGAAAGAGTGCCATAAACTTTCCCTTTTTAGGTGAACTTGGTGAAATTATCTCGGATGAGTGGGGATGTGCAGAGAGGAAACATTATCTGGTATCCAAAGTTTCCAGGATGTACCCATTCAAGAGTGAGGATGTGAAGCACCTGGAGTCATCGCCCCTAGTGGACGCCGCCCTCATGAGATTAGTGAGGCACGTCACTCTTCCACTCAAAGACACAGTGTCTTTTAAAGATGGGCTGGAAAGAAGAATCGACACTGACCTTAAGAAGATTTATGTGTCTGCTGGAATGGCTTGTAAGCCAGCCCTAGCCATTGCGGCTTTATCCAAGGCCATGGAGGCCTGGACAATAGAGGTGGATTCGGATCTAAGGCCTGTATCAGAAGAAGTAGCCAGAGCTTCAGCAGTGAATGAGCTCAGACTGGCGGCTTCTTTTCTGGGGGAGGTTTCCCTAGATATTATTTGTCTGGTGGCCCGAGGCAATGCTCTCTTCAGTGACAGCTAAACGGGCTCTATGGCTGCGCCCCTGGCTGGTTGATCCTTCCTCCAAGCAGGCTTGGTGCCGTATTCCATTCGAAGGGTCATTCCATTCGGGAACAAGCTGGAGAGCGCTATTTCACGGGCCACGGGCCGTAAGTCGGGGTTCCTCCCACAGGATCGTCGCCTGCTGGGTCAGAGAAGGACACAGTCCAGACAATCTTCGGATAGAGCGAAGGATGCTCAAAGTTACAGACCTGGTCGTGAATTCCGGAAAACATGGAGGAAAAATCCATCTTCAAACCAAAAGGCTTCCAAAGGAGCCTCTTCTAGTAGCCGGGAAGCGGCTAAGTCCTTTTGATGTTGGGCCTGTCCAGACGGTTCAGGTCGGTGCTCGCCTTCTCCGGTTTCGACATGTCTGGGCAGCCTTGATAAGAGATTTTTGGGTCATCAGGACAATCTCCACAGGCCACACTTGGTCGTTCTGCAGTCCACCTATCCTCAAGTTCGTTCCCACAGCTCTTCCACGGTTGGAAGAAAAAAGGCAAATCCTTTCAGCATACGTAGATGCGCTGCTGCTTCAGTAGTTCCAGTACCAGCCAAAGAGAGGTTTCAAGGCCTCTATTCTCCACTCTTCTTAGTAATGAAGAAGAACGGCTCCTGGAGACCGGTCATAGACCTCACAAATCTAAACTCCTTTATAAAAAAAGGGAAAATTCAAAATGGAGACACTATTGACAATCCGCCAGGCGGTTCAGCCAGGAGATTGGCTTGTGTCAATAGACTTGAAGGATGCATATTTCCATGTGCCATCTTCAGTTTACATGTCTCCCATTCGGGCTCACAACATCTCCTCGAGTATTTTCAAAACTCTTATTGGCTGTGGTAGCCCTGATCAGAATCAAGGGAGTGCGTCTTCACCATTATTTAGACAACTTACTACTTCTGTCGCAAGATCGAGAGCAACTCCTGGTTCACAGAGATCAGGTCACAGCGACTCTTCTCGAGTTCGGCTGGTTGCTAAACCTGGAAAAGAGCCATCTGGAGCCCACACAGGCACTTATCTTTCTCGGGGCTCAATTCAATACAGTCAAGGGCATCATCTCCTTGCCTCTAGAGAAAATCCTGATTATCAGAGACAGAGTACAGCTGGCCATGTCAACATCTCATCTCCGGGTCTCACAGTGCCTCAAAATAATAGGTACTATGGTGACCACGACACCTATGGTAAAATGGGCTCAATGGAGGATTTTCAAACAGGATTTCTTCGCCAATGGTGCCCAGGCGACATGGATCATCTGATTTGGATTTCCCCAGTAATGCGGCACAGTCTCCTGTGGTGGTTGCAGAAGAGGAATCTACTCAATTGCCATTCTATCCTTCCCATCTCTTGGGTCACGATCACCACGGACGCAAGCAACACAGGTTGGGGCGCTCACTGCCTATCAGAGATAGCCCAGGGCAAATGGAATCCTCGGTTACACAGGGAAGTTTCGAACATCCTGGAGCTTCGAGCAGCATTTCGAGCTCTCCAAGCATTTCATCACCTTACAGTAGGAACATCTGTCCTCCTGAGGCTGGACAATACGACGGCAGTGTCGTATATAAAGCGTCAAGGGGGAACTCGCAGTCACTCTTTATTGAGAGAAGTCGAGCCAATAATGGTCTGGGCTCAGAAATACTTATCCAACCTCACTGCGGTTTTTCTGCCAGGGACACAGAACATCCAGGCGGATTTTCTATCACGAGTCTCCATGGACAACGAGTGGAGTCTTCATGCCGATGTGTTTCAGTGGCTAAAATCCCTAGGGTTCCTTCCGGAAGTGGATCTGTTCGCTTCCCCGTGCAACTTCAAGTTGGAGAAGTACTAAACGAGATTCAAATGCCCACAAGCTTTCGGGATGGATGCCCTAACAGAGCAGTGGAGGTTTCACAAGGCTTACGCCTTCCCACCAGTTCCAGTCCTCCTGCGATTCCTGACGAGACTCAGGTCGGAAGAAGTGGAGGCTCTTGTGATAGCCCCATATTGGCCGAACAGGCCCTGGTTTCCGATGCTGCTACAGCTGAGCTTTCGCGAGCCAGTTCCACTACCTTCCAGGCAGGATCTCCGGTCTTAGGGAACGGTGCTACACCCTTGCCCGGCCCATCTGCACCTGATGGCCTGGTTTTTGAAAGGGAAAGGCTGGAGGCATTAGGGTGTCCAAGTGGAGCTATCTCCACACTATTGAATGGGAGAAGAGCTGGAACAAATAGATTCTACGAAAGGATATGGAAGAAGTTCATGTCTCATATCTCCGGAAATATGGATGTGCAAGGCACTCCAAAGGTTCAACACATTTTGAGTTTTCTTCTGCCTTTATCAGTCAGTTCTCTTCAAATTCAAGTGTCAGCTATCTCGGCTTTCACAGGAACATCCTGGGCAAAGCATCCTCTAGTGAGGCAATTTTTTTCAGAGGAACTTCTAGGCTCAGACCACAAAGGAAGCCCAGATTCCCTAAGTGGGATCTTCCACTTATTCTGGATTCCTTTGCAGACCTCAGAAAAGATAACCTGGTTCAACTCTCCATCAAAGAATTGTCTCTTATAGTTGCGTTCCTGGTGGCAGTCGCCTCAGCAAAAAGGGTCTCTGAGCTAGGAGCTTTGGGATGCAAAGAACCCTTTTTGTCGTTTTTCCCGGATTGGGTGGTTCTGATTCCCATGTTGGATTCGCATCCAAAAAGTATCCTCTATTTTTCATGAAAATCAGGAAATTGTCTTGCCAACATTCAAATCCTCTAACTCTGCGACTCATCCACTGGATGTAGGGAAATTCTGAAACTATATCTGGAAGCCACATCTCATTTCCGCCATTCAGATTATTTGTTTGTCCTGTTCTATGGGAAGAATAAAGGCTTGCGTGCTTCGTCTAGAACGATAGCATCTTGGATTGTCCAGTCCCTTCAATGGGCCTATAGAGCTAAAGGTTGGCTCCCCCGGAGGCGGTGACAGCGCATTCTACAAGAGGAATGTTGACTTCTTGGGCAGCGTTTCGTCATGTGGCTCCTGAAGTTGTATGCAAAGCGGCCTCATGGTCCCCAATTCACACTTTCATGGCTCATTATTGTGTCGAGCCAGCTTCTTTATCATCTGTTGATTTTGGTTTGCGGAAACTATCAGTTGATGGTGCAAATTAAATTTCTTTTGAACAGCAGATTGCCCACCCTGGTGTGTTTGGCTAGTTATTTCCCACACGTAGGCTGCCATGGAGTCTGTCAGGAAAACGGAAAATTTATATCAAATACTTACCGTAATTTTCCTTTCCTGATGGACTCCATGGCAGCCGGAGTCCCCACCCATCTGCCGGAGGAGGCTATTTTATGGAACATGGTCTCTGGGGCAGAGTGAAATTTATGGGAGTAGGGTCCTATGAGGTAGGAGGAGGCGGGACTAACCCACACGTAGGCTGCCATGGAGTCCATCAGGAAAGTATTTGATATAAATTTTCCGTTATCATGGAATTAGAGGTGCGCATAAATACAATTTAAATTTGTGTACCTTCATGGCACCAGTCACAATTTGGCTAATCCAAACAAAGGAAAAAAAAAAGGAACAAAAAAAAAAAAAACACATTGTAAGTTTCAAAATAAATTGTGCAGGCTTAGCCATTTAAGTTGAGGTCAGCTCAGCTGTGACAATGTCTGCTAATATAATCTACCAAACCTACGCTGATAACTCACAAAAGGTTAAATTAGCAAAGCTTTAAAACAAGGACGAGGCTCTTTATTTTAGCCATGTGACTGTATTTTTTTTTTACTTTGGACTTAGCTGAAAATAACTGTCACTTTTTTCCAAAATAGGTATACTTTCCTGGTGTGTTTAGGGTGTGTTAGCTTCATGAATTTAGCCTTTTATTTCCTTATAGTGCATAAAAAAAGAACAATGTATTTAAAATGTGTCAAGGTAAACTACAAAAACAAATATTTTTCTTCTTTGCAATACATGCACATTTCCTATCGTTTAGACATGTTGCAAGTATAAAATAAATAACTGCTGATGTGCGAGAAATATACTCTGGAATTCATAAAGAGTATGTAGACACTTATTACAATCATATATATATATATATATATATATATATATAAAAAGCTAAAAGTGCAGCATAACCAAAATAATCTCATAAATACATAAATACAATATAATTATCCTATACAAATAAATAGTATAAGTGATCACAGATTAAGTACAGAACAGCCCCACAATTCTTATTCATAAAGTAAATAAAGGGAATATATATGCATACATAACCACCACAAATGTGTAATTTCACTGAATAATTAATACAAATTCATATAAAAGTCTACCAATATAGTGTATTATCCACAATGGTCAGAATCAGAATACTTTATTAATCCCAAAGGGAAGTTATTGCAGCACAGCCACATTCAACAAAGACAACACAAGACCACAACAATAAATAGAACAAGACACGGTGACACAACAGAATTACCAATAACAGCAATTAGCACCCATAAAACAAATTAAAACTATACTCTAATAAACCATCCATACAATTACAGTAAATACAACATAGAATAACACAGATTAAAAATAACAGAACATTTACTTTATGAATAAGAATTGTAGGACTATTCAGTTTTTATTCTATGCTCACTTCTATGAATTGTGTATATCATGGGTGTTCAACCTGTGGCATTCCAGCTGTTGCAAAACCACATGTCCCATTATGCCTCAAACGTTGGGAGTCATGCTTGTAACTGTCAGCCTTGCAATGCCTCATGGGACTTGTAATTCTGCAACAGCTGGAGGACCACAGGTTGAGCACCCATGGAATCTTATGCTGTTATCTGTATAGGATAATTATATGGAATTTATGTAGTTATAAGAAAATTTTGGGTGCATTGCACTTTTAGCTTTATACTGCATATATGGTTGGGTGTGGGAACAATGTCAGTGACTAGCGGCAACACATTTTTGTAGACTTTAACCACTTCAGCCCCAGAAGGTTTTACCCCTTAATGACCAGTCCATTTTTTGCGATACGGCACTGCATTGTCTTAACTGACATAAGCGTACTGTACCCAATAAAATTAATGTCCTTTTTTTCCAACCACTAGAGCTTTCTTTTAATGGTATTTGATCATCTACATGTTTTTTATTTTTTGTGCTACAAACAAAAAAGACCGAAAATTAAAAAAAAACAATATTTTTCACCTATTGCTATAAAACATTCCCAATAGAAAAAATTAAAAAATCATATCCCTTTATCAGTTTAGGCCAATTTGTATTCTGCTATATATTTTTGGTAAAAATAAATCCCAAAAAGCATATATTAATTGGTTTAAGCAAAAGTTATAGCGTTTACAAACTATGGGATAGATTTATGGACATTTTATTTTTTTAATTGTTTTTATTAGTAATGGCGGCGATCAGCGATTTTTGGGACTGCTACATTGCGGCGGACAAATCTGACACTGGGTGACACTTTTTGGGGACCAGTGACACCAATAAGGTGATCAGTGTTAAATAATATGCACTGTTACTGTATAAATGACACTGGCAGGGAAGGGGTTAACACTGAGTGTGATCAAGGGTTTAAGTGTGTTCCCAAGGAGGGATTTCTAACTGTATGAGGGATGGAGGTGCTCAAGGAAAAGAAAGATCTGTGTCTCAGCTTAGCTGAAATACAAGATCTCTCTCTGCCTCTGTGACAGAACAGCCGTTCTGTCAGTCTCCAGGACAATTGCGGGAGGCCGGCAGCAATTGCGGCTTCCGGTCCCATGGACTGGCTCCCGCTGTGTCTAATCACAGTGGGAGCACGGCTCTGGAAGAGCACACACACCCCCTAGAGCTTTAAAGCAAAATCACATATATGTACATGATTTTGCGCTTAACCACTTTAATACAGGGCACTTCCCTCCCTTCCTGCCCAGGCCAATTTTCCCCTTTTAGCGCTGTTGCAATTTGAATGACAATTGCGCGGTCATGCAACACTGTACCTACACCAAATTTATGTCATTTTCCCCCCACAAATAGAGCTTTCTTTTGGTGGTATTTGATCACCTGTGCGATTTTTACTTTTTGCTAAACAAATAAAAAAAGACCGAAAAGTTTGGAAAAAAAAAAAGTTTTTTTGTTTATGTTATACAATTTTGTAAATAAATAAGTTTTTTCCTGCACTGATGAGCACTGATGAGACTGCACTGACAGGCACTGATGAGGAGGCACTGATGGGGTGGCACTGATGGGGTGGCACTGATGGGGTGGCACTGATAGGCGGCACTGATAGGTGGCACTGATATGCGGCACTGATAGGCACTGATATGCGGCACTGATAGGTAGCACAGATATGCAGCATTGGTGGACACTGATAGGCGGCACTGCTGGGCACTGATAGGCGGCATTGATGGACACTGATAGGTGGCACTGATGGGCACTGATAGATGGCACTAATGGGCACTGATAGGCGGCACTGGTGGGCACTGATGGGTGGCACTGATGGGCGGCACTGATGGGCACTGATGGGCACTGATAGGCGGCACTGGTGGGCAATAATGGGCACTGGTGGGCGACACTAAAGGATAGCAATGATGGGCACTTGTGGGCAGCACTGACAGGGAGGACACTGGTGGGCATCACTGATGGGGAGGGCAATGGGGGGCTCCCTGAGCCCTGATTGCCATCCCTGGTGGCCATAGTGGGCATCCCTGGGGTCATAGTGGGCATCCCTGGGGTCATAGTGGGCATCCCTGGGGTCATAGTGGGCATCCCTGGTGGATCTAGTGGCATCCCCCCCCCGAGGGTCTGCACTGGTAATCAATGATCTGATTACCAGTGCTGACCCCCCCCCCTGTCAGGGGAGCCGCCGATCGGCGCTCCTTTGCTCGTGCCTGTCAGGCACGAACTAAGGAAAGCCGATCAACGGCTGTTCCTATTTACTATGTGACCAGCCGTGATTGGACACGGCTGATCACATGGTAAAGAGCCTCCGTCAGAGGCTCTTTACCGAGATCGGAGATGCAGGGTGTCAGGCTGACACCTCGCATCACCGATCGCCGCTCTGCGCGCCCCCGGGGGGCGCCCAGAGCTGTGTTATCCTGCCGCCGTCATATGACGTCCGGTCAGGATAACACAACCACATTCCCGCCGTCAATTTGTAATAGGGCGGGCGGGAAGTGGTTAAGGGCCACCCTGCTGCAGTATATGTACGGTGGGCGGCCCTTAAGTGGTTCATTTTAATTTACTTACTTTTGTTTACATTTTTAATGGTTTTTTTTGTACCAATTGGGTCTAGCACTGTGATTTTTGTTTTGACTTATTAAAATTCTGTTCCTCGCTAGCATGACAAATGGTGCAATGTGCAACAAATTCATGTACCCGATGAAAACAGATGCAAATTGGAATATGAGTGACATATCAAGATTGCTGCTGCATACACATTTCTCCCTGACCTCTCTTAATAGACACAACATATTGTCAGCCACCTTACCTATGAACACTCTGATCAGTGGGCCCTACCTTTACACACTGCAGTTTTATGTCCTGTCCATCAATGGCTGTTCTAGGATAGGACTCAGGGAAGACTTTGCAAGCCTGAGAGATGAGTTTTCAAGCCCTGTTCTTACATAGTTACATAGTAGGTGAGGTTGAATAAAGACAATAGTCCATCCAGTTCAAACTATGTAGGTGTGTGTGGCCGTAATCATCTCACATAGCCCTGAATGTTCTGATCCTTGAGATGTACGTCTAAGAGTCTTTTGAAAACCACCATACTTCCCACAGAAACCACCTCTTGTGGTAGAGAATTCCACAATCTTGTAGCTCTAACAGTAAAGAACCCCCCTCGTTGCCTGAGGTTAAAACACTTCTCCTCTAATCACAATGTATGCCCTCGAGTCCTCATGCACTCCCTACGACTGAATAGCTTTTTTTCTATGCCGAGATCACCATTGAGATATTTATAAATTGCTATCATGTCCCCTCTCAGGCGTCTCTTCTCTAGGGAGAATAAATCAAGTGATTCTTGTTACTTCCCACCTCAAAACTCAGCCTGTGTGTGTGTGAGAATGGCCTCCCCCCACTATAGAGACATGCAGAGTAAAAACAAAAAAAAAAGTCTCTGTAAGCCAACATTGCATTGGTATTATTTTCCTCCAGTTTTCTTATCTTTGAAATGGAGGGATTTTCTAATGAACTTGTTTCAGCCATAGCAACATATTTTAAAAGTGGTGCAAATAGGAACTACCTGACTATTAATCCTGAAATGTTAATGAAACTATCACAAGACTTTTCCGAATTAGGTGCAGGATTTGATAAAGGAGCAATACCAGCAGAAATGTATTGCAAATGCATTCTCAAATTCCCCACCAATAATGTATTGGCCTTCCTCTTTGATGTGACACCACCGTTGGGGGCATTCAATAAAGCATTTGTGACACTTTGGTCACAAATGGTGGTATTGTATGGTCTCAAAGTCTGTAGATATAGAATCCTATGCGCTACTACTTATTATTGGAAATAGGAAGCAGCTGCACACAACTTAACAAATGTGTTCCCACATCTAAATTGTAATTTGTAAACAGTGGTCTCAAAGGTGTTGTATAGAAAGGCCAGAATTTTCAGACAGGGGAAAGTGTTGTGTTAACTCTATTGTTTTTCTTTTCATTGAATGCTAGGATGTAGGCCACCAGCTTCCTAGCAAACGGTGATGCAAAAGTACACTGACAGTGTGCACATCCTGATGGGGAATTATGGGAGACAAGTTCCCCATTAGGTCTGCCTGCCTTGTGTTTGTCAGAAGACCTCAGTGGATGGATTCTCTAGCTACTATTCAGTCCAATACTGACACCATTTATGAATCCGCCCCCCCCCCCCACACACACACCATTATTACTTGTATGCTTATAAGCAGCACACATGACTATACAGAAGTAAAAAATTGAGGCATCTCTACCCTTAATCAAAGCTGACTATGAATAATATACCCATTAGGTGTGATTTACTGAAGTAAATTAACAAGAGCAGGGATGAATAGCTATGGTACACTTATACCGAAGGGTCATATGACTGCACAAATATAAGACATATTCCTGAACCTATTAAGCAAAGTATACATTGATATGTAATGCATAAGCTGTTATCTTAGTTTGCCATACACACTGAACACCCAAATAATGCTGCTTGATGTCTATTGCTGTAAAAAAAAGTAAATGTAAGGAATGTGAAAGGAAAACTACAACTTACATCCAAGTTAATAGTACCTATCCATCTCAAGGGGGTACTCCCTGTACTAACTAAAAGGGTATCCCAGATTTGTAAAGGAGTTCACAGTACACATTTATCTGAGGGATTTTTTCCTTCCAAATTACCAATCTATACTAGCTCTAAGCCTGGGTTCACACTATTGTGAACACAGACATCTCATGTGATTTGCACCGCATTGCTGTGCAGATCACCTGCGATGTCTGTGCGATGCAAATTCAGCCATACAGTTTCTATGGCTGAACTCACATTGCATTGACGTAAAAATGCTGCAGAAAAGTTTTTTTCCCCCGGTGTTCACACCCATGCGATCTGATTCCTGTCTGAATTCACAGTTCGCACTGAAAACTGCGAAACGATCTGGGGGTGTCAATAACTTTGTATTGACACCCGCAGCGGGTTGCAGAAGGCAGTGGGAACTGCCTGCGAGGGAGGTGCGATGCGGAACCTGCATTGGATTCCTGCATACAGGTTCTTGCATTGCAATAGTGTGAATCCAGGCTTAGTTAAGCCACAGTAAAGCACAAAGTAAGGCCGATATTCACCACTTAAGCCCCTGAGGATTTGGCTGTCCAAAGACCAGGCCCTATTTTGTGATTCAGCACTGCGTGACTTTAACGAACAATTGCACGTTCTTGCGACACTGTACTCAAATGAAATTGACATCCATTTTTTCCCACAAACAGAGCTTTCTTTTGGTGGTATTTGATCACCTGTGCGATTTTTATTTTTTATGCTATAAACAAAAAAACAGCGACAATTTTGAAAAAATAACAATATTTTTCAAATTTTTTATATGAAATTCCCCAAAAAAAATGTAAAAATCTAAATTTTTTTAACATTTTAGGCCAATTTGGTTTCTGCTACATATGTTTGGTAAAAAAAATAGCAATAAGCGTATTTTGATTGGTTTGCGCAAAAGTTATTGTGTTTACTAACTAAGGGAAAGATTTTTGTCGTTTTTATTGTTTTTTTTTTTTTAACGAGTAATGGCGGTGATCTGTGATTTTTTTTTGTGGGACATTGCGGCGGACAGATCGGACCCTTGACTGACATTTTTGACACTTTTGGGGGTACCAGTGACATTACTACAGTAATCAGTGCTATACATATACACTGTTATTGTAAAAATTACACTGGCAGGGAAAAGGTTAATTTTATTGGTGATGCAGGGGTTAAGTGTGTCCCTAGGGGCGTGCTTCTAACTGTAAAGGGGTGTGGCTAGTGATGTAACCACAGAGACATACGATCCTACATAGCAGGATCGTATGATCTCTGCAGTTAGATCAGGGAGAATGACAGGCGGCTTTGTTTACATTAGTTGCCTGCCTTTCTCCCTCTGCACCGGGAGATCGCGAGTGACCGGCGGACATCGGGGTCCACCGGTCACACGCGCGGACATGTTAGGGAACGAGCGGGGGTGGAAGCACGCCTCAGGTGGCGCGCGCTCGCCCCTAGAGGCTCTCAGGCTAGCGACGTAGTACTACGTCACTTTGCCTGTACGGGGCTGACTGCCGCAGTAAATATACTGTGGACGGGCGGCAAGTGGTTAGGGGGGGGGTCTTTATTAGACCCTTACAGAATTTACTTGCCAACATTTAAAAAACGTCTTAAAAAAGAATTTAAGTAGAAAAAAAAGTGCATGGATTGATTGCAGTCCTTTAGGTAATGCTGGGAAAATATGATCAGCTTGTCCAGGCATGACTGTTATGGTAGCATACCTCCATAAGCTTTAGTAAACCAGGCCCAATGACTAGTAGGGATGATCGAACTTTTGAAAAGTTTGGTTCGACCAGAACACCCGAACTTCCCGAAAGTTCGGCCCGGATTTCAGAACCCCATTGAAATCAATGGGACCCAAACTTCGGTAATCAAAAACACCATTTTGAAGCCCTAAAACCCAATAAATGCCCCTAAAAAGTGTCTAGGGTTCTGGGTCATGCCCCAGGGACTATTAATCACACAAAAAAAAGGTCTTAAAAATTGCCATTTTTGATAGAGAGCCAATTATTGAAAAAAGTATTGAAGAAAAAAAGAGATTTCTTTGGATTTAGCGTCTGGGGGGGTCTAAAAAGTGTACCCTCATAAGTTTCAGCTCTGTAGCATGTCCAAAACCAGGAAAAAAAAAGATTGTTTGTACTAGAATTGCAGTAGAGCAGGATAGTGGCTCCGCTATTTTCACACCCGGCTGTTTTTCTTGCAGGCGTTTATTGGGCTTTTTTCTGGACGTCTTTGGAGGCAGGCATGACATCTGAACTTCTGTGTAGGGGTATATATACACACACACATGTATGTATATATACACATACACATATATAGGTGTAAAAGTAGCAGAACCCTATGCCTGCGCTAATGAAATAATTTGCAGGCATAGGGCTTCGCTCCTATCACACCTATATGTGTGTATGTGTATAAATACATATAAGTGTGTGTGTGTATATATACCCCTATACAGAAGTTCAGATGTTATGCCTGCCTCCAAAGAGGCCCAAAAAATGCCCAAAAAAACCACCTGCAACAACATACCTGGGCGTTTTTGTTGCAGGTGTTTTTTTGGGCATTTTTTGGGCGTCTTTGGAGGCAGGCATAACATCTGAACTTCTGTGTAGGGGTATATATATATATACACACACACATATATATATATATAGTTACTAGGGATGATTGAACGGTTCAGGTCGACCATCGGTTCGACCCGAACATTGGCTGTTCGAGGTTCGGCCGAATTTAGAACTTTTTGCTGAAAAAATCCGGAATTCGGCAACCAGAACCGACCAAAATGCAATGGGACAGGAAATGGGCTTTAAAACCAGAACCATCAGTAAAAGCCAATCGAGGGGGCAGGAGAATGCTAGGAATTTGATTGGAGTGACTAGGGGGTCCATAGTCCAATCATTAGTGAATACGCCCCCCAGTATATAAGATAGCCCCCGCTAAATTCCTAGCATTGTTATACAGGGACATGAAAGAGAGTAGAAGCAGTTCTGTTACTTCTGCTTCAAAGTGTCATTTAGCAATTTTTAGTGTGAGGAAAGGGATATCTAGTGTAGTTAGGGTGCTATTTTCCACTATAGTTAGCTTTAATTATTCAGTTTCTGTAGGGAAAGTGTTAAGTGTAAGGGGACCGTAGTGTAGTGTAGGGTTAACTGACTCTGACTACTATGGCAGGGTGACAAAACCCTTCCATATCAGGGTGACCGCTATAGAGAAAAGATTGTTTCTCTTATGTCACTTTCAGAGCACTGAAATGGCTTCTCACCGGTCAGCCTGCTTTTTGGCTGCAGGCGTTTATAGGGATTTTTTGAGGACATGTTTGGAGTCAGGCATGACATCTGAACATGTGTATAGGGGGTATATATACACACACATGTCTGTATATATACACCTGCACATATATAGGTGTGAAAGGAGCAGAACACTATACTTGCGCTAATTAAATAATTAACACCAATATGGCTCCGTTTCTATTACACCTATATGTGTGTAAGTGTAAAATACATATAAGTGTGTGTATATATATACCCCTATACAGAAGTTCAGATGTTTTGCCTGCCTCCATAGAACCCCAAAAAATGCCCAAAAAAATGCCTGCGCCAAAAAAACCGCCCAGGTGTGTTTTTGCAGCAGGCGTTTTTTGGGCATTTTTTTGTTTCCAGTCCCCAAGTGCAAAACCTTACACTTCTCCACGTTAAACCTCATTTGCCAAGTCGTTGCCCATTTCGTTATTTTGTCCAGATCATTCTGTAGGATATCCGCATCATGCTGTGCAGTTATTGCCCTGCCCAATTTTGTGTCATTTGCAAAAACTGATATCGAACTACTGATCCCATTCTCAATGCTGTTTATGAATAAATTGAACAAGGTTGGTCCCAGGACTGAGCCTTGGGGCACCCCGCTTGCCACCTCAGACCAGTCTGAGTATGCGTGTTTATTACCACCCTTTGGACATGCCCTTTTAGCCAGTTTCGTATCCAAGACCAAACCCTGCTGTCGATACCTGCAGACCTTATTTTATAAATTAAGCACTTATGGGGAACTGTATCAAACGCCTTAGCGAAATCTAAGTACACCACATCCCCTGGTCTGCCCCTATCTAGCTCACAGCTCACCTCCTCGTTGAATGTTAGAAGATTGGTTTGACAAGAACGCCCATTTGTAAACCCGTGCTGGTTACTGCTGATGATGTTGTTGTCTTTAGCAAACTCTACGATATAGTCCCTTATCATCCTCTCCAGAAGTTTACATACTATTGATGTCAAACTGACAGGCCTATAATTTCCCGGTATATGCCTCTGACCCTTTTTGAATATCGGAATCACGTTTGCTTTCCTCCACTCCCCTGGTACATCTCCTGTCCTAATACTGTCAGCAAAGATCAGGAACAATGGTCTAGCTATAACCATACTGAGTTCCTTGAGTACTCTCGGATGTACGCCATCCGGGCCTGGTGATTTGTTTGTGTTAAGATTATCCAGTCTTTCCCTGATTTCACCCTCTGTAAGCCATAGAGGCAAGTCCTGTGTATTACTACTAACCATACAGTCATTGTCATTGTACCCCTCCGTTTCCTTTGTAAATACTGACGAGAAAAAAGCATTCAGCATGGTTGCTTTTTCAGTGTCCTCTGTAACCATCCTCCCATCATCGTTGATTATGTGTGCAATATGCTCTGCCCTAGTTTTTTGCTGTTGATATATTTAAAGAATTTCTTTGGGTTTTTTTTTACTATCCTCCGCTATTTGTCTCTCAAAGTTTATTTTAGCCATCTTGATTTCGTGTTTACACTTCTTATTTGCCTCCTTGTATCACCCTTACATTGTTCTTGACGTATAGACATAACCCTCCCCCTCTTTTTCCTACCCTGTCCTTCCGGTACACCGAATACCCTTGGATATTGGCCAGCCAGTCATGTGAGGGGGTGTGATTTATACACATACACATATATAGGTGTGAAAGTAGCAGAACCCTATGCCTGCGCTAATGAAATAATTTGCAGGCATAGGGCTTCGCTCCTATCACACCTATATGTGTGTATGTGTATAAATACATATAAGTGTGTGTGTGTATATATACCCCTATACAGAAGTTCAGATGTTATGCCTGCCTCCAAAGATGCCCCAAAAAATGCCTGCAACAACACACCTGGGCGTTTTTGTTGCAGGCGTTTTTTTGGGCATTTTTTGGGCGTCTTTGGAGGCAGGCATAACATCTGAACTTCTGTATAGGGGTATATATATACACACACATATATATGTATTTATACACATGCACACATATAGGTGTGATAGGAGCGAAGCCCTATGCCTGCAAATTATTTAATTAGCGCAGGCATATGGTTCTGCTACTTTCACACCTATATATGGGTATGTGTATATATACATACATGTGTGTGTGTGTGTGTGTATATATACCCCTGCACAGAAGTTCAGATGTCATGCCTGCCTCCAAAGACGTCCACAAAAAAGCCCAATAAACGCCTGCAAGAAAAACGGCCAGGTGTGAAAGTAGCGAAGCCACTATCCTGCTCTACTGCAATTTTAATACAAACAATCTTTTTTCTATGGCGGTCACCCTGACTTGGAAGGGTTTGGTCACCCTGCCATAGCACTTAACACTTTCCCTACAGAAACTAGATTATTAAATCTAACTATAGTGGAAAATAGTACCCTAACTACACTAGATATCCCTTTCCTCACACTAATAATTGCTAAATTACACTTTTGCAGAAGGAGTAAGAGAACTGCTTCCACTCTCTTCCACATCCCTGTATTACAATGCTAGAGATTTGGCGGGGCTATGTTGTATACTGGGGGGCGTATTCACTACTGATTGGCCTCTGGACCCCCTAGTCACTCCAATCACATTCCTAGCATCCTCCTGCCCCCTCAATTGGCTTTTACTTATGGTTCTGGTCCAATCACGGGCTTTTAAAGCCCAGTCCCTATCCCATTGCATTTTGGTCGGTTCTGGTTGCCGAATTCCAAACTTTTTCAGCAAAAAGTTTGGAATTCGGCCGAATTTCGAACAGTCAATGTTCAGGTCGAACCGATGGTCAACCCGAACCGTTTGATCATCCCTAATGACTAGCTACCTAAAGTGGTTATAAACCTCCCTTGTATGCACCATAAAATCCATGCACCTCAGCAATGTGTCCACGTGTATGAATCAAATCGATGTAATGTTACCTGTCATTTCTGATCCCCAGCACCTGCGTAAGCCCTCAAAGAAGGGCCGATCACTGGGTGTGTCTTCATTCCGGAGGTTGTGAGTCCTGACATCCTCAGACTCTCCTCCCACCTCTACACCCCCCCCCCCCAGCAAGCACAGTATGATGGCACAGTATGATGGCACAACCCCTCATCGGCTGGCCACATTCCCTCACGAGAACTTGTGTAATGCACCACCTGACTAACAGTGGGCCAATGAGTATATAGCAAGGAGCAGCCAATTATAGTGTTACTAAAACCAGTAATATAATGTTCATCAGCTCACCTGCACTGCCCACAGCTTATAAATAATCTTTTTACATTAAAATACTGCAGCTATATACCCTGAAAGCTGATCTGTATACCGCGGTCACAAGATACTGTGCAGGGTCTACCGGAGTCCAGGGTGTTCATGTAGGAGAAGATTTCACTGCCTCTTGAAATCCACTTTACTATACCCTGTGTCCTTTTATGGGAGGTGGATCATATATCAATCAACATGTGACATTCCACCCACTGTGTTCTTTTTTAGTTACTGGGCATGAAAGAGGAGGGAGGGACTGGGCTGTTATTTAGGATCTGTATACACGCCCAAATGTGTGATGTTAATACCATGTGACCTGAATAGCTCAGCTAAAAGGAAGTGTTCTTTCCAGCAATAGGGGCCAAACTGAGCATGTGCAGCTGAACTACACTTACTGTGCTAATTTGAACTTGCCCAGAGTTTACGTGCAGGAGGGGGAGGATCTGTCCATACAGGATCACACAGTCTTTTTTACACAATGCAGAGGATTAATAACTTAAGTTACACAGTGAGTATAACAAGCATGCTATTCTGCATCTACAGACAGATTTTACTGTTGTGGCTTTAGTAACACTTTAAGTGAGAGCCGGAGGAGATAGTGGGGAGGAAAACAGTAGAACCATAGATATCATAAACTATGAAAAGCAAACATCTATACGATATTTAGATGATACAAACAATGTTTCCAAAAATTCTAATACTCTACTACAAACCAATACCTCACCTAATCCAAATTTGTCTTTCATACTATATTTTCCAATATAATTCCATAATCAAAAGGTTATTGTTCCAAAACTTTATGCAGGTTAGTTTTGTTATCATATCCCATAGTTGAAACCCGCAGTTTTACTCATGAAAATGTCTATCAAAACACGTTCTACTATGATAACATTTCTGTATGGGATGTATTATTTTGTACTTTTGTATGTCAATCTGTTTTCATTTCTCAAAAACTTAATAAAATTCTGGTAAAAGGAAAACGTTACTGAAAGCTGGACACGTGCACCATTCTCTCATGCTCGCTCATGAGAGCCATTAGACCGTCTGTAAGTCAAAGGAGCTGGGGCGTGTTGACATTAATGTTTTCTTTTAAAACGTTTTATTGGTATTTTTGAACAAAGTGAACATAACTGAAAACAATGCACAAAAACCATGCATTTAACATTACTGTGGCAGAAGCCTCATAGTAACATAGCAAATTCGTAAATAACAAATGTAAGGAACAAGTACTTTAAACCATAAAGAGAGTGTATTTATGGAACCAAACATGGATGAAAGTTAGTTTGAAGGTGCCTGGGCCGTCTTAGTGGCCCGCCAGAGGTCCAGACACCCCAGAGGGGAACTTGTTGTGTCTGAACCAGGGGAGCAACCACCTCGACATGGGTTGGGCTGTCCATTGGGTTGTCTAGCGGCTGAGGGTTGTGAATGGATGCTATCAAGTAAAATAAAGAAAGAAGGTGTTGCATGGATGAGTCAAAGAGAGAGAGAATACAAGTATAGCATATCTGCTGGTATTTCAGGGGTTAGTCATAAAAGGTGTTGTTTGGGGGAAAGGCAGAGGAAAAAGCCAGCCCGGGATGAGGAGAAGAAGGATAAAAAAAGGGGGGAGGGAGAAGAGGAGGGGGAAGTTGTGGGGGGCAGTAATGGGAGAGTAGAGCAGTGTGTTGGCTTAGGTGGACAGGTTTTAATGTTATTGTCAAGATAAAGAGTCGGCCAGAGGCAATTTATCACTAAGAGTGGCTTATCAGTCTGAGGTATTCTGCGGAATTGGTAAATTCCAGCCAAGGGGGACACTAATGTTTTCTAATGTGTCGCACGGAAAGCTTACAAAAAATCAGGGAGGACTACATAATGCTGGATTCATCTTTTATTCCAAGACTGGGGGCAAATGTCTTCTAATACTTATCTCTACAAGGTACAATGCTTACCTACATTTTTTTCAGGTTTACAAGCACTTTAATGAATGAAAAAAATTGCATTGTATTCTCTGGTATGGTAACTAAATACACAAAAAAAAATAAAAAATTCTCAGTTATTAATAAAGATCATAACCTTGACAATGTAAAAAATAAAAGATCTGATAGCACAACATTGTTTTTCTATATGCCAATAAAACATTTTATTACTTGCTTGCAGACATCTTTTTTTTTTTTTAAAGACAGTTGAGTTGATTTCCCTTAGAGAAAAAAACAGAAAGAATATTGGATAAAAAAGGTAAACCCCAATGACCAGAAAAATGTTAGGCCTCATTCATTCATCCACAGCCATGAAGCCTGCATAAATCAAAGACCGGTTGAGAAGTGTCACAATGGTGTTGGTTATAACGAGTGGCCCTGGACACAAACTATCTGTGCCCAGGGTTGTTCATATGTCCCTAATCACATATAGCTTGAATGTACATGCATATAGTCATAGCGCCTGTTAACCTGTCATTGATTTTTACAGGCTTCCATGGCTGATAATATACACCTATGATGCCTGGCAAGGAGAACAACAAAGACTGGTCATGCACAGTGCAAATTTCTTTCCTGCAACCACGATTCCTACATCAACACAGCAATTGATGTCTCCTGGCTGGGGGCAGGAAGATTTGAAGCGTGTACGGCTGGCCTAATTCTTAGCAGTTTACAGCCAATTGGCTGTGTGAATGAGGCCTAATAGGGAATATAATCATTTTTGTTTCTATTAATCGCACAGCAGTGAATTTCATCAAGGTGATAATATTTCCCTGATACCATTACATGTTGGATGTTTAGAATGTAGCGATCATGGTTTTTTTTGTGTAGCTTTGACATTTTTCACAATAATGTGCAATAAAGCACTGACCCTTTCACATCAGTCTCTGCACCGGATAAGTTTGCACTCTAAATTCTCCAATGCAGTCTCACACTATTGTTGTTGTTATTTTACTGTACATCTGGCATTTTCTGTTGGACCGAAGGAAGGCATTATTACTAACAGTTACACCACCTCTCTCCCTTCAAGTTCTAGATTTAAGATATAAAAGAGTTCCAGGTAAGTCTTACAAAGTATGTGTGTTAAAAAAAAAAAAATGGAAAAATACTGTAACATTTTACATTTTGGTTCAACCACAGGTATTTCTGTGGTAAGTATGGGTCTGTGCACATGTTATCAACCGAATGTAAACAGTATAAAATGCAGATTTGTTCCCAATCCCTATGACACATTTCATGTCTTAAATATATATACTGTAAAGTATGTATGTCAGAAATGTGAAGTCTAGTTTGAAGTTTAACTACTTTTATATTCACAGTTATTCACAGTTATTGCAAATTCATTAATGTACAACTACAATACTTGCACTTTAGTTTATAATGTTGTAGTTTCCAATGGTTTCTCCACCTTCATAACCACAGTCTAGTTCAATATCACCATCAATATGTTCACACCCATAAACTACACTATGTTAGGGGAATGCAATCAATTTCCTTCTTCATCTCTAGTATTTACTGGAAGGTTTTACATTAACAATATCGATGTACAAATGTGAACTGTATTATTTTACTGATATATTGGCACATTCTCTGTATCCGTTAATTGAAGGGCTGCAGTACCTGGCACAGGAAAGCAATTAGTTGCTACTGCGTAGGCCTCATGTAGTTCTCCCTGAAGAGCCATAATGTAATTATTTATGTAATTATGCTCTTCATGAAGCATTTGTCTTACTCAATTTTTGCTTGGTGGGGGCTTCCCTTTTTTATAAAAGGACTTTCAGACTATTAAATCACTGAAGTTCCAAATAAAAGAAACACATGATCAAGCATAACTTTTTTGATTTTAATATTTATGCTACATTTTGTGCAAAAAAATGTCTAACTCAAAGATGTCTAAGGCTGGCCATACACTATACAATTTTCTTGTTCAACTTAGATTTACCAAAACCATGTAATATAGGGTCAAACCTAAACACTTTCAATTTGTATGCAATCAGGCAGGCCCTTGCACTACATAGTTAAAGGTAAATCTAAAGGAAATTGAATAAGAAAATTGTATAGTGTATGGCCAGCCTTACTCAGAGGGGGATATTTATTACAACTGGAGCACTCAGAATGTAGTGCAGCTGTGCATGGTAGCCAATTAGCTTCTAACTTCAGCTTGTTCAATTAAGCTTTGACAATAAAACCTGTAAGCTGATTGGGTTCTATGCACCAGGTAAAAGCAAATTTCTTCATTTTCTAAAAATGATGACAAAAAATTACAACTTTAAAGAATTTGCCATGCTTCCTACTAAATGCCTTGGACTGTCTATTTTCCAAAAAGGGGTAATTTGGGAGACATTTCTACTGTCCTGAGATTTGTGGGCCTTAGAAAATGAGATAGGTCATCAGTACATCAGGATTGGTCCATTTTCAAATATATACCATTGTTTGTGGATGCTATAACTTTCCTAAAAACGAAATAATATACACATATTTGGGTTATTTTCACCAAAGAAATGTAGCAGGATACATTTTGGCCTATATTTATGAAGAACAGATTTTAATTTGCAACATTTTACAGAAACTAGAAAAACAGAAACTAAAAAAAAATAAAAACCCAGTGGTGATTAAATACCATCAAAAGAAAGATCTAGTTGTGTGAACAAAATTATTTGTCATTCAAACTGTGACAGGGCTAAAGGCTGAAAATTGGCCTGGGCAGGAAGGAGGTAAAAGTGTCTGGTATTGAAGTGGTTAAAATGTAGTGTCAAGAATTGGAACCCACCTCAACCAGGGGAAGAGTGGCTGACCAGTGTAGCAACTGTTGCAAAGCCACTATGCAGAAACAGTTTATGCAGCGAGATTCCTGAGAAGGGTTGGGGCGCAGATACCACCTAGTCTTCATCAGTGGTCATAGAGGTGGAGATGTTGAGCTGCATGCAAAACCATGGTTTCGGCACTCTGACTCACCTGAGCAGGCCACAAATGAGAGAAGGAAAAGTTCCTTGCAGTGTTAAGATATTGAATTAAAGTGATTGTAAAGTCTTGTTATTTTTTTTTTTTTTTAAACAACAAACATGTTATACTAAGAGCCGGTTCACCCTGGGGCGATCTGTCAGGCGACCTGGTCGCCTGACATGTCGCCTGCCATAGAGAAGCTGTGGACCCGTTCTAATAGGAGCGCCACAAGTTGCTCCGAATTAGAAAAAGGGTCCGGAGCTTCTTTGGGGCGACCCGGAGCGTCCTGCATTGACTTCAATGTTATGAAGTCCGTGCCAGCCGCTCCGGCAAGTCGGATCGCTCTAATGTGAACCGGCTCTTACCCGTTCTGTTGTAGTGGATTTGCACAGAGCAGCCCGGATCCTCTTCTTCTCAGGTCCCTCTTTGCAGCTCCTGACCTCTCCCTCCTATCGAGTGCCCTCACAACAAGCAGCTTGTTATGGGGGCACCTGAGCCAAGCTTTAGCTCCATCTGTCCATTCAGACAAGGAGTTGCCATTCGGCCCTGCCCCCTCTCTCTCCCGTTTGGCTGACTGAATTTGATTGACAGCCGTGGTGGGAGCATTTGGCACCGCTGCTGTGTCTAAGTCAAGGGGGGAGAGTCGGCTGAGGGACTTGTGGACATCGCTCGGCAGAGATCGGGTTCAGGTGAGTATTAGAGGGTGCTGGTACACACAGGTTTTTTTTTTTCCAACAAAATTTTTTATTGAAAAAAAAAACACCAAAATACAAACATGTTTTTTTTTTTATCTTAAAGCAATAGAATGTATTAAGATAAAAAAAAAATCCTGACTTTACAACTCCTCTGACTGGACAGCAGATATTAAATTAGTGAGTAACAGGAGTGCACAAGAACACACAGAAACACAGAGGAGAAATAGGTTGGGAGTGCACTGGTGCTAATAACAAGGGGCTGACTGAGACTTAAAGGGAAACACACTAGTACAGACACAAGAATTGACTGATATGCAAAAGGTGAAGGAAGACTGGATGCTGACAGGGAAGTATGGGATTACTCGGGTATAGGACAAACCGGGGAGCACAAGGAATACAGGCACAGGCTTGGAGTCACAGGAAGGAGTAAGCAAAGCTCAATGCAGACTGGAAAACAAAGACATTCTGAGATACAGAGATACACAGGAGCTGAGTACAGGCTGGACAGACACTGGGAAATGCTGAGATCACTGTTACACAGAGGAGCTAGGAGCAGGCTGGACACACACTGTGAACACTAGAAAATATGCATATAAAAATGGGGGTCCAGCTTATATGTTGTGGACTTGTTGCTTGAACACTGTGTAACCAGATTGTTTGCCCTTTAAGACAGTGCCCATTCTGTATGTGTCTGGGGGTGGCAGCTACACACAGAGGGCAAGACCCTAAGCTGGAGTGTGGAACAGGTGAGTGTAAGATGCATCATCTCAATAGGAAAAGTTTTATTATTGACATTCTTATTCGAATTTGCTTCCTCGTAAAATTGTTTATATTTACAAGCCAAGTCTTTAGAAATAAATGTGGTTTTGGTGTTATTATTTCCTAATATACATCTTTATATATAATCCCTTCATTTTACACATAGCAGAACACAGGCTTGTTGGCTTATAGTTACCTAGTTCTGTTTTTTTGTAAATAATGTAACATTAACCATAGCATTGCAGAAAACAGGTAAAAGAGGGTTTGAGAAGGTTTCTTTGTACAAGCAATTATTTTTATGAAAATGATGGAATTGCACTCTGATTCAATCTGCCCTAGTTTTGCTTAATCATAACTGCACATCTTGTGTAAGAAATCTAGAAACTTTAAATTAAGTTTGCTAAAATACATAGTGTATACTGATAGCCCAGGAGGGTTCTGCTTGCAAACCAAGCTGGAGTTATAATTTAAGTCTGCAGGCTGCCAAGCAAAATTGAGGTGGCTGCTATGCATATATATGAGATAGACACTAACCCTCTCTCCACTAAAATAAAGGCTTTGTATTTTGTACATATTTGCATGGCTATGACTAGGAATTGGGGAAATAGGAAGTTTTTGCTTCACCAATATTTATGTAAAAAAGTAACATTTTAGCAAAATTTTGTCATTTGGCCAATGGGAAGGCACAATTAAGGTGTAATTATCTTTAAATATTTCCTCTGAGTGAAATATCTCCTTTGCTCTATCTCGCACTTTGATGACATTTTCTCGTTTAGCAAAATGTAGTGAAATTTAGTGCCATTTTCTCCTTTAGTAAAATGCTTTAGAGACAAAAGGACAAATTAAGGTTTGTTTCTTTTTTTTTTTTTTGTGGGGGGAGGGGTATTGGGAAATTTAACTATCCTGGACCTGTTCTTGTGCCAAAGAAATCACCAATTATGTGATGCTAGATACTGAGGAATAGAGATGGACCTTATCTTATGAACTCCATGAAAAAGAAAAGTCCTCCCTTGCAATGGGTTCTGCAAAGGTCAACTGGGCATTTGTGTCTAGGGGATTGGGTAAAGCAGTTTTATTTACCTAATCTTCCACTTCTGCAGGCTCCTCTGCTGCTCCTGTGGTTGGATGGCCTGACATCAAGACCAATGCAGGGGCCCTGTATCTATATTAATAAAACCCCAGTGTCCCTGCGTCCGCAGATTCAAGATTCCCTGTGTCCGTGGAAATGCGCTACTGCGCATGTGCCACAGGATAGCTGTTGGGACTGGGGGCGGGGGGGCGGGCACTGACCTGTGTAGGCTAGGGGGAGCTCCTCGTTGTCAGAGACCGGGTGTTGGGGATCACCCCCGATAATGGTGCGGTGTGAGGGCCGTTGTACTGCCGATAGTTTCAGTAGCCACCGTTCGGAATTAGTATGTGCTGGGGAGGCGGGAGGTGGAGTTCCGATCAGTGGCCTTAGATTTTAAAAATGGCGCCACCCGGCACCAACATGTCACTGCGCATGTGCCGCTGCTCGGTAAAAGCCGTACACATTTCCGGGAATAGCCGAACGTTTTCGAGCTTACCCGAGCGGCGGCGCATACGCAATGACGTGTTGGCGCCAAGTGGCGCCATTTTTAAAATCTAAGCCACTGATCGGAACTCCGCCTCCCCAGCACATACTAATTCCGAACGGTGGCTACTGAAACTATCGGCAGTACAACGGCCCTCACACCGCACCATTATCGGGGGTGACCCCCAACACCCGGCCTCCGACACCGAGGAGCTCCCCCATCCTCCCCAGCACATGTCAGGAACAGGTAAGTGAGACTCCTCCACTGATGCACTGCCTGCCATTATGCGGGGCTGCAGGCATACTACAAGAGATGCAGCGCTGCAGGCATGGTACTCCCGTACCATGCCCGCAGCCCCGCATTCCCCTGCACCATGCCCGCAGCCCCGCATTGCTGAGCACCATGCCCGCATTCCCGTGCACCATGCGCGCAGCCCCGCATTGCCCTGCACCATGCCCGCAGCCATTGCAAACTTATATTCTGAGGTTTTAATTACATTATTTTAATATAGTCAGTCGGGAACTAAAGTGGGCCTGTCTAAGGCATGAAACTCCAGGGCTAAAAATGAGTCGCACTCCGGCCCTGCCGGAGAGTCTACACTCACCCGCATGCTGGAGCCGGGCAGGAGCACCCCATCATGGGTCAGGAGAAGAGGCAGGTGCGGGGGGATCTGGATAGAGCTGCTAGAGGAACTTCCCTGAAGAGCACCATTATCGGGGTAACCCCCAACACCCGGGACCCGGCCTCCGACACCGAGGAGCTCCCCATCCTACACAGGTCAGTGTGACTTACTTCTGGGGCCCCTAACATGGTGCCCGCCCCCAGTCCCAACGGCTGTCCGTGGGGCGCAGTAGCACAATCCAACAGACACAGGGACGGACGCAGAGACACTTGCATATTATTAATATAGAATAGATATCCTACATACACCCCAGTCGGGCGGCCGGTCAAAACTCTTGAAGCGGCGGGTATGCGCGTGCACAGCCCCACTGCATGAGAAGACTTTTACTTTTCCCAGAGTTAGGCTTTCACTCTAACCCTTATTCTAACACTAACCCCATTACTTTATTTATAAACAAAGTAATCTAATGATATAATTGCTGATAAATCAATCATGTTTCTTTGGTTTAAATCTGATTTATCCATGGTGAAAATGAGGGATTATGTTTTGTTAGGACACATTTATTGTTTTCATGGCAAAATCAAGATCTGTAAAATTGCCTACCCTTCCTTATCTATGACATAATAAAGAGGTTGATCTCTTACGTGATTCCTGCTTTGGATTACAAGGATGGGATGTAGGGGACGCTATTGCTTCATAAGATGAAAAACATTCATGCTTTCCGACTTACTATGTAAAAATATAAATATGTTGTAAATTTATACTTTAGCTTTATTTTTAACATAAATTCTTTATTACACTTTTGTTTTCAAGAAAGCAAAATGTGTCATTTGAGGTATTCCGGGAATTTGAAATGTCAGCTGCATAGTGCAATGAAAACAAAAGCAGGTGGAAAACACACTGTACTTTTCTTATGTTTCATGCTTGCTTTTGAAATGCCATATTACTTTTTCTGAATGTATTAAAGCATAATTAAAAAAAAAAATATATATATATATATATATATATATATATATATATATATTTATATATAGTATATGAAAACACAACATTCCCAATATTTTCTATAAATATTATTATTGTATGGTTTTATAAATCCAGCTACAAATATTTTGCAGAAACTCTACTTTTTTTTTTAGATTTATCCTATAGGGAGCTACAGCTGCTTAAATTGATGTTCTGATGCAATCATTATTAAGGAACTCTTTAACTATTTAAATTATGGATGATACTGCCCAGGATACATGTTTGCCATAATTGGCCAGTGTGTGTTGTCTGGGCATATCTGAATATTTGAAAATCTTGGTCATTGTAATCATCTGCAATTTATGATTAAAAATCCCTGAAAACAAATCTCTTTAGGCAACCCTATTCCACCTCCATTTAACAACTGAATCTATTTCTCCCTCAACTCATCCCCATGCAGTTATTACCTTTTTTCATCACTTGCCACTCCCTTTTAGACTGCACATTCTCATAAACAGGGCCATCCTAATCTTCTTATCTTGAATTGTATTGGAACTTTGTTATCTCTTACTTAAAATTGAAGGTCATGGTTAACAGAATTTTAAAAATAATTATGCAAACATTTAATTGTTTAGTTTTTAATTGTGAAGCATCAAGTCCTTTAGCTTACCAACTATCTCAGGTAAATTATGCTGTTTAATTTGCTTTTGCAATATCGATTTAGAATCCATATTTTCTTCAGGCAATTACATTAGCATTTTTGTAGTGCAGTCTAATGCATTGACATAATAAGATGAACTTTGCAGATCAATGAAACAATGCAGACCCATGCTGTGATTCTTCGTTCTCTTTTGGGGCATTGTGAAATTAATCTTTTAGCAGTTGTCATTGAACAATATTTAAGCAGATACTGGCAAATGAACAATAAAACAATTGAACAGATTACACAAAATTATTATTTGTGTTTAAATGTTTAAATACTAAATAGGTTGGCTATTACTAGTTTAATTTTAATTTTATTTATTTTTTATACCTGTATTTTTATTATATACATATACAATCTTTGTTTTTCAAATTAAAGTTCAATATAGGGAATGCCCATGACACAAGGCTTCCCGAAATGGGTTTTGGGGGGCATATCTTGGACGTGTGCTACGCCGGACGTGTTCCTGGAGAACTCCGCCATCAAGATTCACTAATCCACCTACATCGGCGCCATCTCAGCCCTAACCTAAGAAACACCTACATATCCGGACTTCCCACACTCCTGCGCTTCGTTTGATACCTGTCTTGCCACAGTACTCGCCGGATCACCGCATGCCATTGATCGGGGCCTACCTGCAAGGCCGAAGCCGCGGCCTCGAGTACCGCATGGCCGCTGGAAGCCGGAGGAGGAGCCAGGTGAGTCCGTACCGGCCGTAGGCCACATGTAAACCACCTGCACACCTGGGACCAGGGTATCTATAGCTCAGGGGGACATATATTGAGCGGCCGGACTGTCAATAGCTCTCCTCATTGGAGATGCCTCGCCACCGCTGTGAAGCACCCCCGCCGCGGAAGCTGCAATTTTTTTCCAATCCATGAAGCCCAGCACCCCTAACAACAGCACAGGTGCACCCTCTTTTCCACAGCTTCAGGCCTCCCCACAATATCACCCGGGACAACAGCAGGGCATTGCCCTGGCTCCTGCAGCTGATATGCTGACATCAGATCCTAACCTCACACGTCTGAATAGCCCTGCTAAATTGAAGCCACGGAGAGATACTGGTGATGAGGCCGCAAATAACTCCTGGGCAGAGGTGGGTGCTAATGACTCTCCTTATGACATGGAAACGGGCACCATAGACCCCATTGCATCATTTCCCACTACAGGCCAACCCATTTCGGATATCACACTTAAAGTAATGCTTTTGTCACTGAAAACTTCGCTGCATGCTGATCTTTGGCAAGATATTAAACATTGCAGAGAGGAAGTCTGTGTATTGGACACTAGAGTGACACAAATAGAGGAGCAGCTTTCTGCTTGTGCCCAATCATTTAATGCAATGGTGGACGCACATGCTGACCATACTGACGAAATTAAATGGCTCAAATCAAAAATTGCTGACTTGGAGGACCGCTCCAGTCGCAACAATCTCAAAGTGAGAGGCATCCCGGAAAGCGTGAGTCCGGCTTAACTACCTCACTTTGTTAAGGACATCCTCCTAACAGCAATTCCCAGCCTGACACAAGCAGACTTGACCATTGACCGCATCCACTGTATCCCGAAACCCTCTCATATCTCTAAAGATGCTCCTAGGGACGTACTTATGAGAATCCATTTTTTTCAAGTTAAAGAGAAAATCCTGGACACTTTCAGAAAACCTGACTCTCTACCAGATAAAGCAAGAACTGTTCAAATCTTTCCGGATTACTCTCAGCATACTATGCAACGATGCCAAAATCTAGTCACGGTGACTAAAGCCCTTCGTAACCACAATATTCCATACAAATGGAAATATCCAGCCACTCTGATCATCACCCACGATGGGGTCACCTTTACAGTACACTCCTTGGAAGAAGGAGTTGCCCTTCTCACCTCTTGGAATATTATCCCTTCAACACCTCCTCCGCCTGACCATCCCCGACACAACTCCCGTCCGCCAATGCAACCCAAAGTGCATTCCAGACCTCAGCTGCCACCATCAGAGGCCCCCTGAATGCCTACAACAACCCGGATCAATTCTGCCTGGAACCCTGGTCCCCGCCGAGTCTCAATTATTCTGCTGAGCCTTTTCTTCCTTTCATGAGCATTCTGCTCCACCACCCCCTTGCAATGTCACAGCTCCGGCTGCCTGAAGCCCTATTTTTTTGGGGTCTTCTCCTTTTTAGGTTTCATGTTTGGAACCACCCTTTATCCTCTCCACAGTTCTTTTTGGGTTACGCAACACCACCTCATCCTCTTCAATTGAGTACACACAGAACACTATGGGTTTTAACAACCTATAGTGTAGTCTTTCTTTTCAGACACTCTGTGGTTGCAACCTGTTACAGGAAGGGGATGAGTCACTGCTGTGACTTTGTGTAATTTTCTAATTCAGCTGTTGAGCTCTGTAAACAGAGCAGGTAAGGATATATGGAAATATACTGTATAAATGTTATAGCAGCATTTCAGATGTACAGTATCTCAAAAAGTGAGTACACCCCTCACATTTTTGTAAATATTTTATTACATCCCCTGATGTGACAGCACTGAAGAAATGACACCCCGCCACAATGTACAGCAGCGAGTGCACAGCCTGTACAACAGTGCCAACCCGCTGTCCCCTCAAAACAACTCAACACACAACCATCAATGTCCAAACTGCTGGCAACAAAAGCGAGCACACCCCCAAGTGAAGTTGTCCCAACTGGGCCCAATTAGCCATGTTCCCTCCCCGGTGTCATTTAACTCGTTAGTGTTATGAGATCTCAGGTGTGAATGGGGAGCAGCTGTGTTAAATTTGGTGTAATCACTCACTCTCTCATAATGGTCACTAGAAGTTCAACATGGCACCTTATGGCAAAGAACTCTCTGAGGCTCTGAAAAAACGAATTGTTGCTCTACATAAAGATGGCCTAGGCTAAAAGAAGATTGCCAAGACCCTGAAACTGATTTGCAGCATGGTGGACAAGGCCATACAGCGGTTTAACAGGACAGGTTCCCTTTAGAACAGGTCCCACCATGGTCCACCAAAGAGGTTGAGTGCACATGCTCAGTGTCATATCCAGAGGTTATCTTTGGGAAATGGACGTATGAGTGCTGCCAACATTGCTGCAGAGGTTGAAGGGGTGGGAGGCCAGCCTGTCGGTGTTCAGACAATATGCCACATACTGCATCAAATTGAACTGCATGACTGTCGTCCCAGAAGGAAGCCTCTTCTAAACATGATGCACAAGAAAGCCCACAAACAGTTTGCTGAAGACAAGCAGACTAAGGACAGGGATTACTGGAACCATGTCCTGTGGTCTAATGAGACCAAGATAAACTTATTTGGTTCAGATGGTGTCAAGCGTGTGTGGCAGCAACCAGATGAGGAGTACAAAGACAAGTGAGTCTTGCCTACAGTCAAGCATGGTGGTGGGAGTGTCATGGTCTGGGGCTGCATGAGTGCTGCCAGCACTGGGGAGCTACAATTTATTGATAGAACCATGAATCCCTTCCTTTCAGAGACTGGGCCCGCAGGGCAGTATTCCAACATAACGACTTCAAACATACCTCCAAGATGACCACTGTCTTGCTAAAGAAGCTAAGGGTAAAGGTGATGGACTGGCCAAGCATGTCTATAGACCTAAACCCTATTGAGCATCTGTGGGGCATCCTCAAACGGAAGGTGGAGGAGCGCAAGGTCTCGAACATCAACCAGGTCCATGATGTCATAATGGAGGAGTGGGAGAGGACTCGAGTGGCAACCTGTGAAGCTCTGGTGAACTCCATGCCCAAGAGGTTTAAGACAGTGCTGGAAAATAATGGTGGCCACACAAAATATTGACACCTTGGGCTCAATTTGGACCTTTTTCAATCAGGGGTGTAGGCCATTACTAGTTTAAGTTATCATTTTGCGCAGTATATCACATACCTGTATCAATCATGTACAACCTTCATTATGTGTGTCTACTTCTTACATCTTATCAACAACCCACACTGCCACCATCCAATCAGGCAATAATCCTTTCCAAAATGTTCTCTGCAGACTATAGATTTGCAAATTTGTTCATGGGAAATTTTTTAATCAAAATCTTTCGTCATTAAAAACATGTACTGTTGGTTATAGTTGTTAAAGTGTTTCTTATGCACAAATCTCAACTTAATACCCATACTCATTGCCTGCTCTTTTCGGGCTCTGTTCACATATTGGCGTCCCGGATCGCGGGCAGAATTGGAGTGATTCTGCCTGCAATTCTGAATCATGTCAAATTGTGGGACACCCGCGCGACTCTTGTCACTTCCAATGGCCCCCCTAATATGGCACCATTTTGCCTGTCGCCCAAAATAAATTCTTGTACTTTTTTTGGGCATCAGGCCTTCCGCAATTGTTTGCACAATTTTACCGTGTTTTGTCGGGCTACAAGAGTGGCAAAATCGTGCCACATTTGGGGTGCCATTGGAAGTGAAGTCCCGCGTTTTTCCGTGATTCAAATCGTAGGCAGAATCTCGGCCATTCTGCGCGTGATCCAGGATGCCAATATGTGATCGGAGCCTTACTTTTTTTTTTAAACTAGGTAATCTTTTATATAATACTTTGTTACATTAACAAACATGTTGTACATGTTGCACTAATTATTAAGTTCTTTGTTGTTTTCTTTACCAATTGTATTTCCATTTCTATCATTTCATTATTTTCTGACTAACTGTGCTCTTGTTAAAAGCAAAATTATAATTTATTACAGAAAAATAAAAAAAAAACAACTTGTAACTTGTACATTCAGATTTTGTAAAGTAACCTAACATTTAAATATCTAAACATGTAGGACATTAATGGATTGAAACATGCAGTATGTATTACACCTCAATATTTTTGTCATAGCTTATACAGCATATACAAAAAAAAAACAGTATTTAGGACCTTCAACCCTCTGCTTCCATTCAGTCTCTCGTTGTTCAGCAAAAATGCTAACTATAGTCAGCATTCTGAGTGGCACCACAGACCCATTAAAATCTAAGCATATTAGAAGTCTCTAACATGTCCTGTCCTCATACAAACTATAACTCTTTTCAACAAGAAATGTATTTATTTATTTTTTTCCAAAGATATTTTTATTGTTTAAGAAATATTAGAGTACAAAGGTCAATTCAGTTATAGTGGAATGTATTTCTTTCACAATTTTTAGCATTTTCATATTTCATAGAATGAATGCAAAACTTTTCAGGAATGCTATTTTACACAAAGACAACATTGTATCCTTGTAGACATAAAGGAGGTTTCAGGGTGAGGACAAGAGTACAACTTTTTTTTCTAGGCGAATGATGACTTTGCTTTGCATATCAACACACCTGATAGATTCCCAGTCCATCACCTCCCTCCCAGTCTACTGCTATACAAGGGATTGCAAGTGGCTGATACCAAATCAAATTCAGTTACTTGCACTATTTGCATTTGCAAAAATACATCTAGGGCTCTTTTGCATTTGGGCATTATGTTAATGATTGTGCGTTAATGTGTGTTACCATGTGTCATGGTAAAACAGAAAATTCATTTTGTGGGAGGAAACTGATGCAACTCAGCAAGTCCAAAATTGGGCAACACCCTAGGCTTGTGGTGTGCTACAATGCAGTTGCATTGAAGAAGATGCTTTGGGGATGCCAAAATGAATATATAGATGTAAAATTGTGTGTCTTTAATGTCTGCCTGCAGTTTAGCTTTAAAGCCCACCTGGCACAAAAAAAAATGCAACTAATAGCTGCACTAAACTGAAAAAAAAACTGAGGGGGGTTAGTTATTATACTAACCTTGCTACTCTTGGCACCTAGATGAATATTAATATTCTTCCCATGAGATTCCAGGGCATGTTGAGTAGCCAAAATCTTTCAAAGAAGACAGTTTTGCACTGTTTTGAAGTATTATCTTGTGAGATTTGGGCTACTCGGTACTCCCTGGGATCTTATTGGAAGGATGCCCCCCCCAAACACACACAGCACAGAAGGCAAAGAGGCAAAATATATTACCTAACTTTTTCCCACCCTTTTTTCAGTTGAGAGCAGAATTTTAACAAGGGAGAAGTCATAAATATAGACTAAATATTTGGTCCAGAGTAAACTTCAATCCTCCTCATCCCATCCACGATGAACTTTTTTATTTTGTTTTTTTTCATGACTAATTGTTTTATTTCTTTTTTTTTTTTTTTTCTTGTCCCAAAACCAGTGTCTAGATCATTGTCATTGACATAATCATTACACTATTTTTCTGTTATTTATCTGGCTTATATGACCTGTAAATTGTAACATATCATGTTACTGGAGCTGATTTATATAAATGGAATTTATACTGTTTAGAAAAACCAACTATATAGAAGGCTTGTTTCATTTGAAAAACAAAGCCTGATTAGCTTTTATGGACAGCATATGCAGTTTTGGTTCATTTTTTAATGTTTTGCTTATAAATAAGCCCCATTATATGCTATAAATTGGGCTTGCATGTTAAATGTCAGAACTGAGGAATGCAGGACAACTGACAAGAATTCTTAGCTTTCGCTGCAAAAAATAGGTAAATAGACAAGAAACAAATAGACAAGAAACATATAAACACATAAAAAAAGAGATTATAATCTGACAACCTTGATAGCAAATCCAAGCAACAAAAAAGCAAAACAACATCCTACTTTTTCTCAACTGTTATCCAAATGGTTAACTGAGCTCTTTCTTGTTTTGTCACAGTGCTCAATTAGAGTAAAGAAACCATTCTTATTGGTAGCATTCTACTCACCCAAGATATGAATCACAGAATTTCTTCTCCCTGAATTTTTCTCAAAACTGCTATGCCTATCCTTTAATCCAGCTTTCAGGTTTGTAAGAAGATAGCTAGTACTGTGAGCTTAGAATCTTAGCCCTGGTCTATATACAGCAAGACTAATTTTCCTACTTATAGTGATTGACACACCATGGTTATTAGTCATTGTAAATGAAGGGGCTGCTTACAGTGTCCAGTGTCACAATTTTAATTTGTGAAAAGGTTGGTCCACACCTTTCCTGATAGCCCCAGACATACTTGTAGAAACCCACAAAAAAAAAAAAAACCTTGTATTAACCACACTTGACCTCTGGAAGATTTTTATCCCCCTTCATGACCAGGCCATTTTTTTGCGATATGGCATTGCATTACTTTAACTGACAATTTTGCAGTCATGCAATGTTGTACCCAAATTTACTGTATGTCTCACAAATAGAGCTTTCTTTTGGTGGTATTGGATCACCACTGCGTGTTTTATTTGGACGCTATGAACAAAAAAATAACCGACAGTTTAAAAAACAAAAAAAAATAATATTTTTTTCTTTCTGCTATAAAATATATTAAATAATAAAAAAAAAAAAATCAAAGTGCCTGGCACTGGCAGATTGGCTCATAGAAGTAGCCGGCCGGTGTTGTTAATGAAAGTGAGGATACACCTCAGTGGGGTAGAAATATGAGCATCATATTGGGAAAGTTTGAAGAGGAACAGCATTTATGGAGAAGAGGACATTAATGGAAATACTGGAGCAATGAGTAGTGCTTTTTATACCTTTAAAAGAGGTGGGTACGGGATTAGAAGTTTACGCCACAAGGTATGGTTTAAAAATTTGTTTTTCTAATTATATGGAACATTTTTAAACTCAAGAGCATGTTTCTCCCAGTATTAGGACCAGTGGCGTAGCGTGGGGGGTGCTGGGGGGCCAGCCGCACCGGGCGCAAAATCTGGGGGGGGCGCAGTGTCACGCTGCCATTTAGGAGCCACTCAGTCATCCTGAACAAGCCCTGCATGGATGGACGGCAGGAGGCTGATATCAGAGCCAGTGTACAGCTCCGGATGGAGGGCGGGACTTTATGTTAACCCGCAGGTGATTGGTTGCTACTTCATGTCAACTTCATGCTGGCAACCAATCACAAGCTGGTTACCTGGAAAAGTTATGCAGATCCCGCCCTCCTTCCAGAGCTGTCCTGCTTCTGATGTCAACTTCATGCTTGCCGCCATCCATGCGGAGCTGTCCAGCTGCTGTCTGCTCTGTGAGTAGTGTGGATTGTGGAGGAAGCTGAGGGTGCAGTGAAGGGGGAGCCAAGGACAGGAACCGGAGGAGGGGGGGGAGCTGAGGACAGGGAGCTGAGGATGGGGGGGGTGGAGCTGAGGACAGGAACCTGAGGATGGGAGGGAGCTGAGGATGGGGGGGAGCTGAGGACCGGGAGCTGAGGATGGGGGGGGGAGCTGAGGACAGGGAGCTGAGGACAGGGAGCTGAGGATGGGGGGGAGTGGAGGATAGGGGGAGAGCTGAGGATGGGGGGAAGCTGAGGATAGGGAGCTGAGAATGGGGGGGGGAGCTGAGGACTGGGAGCTGAGAATGGGAGGGGGGGGCTGAGGATGGGAAGGGAGCTGAGGACAGGGAGCTGAAGATGGGGAAAAACTGAGGAATGTAAAGGGGTAGTGGGGGACAGGAATGTAAAGGGGTAGTGGGGGACAGGAAAGTAAAGGGGTAGTAGAGGGGACAGGAATGTAAAGGGGTAGTGGGGGACAGGAATGAAAAGGGGTAGTGGGGGACAAGAAAGTAAAGGGGTAGTGGGGGACAGGAATGTAAAGGGGTAGTGGGGGACAGGAATATAAAGGGGTAGTGGGGGATAGGAATATAAAGGGGTAGTGGGGGACAGGAATATAAAGGGGTAGTGGGGAACAGGAAAGTAAAGTGGTAGTGGGGGACAAGAAAGTAAAGGGGTAGTGTAGGACAGGAAAGAAAAGGGGTAGTGTGGAACAGGAATGTAAAGGGGTAGTGGGGGACAGGAATGTAAAGGGGTAGTGGGGGACAGGAAAATAAAGGGGTAGTGGGGGACAGGAATATAAAGGGGTAGTGTGGGACAGGAAAGAAAAGGGGTAGTTGGGGACAGGAATATAAAGGGGTAGTGGGGGACAGGAATATAAAGGGGTAGTGGGGAACAGGAAAGTAAATGGGTAGTGGGGACAGGAATGTAAAGGGGTAGTGTGGGACAAGGAAAGAAAAAGGATATTGGGGGACAGGAATGTAAAGGGGTAGTGGGGGGACAGGAATGTAAAAGGGTAGTGGGGGACAGGAATATAAAGGGGTAGTGGGGAACAGGAAAGTAAAGGGGTAGTGGGGGACAGAAATGTAAAGGGGTAGTGTGGGACAGGAAAGAAAATGGGTAGTTGGGGACAGGAATATAACGGGGTAGTGGGGGACAGGAATATAAAGGGGTAGTGGGGAACAGGAAAGTAAAGGGGTAGTGGGGGACAGGAATGTAAAAGGGTAGTGTGGGACAGGAAAGAAAATGGGTAGTGGGGTACAGGAAAGTAAAGGGGTAGTGGGGGACAGGAATGTAAAGGGGTAGTGGGGGGACAGGAATGTAAAAGGGTAGTGGGGGACAGGAATATAAAGGGGTAGTGGGGGACAGGAATATAAAGGGGTAGTGGGGGACAAGGAAAGAAAAAGGGTATTGGGGGACAGGAATGTAAAGGGGTAGTGGGGGGACAGGAATGTAAAAGGGTAGTGGGGGACAGGAATATAAAGGGGTAGTGGGGAACAGGAAAGTAAAGGGGTAGTGGGGGACAGGAATGTAAAGGGGTAGTGTGGGACAGGAAAGAAAACGGGTAGTTGGGGACAGGAATATAACGGGGTAGTGGGGGACAGGAATATAAAGGGGTAGTGGGGAACAGGAAAGTAAAGGGGTAGTGGGGGACAGGAATGTAAAAGGGTAGTGTGGGACAGGAAAGAAAAAGGGTAGTGGGGTACAGGAAAGTAAAGGGGTAGTGGGGGACAGGAATGTAAAGGGGTAGTGGGGGGACAGGAATGTAAAAGGGTAGTGGGGGACAGGAATATAAAGGGGTAGTGGGGGACAGGAATATAAAGGGGTAGTGGGGGACAAGAAGGTAAAGGGGTAGTGGGGGACAGGAATGTAAAGGGGTAGTGGGGGACAGGAAAGTAAAGGGGTAGTCGGGGACAGGAATGTAAAGGGGTAGTGGGGGACAAGAAAGTAAAGGGGTAGTGGGGGACAGGAATGTAAAGGGGTAGTGTGGGACAGGAAAGAAAAGGGGTAGTGGGGGACAGGAAAGTAAAGGAGTAGTGGGGGACAGGAATGTAAAGGGGTAGTGGGGGACAGTAATGTAAAGGGGTAATGGGGGACAGGAAAGTAAAGGGGTAATGGGGGACAGGAATGTAAAGGGGTAGTGGGGAACAGGAATGTAAAGGGGTAGTGGGGGACAGGAATGTAAAGGGGTAGTGGGGGACAGGAATGTAAATGGGTAGTGGGGATGAGGACAGGATTGTAAAGGGGTACTGGGGATGAGGACAGGAATGTAAATGGGTGGGGGGTGAGGACAGGAATGTAAAGGGGTACTGGGGATGAGGACAGGAATGTAACGTGGTAGGGGGTTAAGGACAGGAATTTAAAGGGGTGGGGGATGAGGAAAGGAATTTAAAGGCTAAAGAGAGATGATATAAAGGGGGCTAAGCACAGGAATGCAGAGGGGGGCTGAGGACAGAAATGTGAAGGAGGAGGGGCATAATTTAAAGGGGCATTAGGATAGGAATGTAAAGGGGGGGATATGAAGGTGGGCTGGGGACAGTAATGTGATGGGGGGGGGGGGGTTGTGATGTGCAGGGGGACTGAGAACACTGTTGTAATGACAGGATTGTGATGTGAAGGATATGAGGCTAGCTTTATAACATTGCTACCTGTGTTCTGCATGTAGGCAGACCATTCATTTCATTTTGTGTAATTGTCAGTATAGTAATTAGGTAGGTCAGTGTAGTGGTCAGTGTAGTGATCAGGTAGGTCTGTGTAGTGGTCAGGTAGGTCTGTGTAGTGGTCAGGTAGGTCAGTGTAGGTGTCAGTATAGTAATTAGGTAGGTTAGTGTAGGAATCAGATAGGTCTCTGTAGTGGTCAGATAGGTCTCTGTAGGTGTCAGTATAGTGATCAGGTAGGTTAGTGCAGAAAACAGGTAGGTCTGTGTAGTGGTCATTGTAATTGTCAGGTAGGTCTGTGTAGTGGTCAGGTAGGTCAGTGTAGGTCTCAGTATAGAAATTAGGTAGGTCAGTGTAGTGATCAGGTAGGTCAGTGTAGGAATAAGATTGGTCAGGTAGGTTTGTGTAGTGGTCAGGTAGATCTGTGTAGGTGTCAGTATAGTAATCAGGTAGGTCAGTGTAGGTATAAGGTAGGTCTATGTAGTGGTCAGCTAGGTCAGTATAGGTGTCTGTGTAGTGGTCTAGTAGATTTGTGTAGGGGGCGCAAATTACTTACCTTGCCCCGGGCGCTAACAACCCACGCTACGCCACTGTACAGTCCATAATGTTAACTTGTAACTAAAAAATCATTCCTAAATCTTCCCTCCTGAATCTTCTTACTTCTCTAAAAGGTACCTTTTAACAACAGTTTTCCATTCCATGTTATAAAAGTTTGCTGATCTGACCATATATAAAAAAAAAATAACTTAGAAATATTCCAGCTCACAATCTAATGATTTTTTTTTTTTTTTTTGTGCATGCTGATTTTTTTTTCCCCGTTTACAGGCAGTCTAGTAAGCAAGATGCATAATGTATTCAGTAAAATATGGATTTTACTTACCAACTTCTGACATTTCAGGGACAGTAGCAGTATATATATCCTGGGTAAACTTTGGTTCATTATCATTAATGTCATGAATCTTTATAATAAATTCGGATTCAGGTTCTACTTGTCTTCCTGTTTTTCTGTCTATTGCCTTGGCTCGAAGAGTATATATAGACTTTTCTTCTCTGTCCAATCTCTTTACAGCTTGAATATCTCCTGTATTTTCATCTATAACAAACACACTGCCAGCTCCATCTCCAGATAAAATGTACTTTAAATTTCCATCTCCTTTATCTTGATCAGTATATAACTAAAGGGAGAGAAAAAAGAATTAAAATGAGTATATAGTGTTCAGCTAAATTAAGGTCTGACACAATTGTGTTTTATGCTGCAGAAGTGAATATATGCACATGCAGAATGTAGTAGTTAATTCACTTTTTGTCAGTAAGCTGGAATGGAAAATGGAACAACAGTAACCTCATTCATGAAAGTTATCTTTTAGGATTTCCAAAACAGCAATCTGTGTCTGTTTTATTCCAAGACTGTACAAATAAACATTTTATAGGATTGCCTTGGTTATTGGGTAACTATTAGACATTAAAGAGGTTGTAAACTCACTTAACATTTTTTTATTTATTTTTTTACAACCTGGAAGAGAAACACATAATGAGCTAGTATGCATCGCATACTAGCTCATTATGAAATACTTACCTTAGAACAAGCCCCCGCCGTGCCGCCCGCTTACCTGTATGACGGGCGACATGTTCAGTCGCCCGTCTTCCGGGATCGCGGCATCCGGCCATCTGATTGGCCGGAGCCGCGGTGACATCACTCCCGCGCACGCACGCGGGAGCCGACGGTCACGGCACGGGACTCTGAAGGAACGGCACCAGCGGCCATTCCTTCAGAGCGTATGCGCCAGTGACGTCACTGGCTGCATTTAAGGTAAATATCTCCTAAACGGTACATGTTTAGGAGATATTTACAGTACCTATAGGTAAGCCTTATCATAGGCTTACCTATAGATACAACTTGCACAGGAGGGTTTACTTCCTCTTTAAAAGGTAACTTCACTTTCTTGAAAAAAAAAAAAAAAGCAAATAAAGAAAAAACAATATAGTGTATACAATTGTGACACAAATCATATTGTAATTAAATGTTATTAAAAATTACCTTTCCTTTTCAATCTGCAGCTGTTGTAATTTTCTGTAAATGCAATGCAATAAGGCTACCTGGAGCTGTTCTGTACACAGAATGTGTACTGACCACACCCCAGAAACATCATTTCCTGCTTGTGTGATTGGCTCACCAACTTTCCCAGAAGTCTGCCTAAGTTACAAGTCAGATTTCTGGCATCCCCTGCAACAAAAATATCTTTTTTGGTGAAATACTCCCAATAGGAATACGTCTAAAGGGATTCAGGCACTTCAGTTTTCCTCATTAGAGCTCTGCTGTTGCACAGCTGATAGATAATTATGAAACCACTCCCATTAGACCCACTCAGCACAGAGAAACAAACAGGGATTTATTCAGAATAACAAAAGTTTGGAATCTGCAACAAAGTTTGTTAAAATCCTTGTAATGTACATAGATCACCCAGAGGGCAATGTTTTTTTCTCAACAAAAGTGGAGTTACTACGTTTTAACAATATTTAACATTCTGGTTTGTTATTAGTTTTCCTAATACACTATTATCATTTATTCTAATCCCCCCCCCCCCCCCCCAGGTTTTAAGCATGAAATACAGTATATTATTCCTGGACATATAAAGATCATATAATTTGACCAAGATGGCCAGGGCACAGCTAGGCAAGTAAAAGTCAATGCCTCTTCACAGAACAGAGGTTAGTCAGGAGTGGACCAGGGTAAAAGTAAAAGACCTTAGATTCAGGCAAATAATCCAAAGGGTTGGATTACAGTGGAGTAACAAGAACAAATTAGGTCCAAACAACAAAGATTTAATAGTCTGAGCAAGCTAAAGGCAGTAACAAAAATACTGATGACTTGCAGCACATCCACGTGTCAGCAGTTGAATTCTGTTTTTGACAAATATAGAATTAATGTTTTTTTTTTTTTTTTAAAGTGCTGGTTAACAAGAGTAAGCTGTGGAAGCAGAAACCAAGGTTCTGAATTTTGCCACCATATGATCATGTATGAACTGAGAGAGAAATACTGTAGCTGTTATGAAGGAGGAAAGCACAAAGCATATCTGACAAAGTATAAAAAATAAGGGTGACCGGCGCTATGAAGTTTAAATAAATGTATAAAAGATATAAAATTAAGTAAAATTAGGTGTAAGCTGCCACCAACCGACCCCTGAAGTACAAGGGTAGAGCGTGAATCAAATGTGTGTGGAGGCTGGTACAGGCGCTACCTATAAATTATGACTCAAAATCAAGAATCATCACATAGAGTGATATAAAGTGCAAAGTGCCAGTGAATACTGATAAAATGGGGTATATATATATCACATCACCACTAAAACTAGTGCTCAGTATGTGTGGGTGCGATACTGTGAGCAAACCGAAAGTGTAATAAATAATGATAAAAGTGCACAAATATAAAATAATTTATTGAAATAATTAGAGTGCAAAGTGACAATAATTGTGGAAAGTGCACATAAACACAAAAAAGGCACTCCCTAAAGAGGTGTATATAATTCCTCAGAGATAGTGTGTGTGAAAGTAAATCACTTGGAAAATTATAAACTGGTGAACTTCTTATAAAAAAACCTCAGAAAGGTGTCCAAAATACCATCAAGGAATTAATCCTCAAATTCCAAGCAATGGTGACAATGTGGAATAAAAACAAAGGAAAAGAGTAGATGGCACACTAACAACACGACCTGTATATAGGAAGACAGGCTGATACACCACCAGGGTTTCCTCCACTTCTGATGGGCAAAGATGTAGCGATCCTGGTAATCTACATGCTCCAACAGAGATATAACCCCATGGTTGAAAAATTTCCAAGGCAATAATACAGAAAAAATGTGCAGACTCACTCGTTGGGCTGATCTGGATCAGTGTAGTGTGCGCTGGGAAGCTTCCGCGTTCCACGGCCCTAACTCCGTAACCGGAAGTGACATATGACGTATAGACTCCACCCTACGCGTTTCGTCATAGGACATTTCCAGTTATATTTTTTACAAAGAATGTTACTTTTTACTTTGTTGATTGGGTTGTTAATACATGCCAGTTCATCCAGCCATTACTTAAATTCATTTAAAGCAATATTGCTGGCAGAATCTTTATATTTCACATATCTGGATGTGTAAGATGTATCTAGCCACTTTCTGTGGTTCCATCCACCAGCCCCGACGTCAATACATGATACAGTACTGAATGGAACCACAGCATACAGTGGGGTAATAGTTAATAAGTATATAATATATAATTATAAAAGTAGAAAAAGACCTACTTTGCAGGTTGTTTATGGACCTTGTTTTGTACACTGGAGGACAGTCATGTTGGAACAGGAAGGGACCATCCCCAAATACATTTCTATATATATACTATAGTTTGTGGATGCTATAACTTTCCTACAAACTAAATAATATACACTGATTTGGGTTATTTTTACAAAAGAAATGTAGTAGAATACTTTTTGGCTTATATCTTTGAAGAACAAGTATTTATTTGCAAAATTTTATAACAGAAACGTGAAAAAATGCATTTAAAAAAAAAAATACCCAGTGATGGTTAAATACCACCAAAAGAAAGCTCTAGTTGGGTGAACAAAATTATAAAAATGACGTTTGGGTACAGCGTTGCATGACTGTGCAATCCTCATTCAAAGTGTGACAGTGCTGAAAGCTGAAAATTGGCCTGGGCAGGAAGATGGTGGTTAAAATAACTAAAGAAAATGTTCATTGACATAATACAGTTGTCCTTTGTTTTCTTTTTTTTTTTGTTTTTTGTTTTTTTTGTACAGTTATCTTACAAGTAAACAAAAATGTATCTGAAATAGTGTCTTTTGGTTCTAAAAGTACTACTCAATAGTTGATATTAGTTCTTTCCAACTTAATTTTAAAATATCAAAATGCTTAATGGGATATTTTGTATGTTGTGGGACCTATTGATACATTTTTAGGCTTTCGTATTATGTTGTAATATGGAATTCAACAGTGTAGAAATGATACTAGTTATTTATATATATTAATCAAACAAAAAAGTCAGTAAATAAATTATAGAGGGCCAAAATAAATTACAATACGGTTACAAATTACATATTGTTTAACTGCTTCCCACCCTTCGTACAGTAAAATGACAGATGGAGGGGAGCACGCTTATTCTGGGAGGACATGTGCATGCCAGCGAGGGGCACGCAGCAAGGTGATCGGTGGTGCGCTGTGTTCCTGGGACACATGCATCACCGATCATGATAAAGAGCCTATGGCGTAGGCTCTTTACCATGTGATCAAAAAATGTCATTACTTTAACATTAAATATTGGTGTTCTGGCAGCAGCTAGCTGCCATAACCCCATATAATTTTTTACTATGGCCGGTTCTCTATAAGATAAATGTGGTCCTGTGGGCGGATTCACCACAGGATCACTTTTAGAAGTGGCAGGAAGGGGTGGCCCCCCTCCTGCCACTTCCCGGTTTTTCCTGGGCTTACCTGACCCATTGGTAAAGCCGAGGGGAGTGATCCGATGCAGACATTTGCTGGACAGGAAGACAAGTGAGGTCAAGATGGCTGTCACTTGTCTCTATGCCCTTGGAGGACCAGAGCAAGGTCTGACGTCACTTCTGGTTCTCGGGCCACAATAAACACTTTGTGTTTATAATAATAATAATAATAATAATAATAATAAAATATTCAGTCTCCTAGTTATGAAACATTTTTTAGTCATTCCCTCCCCAGCAAACACCATTACACTTCTCTTCTCAGAGAAAACCTATATAAGCTCCAAGTAGGGAAAAGGTTGTGATCAGTGCTTAACTCCCTTCATACAGATACACAGATATACCATTACTAACAGTTTATCTTATCAAATTCCAGGGTCTAGGCAGCAGGGAAACTGTGTCCATGAAAGGGGTCATTTGTTATATGGTATATACAGTATGTTTAAACAGTATGCCCAATTCAAACTGGGATTGCCACAGCTTCCATCGGCTTCCACAGCTGGATCAGTTTCAAAATAGTAAACACCAAGTGCGCATGCGTGCAGCCATCAGGTTGGTCATGCAAGTCTGAGGCTTCGCACTGCATAGGGGACAAACAGCCGCTAACAGTTGAAGCCCGGAACCACTGCTACTCATCCCCCGTTTGGTCTACGCTCTGTGACAATCCTGGTTCCAGCAATATGTTCCATCGCCCTTTAATGTTCTTTCTGAAAACTTCAATAAAAATGTTGAACATGGAAAAATAACAATCACTGAACTTAAAAGAGAACGTGTAATGTTTACAATGTTCTGATTGCTTCAGAGACTGGAATTGCAAAAAAATGAAGATCTTCAATCTGAACTACTGTACATTAGTATTGACTTCTTATCTAGTTGTGGACAACATTACCATTAAAAATAACACTGGATAAAAGATTATGCTCAGCCTTTAAAAAAACACTAACAATTGAAAAACTCAAATCATTAGAAGATATTGATAAAAAAGGATGATTACATGAAAAACAAATTCCAAACTTTTGTAGGGCTCTAACTTTTTTTTACCGATATAGATAAAAATACGTATTTTAGGTAATTATGTAGCACCAATAATTTATATGCAGCACTTTACAATTCAAAGGTCATGGGTGATGGGCCCAATTGCTGTAAAACAAAAGTCTAAATCACTAAGCCATTTTGTTACTCGTGCAACATGCTGTGAGACAAACTCCCCATCGTGATCTTAGAAAAATACGTTCTTAAGCTAACAGGGGAGGACTGGGAACCCTTAATGAGGGGGAAAACACAACAAACTGGCCCATTCACTGTAGGGATAGATTTTAATGAGCTGAACAAAGTGTACTGCACAAAGCATGCCATGGAGCCTTGCCAATTTGTGGTGTACCTTAAGGACTTGATTTAGAAACACACCTTTTCACATCTTCAAGCAGCATTTTTATTTGGGGCTTTGAGCATTTGAGCCTCCGGCATTCAGAGTGACAGAAAGGAGGTACTGAAAGATTTCCCTCTGCCAAAAGCTATGATCCTAAAATGTAGCAGGAAGCTATATAAAATCCCAGTATGCATTACTGACTGCAGGTCTCACTGAAATCACCACTCAGTAGTTCTACTCAGGCTCGGCAGCCCAAAATATCTTATAAATGTAGGCCTGGGGGACCAGTTCCCCCTGTTCCCCAGTCCAGTTTTTCCCAGCAAACCAGCTAAACTGTTTAAAAATAGTAAAGGAACACTTTGAAAACACACCAGATCTCAATGGGGAAAAATATCATGCTGGAAATCTCTATGATATGGACTTGGTATCGTTTTAGGAATGAAAGGATGCCACATCATTTGATGGAAATGAAAATTATCAACTTACAGGGGGCTGAATTCAAAGACACCCCGAAAATAAAAGTGAAAAAATAATGCAGCAGGCTTGTCCATTTTGCTGAAATTTTATTGCAGCAACTCAAAATGGTATAGTAGTTTGTATGGCCTCCACATGCTTGTATGCATGCCTACAATGTCAGGGCATGCTTCTAATGAGATGACGGATGATGTCCTTGGGTATTTCCTCCCAGATCTCGACCAGGGCATCGCTGAACTCCTGAACAGACTGAGGTGCAACCTGGCGTGTCAGATGGACCGAAACATAATGTCCCAGAGGAGTTCTATTGGATTAGGATCAGGCAAGCGTGGAGGCCATTTAATGTTATAAATTCCTTCATCCTCTAGGGACTGGCAGCATACTCTCGCCACATAAGGCCAGGCATTGTCATGCACCAGAAGAAACTCAGGACCCACTGCACCAGCGTAGGGTCTCACAATGGGTCCAAGGATTTCATTGAGATACCTAATGGCAGTCAGGGTGCCAATGCCTAGCCTGTAGAGGTCTGTGCATCCCTCCATGGATATGCCTCCCAAAACCATCCCTGACCCACCACCAAACTGGTCATGCTGAATGATGTTACAGGCATCATAACATTCTCCGTGGCCTCCCCAGACCCTTTCACATCTGTCACATGTGCTCAGGGTGAATCTGTCAATTCTGGTGTTCAATGGCAAATGCCAATTGAGCTACACGAAGCTGGGCAGTGAGCACAGGGCTCACTAGAGGACATCAGGCCCTCAGGCCACCCTCCTAATGTCTGTTTTTGATAGTTTGGTCAGAGACATTCACACCAGTGCCCTGCTGGAGGTTATTTTGTAGGGCTCTGGCAGTGCTCATCCTGTTCCTTCTTGCATAAAGGAGCAGATACCGGTCCTGCTGATAGGTTAAGGAAATTCTTTGGCCCTGTCCTGCTCTCCTAGAGTAACTGTATGTCTTCAGGAATCTCCTCCATGCTCCTGAGACTGTGGTGGGAGACAGAGCAAACCTTCAGCAATGGCATGTATTGATGTTCCATCCTGGAGGAGTTTGACTGCCTGTGCAACTTCTATAGGATCCAGGTATCACCTCATGCTACCAGTAGTGACACTGACCCTAACTAGTGAAAAATAGTCTAAAAAGATGAGTAGGGAAAAAAATGTCAGTGGCCTCCACCTCTAAAAACATTCATCTTTTGGAGATCGTCTCATTGTTGCCCATCTAGTGCACCTGTTGTTCATTAACACTAAAGCAGCTGAAACTTATTAACAACCCCCTCTACTACTTAACGGACTAGATCAATATTGCAGAGGTTTATTTGACTTGATGCTATACTCTGAATAAAAAGTGTTCCTTTAATGTTTTTAAGCTGTATATATATATATATATATATATATATATATATATATATATATATATATATATATTTATATTTTGAAAAGAGAAAAGCAGAAAATGAAAACCACCAATCAGCAAAGGCAGCGCTGTTACATAAAAAAAAAAAAAAAAAAAAAAATGAAAGAACTTAATACCTTTAAAATAATCATGATAAAGTCCATGCATGGTCCATAGATACAGTATAGATGTGAGGCCAACACGTGATAACGTGATATGTGATGAGCAGATAATGAAATCAATCCTTTAAGTAGATTTGGTCCCGTCAATGCCTTCATCACACCTCGTGTAATCCTCTCCCCTTTGAATAGAAAACTCACCAGATCACTGACATGTAAGCGCCTTTATTGCGTATTGGTGCATTAGAACAACCCAGCGTCATGAATCCACCTTACATCCACATAGGCAGCTCACCCATCAGTCTATTCATAAACCAATGCTCATGCAATAAAGAAATGAGATACATGGCAGAATATCATATAAACCTTTATTACCCCAATCACCCATTAAATTGCACTCACATCGTAGACAGAATTACAAGCCTTAAAACAATCAATGATGTGATTGACATGACATGACAAGTCAGAGTGTCCCACCAGTACTTGCTGAGTGTACTGCAAGCCTGGTGATTCCCGGGTTCCTCTGAGTCTGCCGTCACACTATACTCATCACTAGTTACAGAGGCCATGTGGTCACTCCGCAAAGTATATATATATATATACTCTACTTATTAAGAAAGGCAAAAAAAAAAAAAAGAAAGGCAATATAAAATATTGTATTTTGATGTGCTCCAGAATTTCTACACTGTCTATCCTCATACCTTTAACATGTGCTAGAGATACAATAGACTGACAATAGACTACTGAAGGGTGAACTGAGCTGTGAAGCACAGCAAAGAAAGCTAAAATGAACCAGATCTTCAAATAGAACATCAGGAATATACTAATCAGTAATGTATTTAGTCCTAATTACTCTTTTGCAGCATCCCTTTGGTTAATGCACCATGTGCACATTTTATTTTCCCTTCTGATATGCAGCAATGCAAAAATAAACACAACCATTTATTGAGTCTAACTACTAGGTGTCCACAATCTGTAGATTCAGGTACTCAGGATGGGTCCCTGTGCCAAAATAAATGTTGAGCTATGTTCCACATTTCACATCTAGCAGCCTAGAAGCCTTTTTTTCTCTTCCTTCCCTCTATTTGTCTACACACTTTCTTTGACCTGCATGTGTTTGCACTGTGCTGTCTGTCCCTTTGTCTTACCCTTCCCTCATGTTTGACTTTGTTTCTGCAGCTTTTTGATTGCTCCCCTGTTTCTTGTGTGACTGTATTTCTTTCATTCTTACAACTTTTTCCCCCTTTTCTTATATAATTCTTTATTTTGCCAGATCAGAACTGCCCACGCCAACTAAAATATATATATATTTTTACAGTAGATGCCAAACTTAGGCAGTGATCACCAATGGCAACTCACCAGCAGGGTAATTTATTGTGGTGCTTCAGAATTTGTGATTTACTCTTTCTAGGGTATGAAGATAACAGCATAAGTAACTTTTTTGCGTGTGTATTCTGCAGTCCACCTCTATATATATCTCAGACAGCAAAGCAAGAAATGTAATTAGGATGGCACACACCAATTATATTCACATGTGTGCTACTCTTTTATTTTAGATACATGCCACCTACTGTTTGACCATTTTTATCATTATGTTATGCTTAATGCTACCTGTGTTGAAAAAGACAGTGTACATATGTAATAGACTCAACCTTTGTTCAGCCAGAGTTGTAAATTTATGGCAAAAACAATGGCAATAGACGTCCGGTTGTTCACTGTTTGTTGCTGTAATAAATTTGCGCTCTATAAGATACAAGGTCAAATCAGGGCCTTTTTGGACAGTTAGGACTAGAAGACAGAGGCTGGAGAGGCTTCAGAAAGTAAAGCAGCTGAAATTGATTTCCTAATATGTTGTGCATTAATAATAAAGCTCTGCAATTTTAACTAAAAATAAATGGCCAATGTAGTATTTAGCTTTGCCCAGAAATTGAAAAAGGTCTATGCATGTAAAAAGAAGCTCTTAAAAATAGGTTTTGTGTATTTTGCATAGAGACAAAGCACCACGACCCAACATGACCATACTTGCAGAGGAGAAGATTGATCTCAGGTCAAACATTGTATGTTTTGTGCAAAGATCACATTGCGGCAAAAATATTGGGTGATGGGTGTGGGTTGTGCCCAAATACTGTATACCCAACAGAAACACTTCTGTAGAGCACAGAACAGACCATACTTTAACAAATATTCACCATATCTGCAACTGTGACACAGCTGTGAAAATATTGGGTGAAGGGTGTTGGTGGTGCCCAAACACCTTAAGCCCACATTAAAATACCTGCAGAGCACCAGATGGACCATGTTTTACCAAACATTCACTTTTGTGCATTTATTACATAGCTGCAAAAAAAAAAAGGGGTTTTAGGTGTGGGTTTTGCCCAAACATCATAACCCCACAAAAAACAATTCTGCAGAGCATTGGATGGACACAAATAAACACAAAACAGCTATTGTCCCAATTTCAGATAGCAATAGTAGCTGGCCTAAAACAGTGGCAGCAGATGTTAACAGTTGCAGGTAGTGGGGTGTAGTAACAATGGCTGGGTGTGCTTATAGAGACCAGACACAGAAATTTTGGCAGCATGTGAGATATTTTCTACGGCCTACAATGGTTAAAAGAGCAGCTTTTGATGAAGCAAAAAATAAATTAAAAACATGGAGAGTGAAAAGATCCCCCAATTGTTTAATCAGAAACATCAGCAGCAGGAGCTTGGTAACTGATGCTGATCCAAAACTGGTTCATTTTTACAAATGTCAGCTTGTCAAGTGTCTGTGAACAGATGCAGTCTTTTGTCTGTCATTAAGCGCCCCCTTCCCCCACTGCACTAAATGCATGTTCAGAGAGCACACTGGCTGCAGGCAAACCAAGCAGCTTACTTGCATGCTGGTCAGGCTCTGGACAGTGGTCCATACTTGTGATCCTGTAGTCGAGTGGGTCATCCATTTGTACGGTATCTTTATCCAATCTTGACCCCAGATAATTGATTACAATGTGATTCAGACACTGCTGATAGGCACTGGCAGCAGACAGCCCTGAGTGCTGAGCAGTCAAACACTTTTTTAAAAGGCATCGCTCAGGCAACCACCCCCACCATTGCTTCTCCTTTTAACAATAGGAGGCTCTGAGACACCTCCTCCAGATGTTTCATCCTCTGTTCCGTGAGGGCAGGATGAGCTCTGTGACTTTCCCCATGTAACATGGATCAAGCATTCCAAGTCACTCCCAGCACTCTAAGTCACTCCCAAGACACAACATCAGTCCCAGCACTCCATGGAACTCCCAGCACTCCATGTCACTCTATGTACTCCATGTCACTCCCTGCACTCCACATCACTCCCTGCACTCCACATCACTCCCTGCACTCCACGTCACTCCCTGCACTCCACGTCACTCCCTGCACTCCACGTCACACCCAGCACTCCACGTCTCACCCAGCACTCCACATCACTCCCTGCACTCCACATCACTCCTAGTACTCCTCATCACTCCCAGTACTCCAAGGTATTACAAATTGCTCACAGTTACTCCCAATACTCCAAGTTACTTCCACTTACTCCCAGTACAACTACTTTTCTTTACAGTTAGTTTTTTTGTTTTGTTTTAGGGACTGACCACTTTTGAACCTACCACATTCATGAAGTTTTAATGGTCATTTTCTTTAATGTGTATACGCATAGCACTTATGATAATTACTCCACATCATTACCCAGTACTCCAAGTTAATAATCAGTACTCCAAGTTATTCCAAATTACTCACAGTTACTCCAAATGCTATAAGTCACTTCATGTTACTCCCAAAACTCCCAGTACTTCAAACCACTCCCAGTACTTCAAGTCAATCCCAGTACTCCAAGCTACTACAAAGTTACACCAAGTTACTACAACATCACTCCTAGTATTCCAAGCTACTACAAAATTACTCCCGATGCTCCAAGTTACTACAAACTTGCTCCCAATACTCTAAGTTACTGCAAAAATTTCTCCCAGTACTCCAGTTACTCTCAAAACTCCAAGTTACTACAAATATTACTCCCAGTACTCCAATTTACTCCAAATAGTACACACAGCACTTCAAATATTACTCCCAGTACTCCAAATTACTGCAAATAATACTCCCAGCCCTTTAAATATTACTCCCCAGTACTACAAGTTACACTCATATAATTGTGACCTGCTCCCTCACAGCGTGCCCACCACTCCATCTGTCAGTGTGTCCCTCATCCTCCTGTCAGATGCCAAGTGCTCTTCTGTCAGTGTCTGGATAGAGGGCCCTGAGATGTAAGGAAGTTTTCCTCTTTTTCCTTCTACACTACCTCATGCGCCCAGTCCATAATGATAAGCATTGTGTGCTCCAGCAGGAACACAACTGGCATAGTGTCACTGACGCATGAATTGTCAAAGTTCACCATTCTCATTGCCTCCTCAAAGGAGGCACTGCAGTGCATGTGTCAGCAGCCATTGGTGTAGGGACAGAAAGCCCAACTCCCTCTAGTCTGTCCTAATGCCAAACTCACACAGGTACTCATTGATGACAATGACCCTCTTCTGCATTTGCAGTCACTGCAGCATAGTCAAAGTCAAGTTCCACCTGGTGGGCTTCTTCTCCACTCCTTTGCAAGCTGTCCCTGGATGACATCCTGCAGTGCTAGGATTTTGCTTCTGCTTCTCTTTCCTCCTCTGCTCTATTTGCCAACCAGATAAAGTCAGAGACCTCATCCTCTTCCCCTCTCTTCTCAATGCTGGATGCACCACATCCACCACCACAGAATTGGTCTGTGGACACAAAGGCTGCTCATCCCAATATAGGTACATGGCAACTTCTGTCTCTCCATGTAGACCTTCCAGACATGATAATAATGTTGTGGGGCTTGTTTTCTACTTTTATTTAAATCTATTAGAAGAGCTGGATGAGGGGGGAGTAGTGTTTGGGTGCATCAATAATCTGAGGTGCTCCACCACAAACAAAATTCACCTGTTGTGGTTACTCTAATAGATTTAAGCTGCTGTTGCTGAGCCCATAATAAATAAGCAAACATCTAAATACATGACCATTATTAAAATAAAACCCCAAAAAATCTCACATGCAAAAAAAATAACAAAAAAAAAGACCTGAAAACCCTACAAGCAAAAAAAAAAAAAAAACCATATATTATGTATTTTATTTAATTTTTTATTTATTTATTTTAATATTGTTTACAAAAAAAAATAAAATTAAAATAAAATAAAAAAATAAAATAAAAATAGGTACTTTTTAAAAAAGCAAAAAGAAACACTCCCAAATTTAAAAAAAGGTGGGACAGCAGCAAAACAGTGGAAGAACCTGCTGCTGACACACACAAAAAAAGAAGTCCTAAAAAAGACTGTTGGGTTTTAGGAAATTACAGTGAATGCAGGTCGGCATACACTTCACTCTCTCTAGCTGCATAAACTGCAATTCACTGCAAAGTATCAGTAACAAATATATGGTACAGGATACAATACTGTATATAGCACTGATACTATCAAGCACAAACCAGTAGTAGCACACCACAGTGACCAACTATCTCTCTCCCTAAAAGGAATGTCAGCTGTCCTTTTGTGAGCTGAACCTTAGGTAAAAACCATCATAGTATTGTACCTTACCAAAAGTCAGGTGCAAGACTTTTGACCAACAATAACTTTGGCAATGTATTATGGGACATTTGATGGAACAACTCCCACTAAATGTCCCTATGGCTTGGGATTTATCTTAACACTCATTCACAACTCATTCCTAGCTGGGAGTTGTATTATATGCAGAGATGCACATTTAAAAGTCCAAATATATTTCCATATATCAGAATATCTAATGAAGATGTCACACAAGCAAAATTGTATACTGTATAACTGTATGTAAAACACGGAACTACTGCTATAAAAGCCTGCTTGTTTTTTGGTGTGGGATTAGAAGTGGTGGTCCCCTCTGTAGTTAAATTGTGCCCATTTACATCTCCATCAGAACATACCCACTGGTGCTGTGACAGCTCCTTGCCCCTTGTAAACAAAAAGACGACAGGGGAAGTATTTTACTACTCACTTCCTCTGAGGATCTGACAGGTGACATTATCTAATTCAGAGCCTAGAAGAGATGGTGAGAAACAGAAGAATTCCTTCATTAGATGTTTATTTACAAGTGATAGCAATGACCAGCTGAGCTTCCACAGCATCTGAGGGTCTATGTTTCTGGAGCATCTGCAGGTCCACACTTATGGATTATTCAATTCATTTTCTCATAAAGTTCATTTCCTCCTATTTCCCATTGTGTCTAGAGGACAAGAAACATTTCCCCTATATGAAATATATGAAGAAAATCATCCCCTAGCTCATGAATAATATTGATAATAATAATAAAAGAAGAAGTGAAAAATTGGTTGAAATAAGAGATTACAAGGGATGTGTCTAGCATTGCAATCTGCTTAGGTCCAAGAAACAAAATGGTCCAACTTATTCAGTTTGGGTTTTTGCAACTTCATCCAATTTTTTAAAAACATTTGACTCTATGCACACCATTGGAGTAAAATTATTTGTCCAGGTTGCGTCACATTTAATGATGTCATCTAGAAAATTCTCTTGAATGGCCCTCAACATGTGCGCCGCCAATCAGTAATAGGACATACATGCCATTTTCTACTGCATGTAGTACCGCCACACTAGCATTCCTTTTTATACCTGTAAAAAGTCCAAGCTTGACTTAAATGCCCCTCATATAGATTTAATGCGCCATCCTGAGGAAATGGCCAGTATAGTGCCACAAAACGCCTTGACATGGTTTTTAAATTATTCCATGGGCAAAAAATATCAACTTTATATAGAATCTACTTCTCAGCTTCTCTTTTACATTTAGGGACCTATGCTGACACTACTTTTCCATCTTTTGGGGCGCAAAGATGTCTTGCAATCTACTTTTTTAATTTCAAGCTCATTAGAACAAAGCCTCCAGTCTAGGACTGCATTGTGTACTGCTTTATTTCAGATAATAATTGCATATTTCACAAATATTTAAAATATAATCTGGTTTAATCTTTATGATTGGAATCATTTTAAACTAAGAAAATATCATTCCCATGTGCCTTTGCATTTCCGAACGTAAAAAAAAATAATCGTGTTATATTCCAATCAAACTTTATCATGTGCACCACTATCACATAACCTCTATTGGTCACTGGCATACCCCAATTGCAATGTGTTGTGGAAAAACTCTTTGATGTTTCAAGCTAAGGAAAGGTTCAGAACAACCTGGAGTTACATTTCCTCAAAGCAGGATGTAAATCATGTGGTTCCTAATATTGAGTGCTAAATCTAATTCTGTAAATCTGAGAACAGGTTCACTTAAAGTTAATGTAATCCATTTAAACAAAGAATATCCAACAAGTTTTTTTTTTCTTGTAATAGACCACATACTATAAGTCTTAAATAGGTTTATTTGTAAAGGCTGATTGTTAAAGCCGTATTACTGTTTTCTTTTAGGGAAATTTCTCTTCACTAAACACATTTTTTGCACAATAAAATAATAGCAATATGTTGAAATATAAGTAGAATGTACATTATATCTCGCTCTTCCTTTTTTTTTTTTTTCATCTCTCAAATAAAAGCTTTTTTTTTTTGCTATTTCCAGACTTCATGTTCTAGAGTGGACACATTTGTTCTGCATGCCCCTCTTGTGTATCTGAATTTAGTCACCCTCTCCTGCTTACCCGAAGATGGAAGGACTTCACATCTACATGCAGACATTTTCAGCTCTATGGTAAATGTAGTATGCACAGAGTGGAGCAATGATTGGTATTATAGAAAAATTGACGTTAAAAAAAACAAGTTTAGTGTCACTTTAGAAGCAGTTTATGTTAAAATGTATTACAACTTTAACTGTAAAGCTGGATACACACCATACAACTTTTGTTGTTTGATTTCTTTTAGATTTACCTTCAACTATGTATTACAAAGGGCCTGCCTGATCGCATACTAATTGAAAGTGTTTGACCTCATATTATATGGCTTTGGTAAATCTAAAGAAAAAAATCTAAAGAAAATTGTGTAGTGTGTATCCAGCTTAAGTCCCAGTCTTAACAAAGGGGTAATTAAAAAGGAACCACTGTTGAAATCCAACAGTTTTTTTTTTTTTTTTAGTACCTTGATATCTGAAGCAAGGAAAAAGCCCCAGCTACATTTTTATGGCCTCTTGCATAAAATATATTGCCCAAGAGGATCTCTTATCCCTTGTGTTACATAAAACAAATTGCATATCTGGCAAGACAGGCAGGCATGCAGTTGATCTTAGCTGAGTTGTGAATGGAAAGGAAATGTTTGGTCAAGCAGTAGTATTATTAGAGTTGTCCACCCATATTAAACATCACAGCACATCCAGGAAGCCCATTCTGGTAATAGTAGTCTAAAAAAAAGACACACTCAAATCCTTATTTAATGAATAGTACTGGATCAGCTCCTTTAACCACTTGCCGACTGCCTAACGCCGATCTACGTCGGCAGTCAGCCCCTCACAGGCAAAGTGACGTAGGGCTACGTCACTAGCTTGTGAGGGTCTAGGGAGCGAGCGCGCGCCCCCGGAGGCACGCTCCCGCTCCCGCGTGGTCACGGACCCCCCCGCGCGCGTGACCGGCGGACCCGATGTCCGCCGGTCACTCGGCGATCGGCGGGGGAGAGGGAGAAAGTCAGGCGGCTTGTGTAAACAAGCCACCTGTCATTCTCCTCGGTGTAAAAACACTGATCACACGGATCTACTATGTAGATCCGTTGATCAGTGTCCTTACAGCTCAAGCCACAGCCAATCACAGTAGAAAGCACGCCCCTAGGGACACACACAGCCCCTCCCTCCCAAATAAAGTTAACCCCTTCACTACCAGTGTATTTTTACAGTAACAGTGCATATGTATAGCACTGATTACTGTAGAAATGTCACTGGTAACCCCAAAAGTGTCAAAAATGTCAGTCAAGGGTCCGATCTGTCCGCCCCAATGTCGCAGTACCGCAAAAAAAAATCGCAGATCGCCGCCATTACGCGTTAAAAAAAACAACAAAAATGACAAAAATCTTTCCCTTTGTTAGTAAACTCGATAACTTTTGCGCAAACCAATCAAAATACGCTTTTTGCGATTTTTTTTACCAAACATAGGTAGCATAAAACAAATTGGCCGAAAATGTTAAAAAATTTTGATTTTTACATTTTTTTGGGGGGGAATTTCATATAAAAAAATGTGAAAAATATTGCTATTTTTGCAAAATTGACGCTCTTTTTTTGTTTATAGCGCGTGATCAAAAAATCGCACAGGTGATCAAATACCACCAAAAGAAAGCTCTGTTTGTGGGAAAAAAAGGACGCCAAATTTGTTTAGGTACAGCGTCGCACGACCGCGCAATTGTCCATTAAGGTCACGCAGTGCCGAATCGCAAAATACCCCCTGGTCGGAATGGGGGTAAAATCTTCCGGGGCTTAAGTGGTTAAGTGTAGGCATCCTAAATGTAGGTTGATCATTTTTTTGTAAGAGTTCAGCTTTTTTTTTTTCCTCTGCCTAAAGCTCTGCATTAACAATTTTTTAAGAAAAAATTGTCATGAAAGTAGACAGCTCCAGTAAAAATGATGTTAAATATGCGTGTACAGTTTACTGGAGCACCATTTTAGGGGGTTGATTTAGTAAAAGAGACATTTTCATTCTCAGGGAAACTAACCTTGGTTCACTTCAAACAGCATATCATGTACACAGTAAGAAAGAATACAAAAATAAGCATTTCTCTGCTTCAAAAAAGAGTGAAGAGTCCACATTTAGTAAATCACCTCCAACGCAGTAAATTTCTCATGGGAGTGTTTTAGAAGATTAAGATATAGTTGTAGTAATAAAGTTGTGATTAATTGTTATTTTGTACTGTTTGTACTTGAAAATGAGTGTATTGCTTTGTAAACTACAAAAAGTAATTTATATTGCTACTATGCATCAAATGCCTGGCATGTTGTAAAATTAGACTCACAGGAGTAAATAATTGTGTTTAGTGATGCATTAATACTAAGTCAAGAAATGCATTTAGAGGTGTTTTAAAAGGTTAGGTGAGAATGTTTTCCATGCAAAGCTTGGAGAAAATGTTAAAATGTTTAGATGCTAAAGGACTATGTTTTTGTTAAAGCAACCATGCTACAAAAAAATAAATAGTAAACCCCTGTTACCTGTAAAAGAAGACTCTACATACTCCCATTGAACATAATAATCAGCGATATGGGAAGTGATTATTGTCAATGACACACACACCTACACAGGTTGAACTGGATGGACTATTGTCTTTATTTACCCTTAACTACTATGTTACATTGTCCTGTGCCAGTGCAACCAAATACCACTTTGTTCTTATACTCTGGAGTCTGCTGGGAACTCAACACCGCCAGGAGTGTCAATCTCTTGGGTTCCCCTCTGACTTTCACATAACAGTATAATACAGTAATTACATGGAAGTCCGAAAGGAAATCAATGAGATTTGTAGGGGTACAGGAAATTGAAACTCTCAGGAATTCTCCAGCTGACAGGCACAAGAACTCATAATTGTAATAGTGTTTGGTGGCTTTAGCACTGAGAAAGTAGAGTATTTATAGTCTTCTTTTACAATTAAACGTGGATTTACTATTTATTTTTGCAAGGTCTCTGGGTAATACTATTACAAGATGTCAGGAAGATTGTCTATTGTTAATTACTTTACATAAAACTGAATATTTAAAAAATAAAAACCTGAGGGAACCCCACATTTTTTAGTGTATCAAGTATTTCGGCACAGGCAAAAAATTCTTGTACACAGTCCAGAAAATATATTTCCCTTCATGTGCTGACATAAATAGCTATTACATTTTTTTTAGTAGGGAAGGTAAAACCCTTAATACATTGTTTTTGTTGTTTCCTCCCCACTTTCTAATACATTACTACCACATTTAAACTGGGGAGTGACAAGTAGTGATGAGCCCAATGTACCCAGGTTTGGTTCTGGGCAGGTTCCACAAACAAGCCTTTTCAAAGAACCTTTCGAGATTTGTAAAGGCCGTTTTCTAGGGTAATAGGTCTTCCCCACAATGATGGTCCAATGGATGTTGGGGTCTGAAGGTAGGGATATTATCAGAAGCATTCATTCTTTATGCCCACAATTCTGCATTGTCATGCTTGTTGGCTGCCTCTAATTTCCACATCATATATATGTCACTTATATAACAGCTGTTGTTTTTTATTTATTTATTTTTTAATCCCTTGGACAGACAGAACACAATCTAAAAGGCAAGCTCAGTACTCAGTACAATTTTTTTCTTCAATGAAATATTTAAGTGTGATGATAAGCGCACTAAGGAGAGACATTCTGAGAGACATGGGAGAGGGGGGGCAGAGGCACACTGGGACAAATCACCTTTCAGAAGAGGATTGGCGTGGGAGGAGACAGGCACAGAAGCGGACACACCAGGACAGAAGGAGCCACAGGCACACTGACAGATGAAGTGGCCAGATAGCTGAGTGAGGAAGTAGTAAACAGAGGATCAGTGGGGCACACTGAAAGGGGGAGGATCAATGGAGCACATAACAGAAGTAGTAGCTTGGTGTACTTGGATTATTATTGAAGCACTGTGATTAACTTAGATGACTGGGAGTAATTTGAAGTAACTTGGGGCACTAGGAGTACACTATATTACTAAAAGTATTGGGATGCCTGCCTACATGCATATGAACTTTAATAGCAGCCCAGTCTTATTTCGTAGGGTTCAGTATTGAGTTGGCCCACCCTTTTGAGCTATAACAGCTTCAACTCTTCTGGGAAGGCTGTCCACAAGGTTTAGGAGTGTGTCTATGGGAATGTTTGACCATTCTTCCAGAAGCGGATTTGTGAGGGTGAATGAATACACAGAGCTGCAGCTCGGCTTGGGTGCCCCCATAGCAAGCTGCTTGCTGTGGGTGCACTCAGCAGGAGGAAGGGGCAAGGAGCTCCAGCCAGGGACCCAATAAGAGGAGGATCCGGGCTTCCCTAATCAACTACACAGAGGAGATAAGTATAACATGTTTGTTATTTTAATTTTTAAAAAAAGGAGACTTTACAATCACGTTAAGGTTAAACCATTTCTCCTGCAATTTCTTTGAGTGGCCATGTGTCTTCTTATACTTCCTGAGACTAAATAGTTTATTCTCTAAGCTGTAATCATCATTGAGGTATTTGTCTATCGCTGTCATATCTTGTTCTCAATGTCTCTTCTCCAGGGAGAATAAGTGTAATGTTTGCAGCTGTTCCTCATAACAGAGGTCCTCCAGTCCCCTTATTAACTTTGTTGCCCTTCTCTGGACATTCTTCAGCTCATCCTTTCTGAGAATTAGTGACCAGAACTGGATAGCATACTACATATGTGGTTGAACTAGAGTTTTATAAAGTGGCAGGATTATTGTTTTATCTCTTGAAAAAATACCTACTTTTTATGCATGATAATATTCAGCTAGCTTTGCTTTCTGCAGCTTGGCATTGCATACCATTGCTGAGTCTGTCATCTACCAGGTCCCCCAGATCTCTTTCCATCCTGAATTCCCGCAGAGGTTTTCCCCTAGTAAGTAACTTGCATTCATATTCTTGGCCCCCGAGTGCATTACTATACATTTTTCAACACTAAATATCATTTGCCATTTAGTTGCCCACCACTTTATTTTATTGAGGTCTTCTTGTAAAATATTAATATCCTGCTGAGAAGTTATTGCCCTGCTTAGCTTTTTATCTTCAGCAAACACTGAGATTGAGCTATTTATGCCATCCTCCATATCATTTATGAATAAATTAAACAGAATTGGCCCCAGGACAGAGCCCTGGGGTACCCCACTTACCACTCCAGTTTACAAAATTAAGTGTTTGTAGGGGACAGTGTGTTGAATGATTTTGCAAAATCCAGGTGCACCTCCCTTCCAAACATGCTAAAAGTTATTTGAATGTTAAAATCCCCGCAGTGGGCCCTGTCGCCCTCCCTGGCACAGTTTGTTCCCAGAAGGAGTGCCTGGGCAGGAGAGGGCTCGACATATCTCCTCCCATCACCATAGTTATAACTTCAATTGTGGCTTATTTCCTGTTCACGCTGATATTTTGCTATGGAGAATATCTGGTTTGTTTGTATTGTTTGCTCTGTGCTTTGTTTTTCATGTCACAACGCTGTTTGTTTATATGTGACTATTTCTGTATAACTGAAAATTTTCAATAAAAATGTATTTATTTCTGAAAAAAAAAAAAATCCAGGTGCACCACCTTCCACGGGCCTTCCTTTATCTAGATGGCAGCTCACTTCATCATAGAATGTTAGCAGATTGGTTTGGCAAGAAGGACCCTTCATAAATGCAAGCTGATTATTAAGATAAAAAACCTTCTTACTTTACAACCCCTTTAAGCTGCGTAGGGGTTTTTTCACTTTTAGGGCAATAAGGATGTGGAACCCACTTTCACAATGGGGGGTGTCAGCAGGAAGTATTGATCGTTTCAAAAAACTCTTAGATGGGCATTTTAGTCTTTTTTTTTTTTTTTTTTTACATAAACACACACACACCAAGGTTGAACTGGATGAACTAGTGTCTTTATTCAACCTTACAAACTATGTAACTATAGGTTTAAAAATGTGCTGAGTGCTAATGCTTAAAACCTAATCTACCCCCTGTATTGCAAAATGGCAAAAGTAACATGGATGAACATTGATTCATAGTTAAAGTATATTGCATGGTAATCTATTGACACACTGAGGCAATTCTTCTACCCCCGACAACTTCCATTCGTAGCAGGAGGGAATGTGCAATAGTTTTGTAGATATTTTAATTAAAGTTATAGTAAAGGCAGATTTGTTTTTTTTTTTAAATAACAAATATGTCATACTTATCTGCTTTTTACAGTAGTTTTGCACAGAGCAGCCCTGAACCTCCTCTTCTCAGGTCCCCTGCTGGTGTTCCTGCTCCCTCCCTCCTGCCTAGTGCCCCCATAGCAAGCAGATTGCTATGGGGGCACCCCATCAAGCTCGCACCCGAGCTGCAGCTCTATATGTCCACCCTGGCTCTCTCCTCATTTCCTCACTGGCTGTGATTGACAGCAGCAGGAGCCAATAGCCTTCTGTCTGAGCCAATGATGAGGAAGAGACCCGGGAAAGCCACTGTTCGTGTGCACATTGCTGGATTTGGATGGGGCTCAGGTAAGTGTTAAGGGGGCTGCAGCACACAGAAGGTTTTTACCTTCATGCATTGAATGCATAAAGGTAAAATGCCTTAAACCTTTACAACCACTTTAAATATAATAATCAGAACTTTAAAATTAAAAAAATGTATATAGCTCAAGCTGTGAGTCAGAGAACGGAGTTATCCTCCTAATCCCCCCTACCTCTTTATGACTTTGTCATTTAAATCAGGGACAGCATATCTGAACACAAGCCACTTCTGTGATCTCTCTTAAGAAACCCAATATCACTCGGGGAATCTTTTGTGATTTATCTATTCATCAGATATAAAACATACGTTTAATTTTTAAAATATGCCCCTTTATGTGCGCAGTCTAAAATGCATAATGTTACTAGGTCTCAGTCATTATCAAATATGAGGGTTTTATTCTATCTGCTTGGGTATGCAGTGTGGCAGCACACTTGAGTTACTTATAGACAGTATGGGGGAGACTTACTAAAACTGGTGCACACAGAATTTGATGCAGCTGTGCAGAGTGACCAATCAGCTTCCTTTATTTCCATGTCAAAGCCTAAGGCCTCTTTCACACTGGCTTTCCGATCCGGTCCGCCCTGTCAGTTTTTTCAGGTGGACCGGATCAGATGCTCCATGCAGCCCTATGGAGCAGCAGTTGTCAGCGGAGACATGTCCGCTGACACCCGCTGCTATCCGATCCGATCCTGTCCGTGAAATCCGGATGGATGGAAACCTTATTTTACATCTGTCTGGAGGATTGGATTGGGTAGGATTGGATGAAAACAGACAGGCGGTCCATTTTCATCTGATCTCCCATAGAGGAGAGCGGGGCTCTGACAGCTCCGTCTCTGAAAAGTAAGCGGAGACAGAACTGTCACCCCCCTGCTCAGCGGGGATCGATCCTCAAAAAAACTGAGTCCGCCAGGTGGACCGCCCGTGTGAAAGGACCCTAATTGAACAAGTTGAAGTTAGAAGCTGATTGTTTACAATGTAAAGCTGCACCAGATTCTATGTGCACCAGCTTTTGTAAATCTCCCCTTATTTGTTTTTCTAAGTGACAAGATCTATCTTTAAACTGTGTATTTTATTTTTATTTATTTTTTTTAATCTCTGTATGCAAGCCACATATACAGTGGGTAGAACAACAATAAATCAGTTTATAATGTTCAGATGATCTCTTATTTTTGTGCTTTTAATATACCACATATTAAAAAGGACATGAATGAAAAAGATGCCCTTAAAGTGTGCTTGGTAAAACTTATAATAGGAGGTAATGCAGGGAAGTGCCAATGCAATCTGTCATGTTACATTAAAATGCTTTGGTATCAGCATGTTTAATTTCTGGCAAGTACTCTTTGATGATAAGTCATCACAACAGCAAAATCGTTATGCATATTCTATCTTGCAGTTCCTGATTGAACTTTATTTCAAACTCAGAAGCCTGATTTAACGCCATCTAAATAATATTTTCAAAAGCGACTTTTAAACACAATTGCAAATAAGTGAAAATAAAACAATTGATAGCTAAGAAATGGCAAGGAAAATGAACAAAACATCTTGGGTGTTAGAACAGTAGTATATTATATGTCAAAGAGCTCTTGTACTAAATCCACAATTATCCCCATTTCAACAATGCCTGTGTTTTTTTATGCTACAGAAAAAAATCTATTTTAAAAAGGAATCATTGTTGCTGGCAATGATGATCAAATCAGGTGAATCACAGATTGACTAATTTTTGGTACAATTGCATATTAGCTTACATATGTGCCTGATAACTCAATTTGTAAATAGAAATAAGAATTGTACAATTTTCTGCAGATTAGCAAAATCATGCATACATTTACTGAACCCAAAATAGGCATTTCAACAGTATGCCCATTTGCATGGTTTACAAAGTGATCCACTTATCACTATTTGCTGTATTATTCCTAAAATAAGCATAACTGCATTAAAGTTTGATTGTTTTATTTGATCAGTATCTCTGGAGTTGATTTACTAAACCTGGAGAGTGATGTAGCTGTGCATGTCAGCTAATCACCTTCTAACGTCAGCTTGCTCAATTAAGCTTTAACAAAAAAACCTAGAAGCTGATTGGTTTCTATGCACAGCTGCACTAGATTTTGCACTCTCCAGTTTTAGTAAATCAACCCCCATGACCCCAAGTCATACAAGAATGGGGAATAGAAGTAGTACATCTGTAGCTATTACTTGCCAACCACACTATAGAGTGATGGCTACAGCACGGCTGGCTAGTTCTGGGACACTGTCATATAATGGCATCCCGTGCTTGTGCTTCTCCCACGCCCCTTGGGGTGCACACCCAGGAAGTGTCCATGATTGCGGGACCCAGTGCATTGTGGATCAGGGTAAAGGGTCAATCACAGAGCCCCTTTACCAAGTGATGGCTCTGCCCAATGACAGAGCAATCAGTTTGCCATCAGTGCCAGTAAAGTGCCCCTACAGTGCTATAAATGCCCCTACAGTGTAATCTGTGCCACCACAGTGCCCATTAGTGCCACTACAGTGCCATCAGTGCCCCTACAGTTCTCAGCAGTGCCACTACAGTGCTCATCACTGCCACTACACTGCTCGTCAGTGCCATTGCAGTTCTCCTCAGAGCCCTACAGTGCTTATTCGTGCCCTACAGTGCCACTACACTGCTCATCAGTGCCACTACCATGCTCATCAGTGCCCTACAGTGCACATCAGTATCATCAGTGCCCTACAGTGCTCATCAGTGCCCTACAGTGCACATCAGTGCCATCAGTGAGTGCACATCAGTGCTCATCAGTGACCTACAGTGCCATCAGTGCCCTACAGTACACATCAGTGTCCTACAGTGCCATCAGTGAGTGCTCATCAGTGCCACTAAAGTGATTATCAGTGCACTACAGTGCTCATCGGTGCCACCACAGTGCCCTATTAGTGCTCATCAGTGCCCAATAGTGCACATCAGGGCTAGTCAGTGTGTGCTCATCCATGCCACCCTATCATTGGATCCTTATCAGCACCATCAGTGCCATATAAATGTGTAAAAAATGTGATTAAAAAAATGTGTTTTCATGTTCTTTCCAGATTTTCCAAAAACTTGTAGAAAAATGGCATGTTCACAAGACTCATTATGCCTCAAAGAATATACGTTGGGGTGTTTTCTTTTCAAAATGGGGTCATTTTGTGGGTATTTCCATTGTCTTGGTGCTCCAGGGCCTTTAAAAGTTTCAAAGGTAGTCAAAGCACCTTGTCCATATGTTGATGGAGACAAGGGCCTCTTCCCGACAACACTGGGCTGTGGTCGTGGGGGTCTGCAGGTGGGGAACTTATAGGAATCTGGAAGTCCCCTTTAACAAGGGGCCCCCAGATCCCGGGCCCCGTATGTGAATGCATATCGGGTTCATAGTATCCCTACCCATTCACCAAAAAAGTGTCAAAAAGTAAGAACCACAGGAAATCGTTTTTGACAAGTCCTTTATTAAAAATGTAAAAAAGGGTGTCCCTCAATGTAAATCCATCATTATTCATGACGCCCACCGGACCTGAAAAATAGAAAAAATAAATAACACTTCCGCCTCTTGGGAGCCATCTGCCCTATCTGCGCTTCAACAGTTCTTATATAGGCAAGGGGCAAGGGGCTGGGCCACCCGGCTACATCATCTGGTTGCACCGCCCCTTCTGACGTCCTGTGATGTCATCAGAAGAGGGCATGCCACTGAGTGACATAACCAGGTGGCCCACCCCTTGCCTATGTAAGAGCTGTCAAAGCACAGTTCGGGCAGATAGCGGGAGGCCTCCCAAGAGGCGGAAGCATTTTAATTTTTTCTATTTCCCAGGTTCGGCGGGCGTCATGATTGACAATGGATTTACATGGAGGGACACTATTTTCTTTATTTTTATTTTTTAATAAAGAACTTGTCAAAAACTTTTTTTGGTGAAAGGGTAAGGGTACGATGTACCCGATACCCACTCACATAGGAGGGGGGCTGGGATCTGGGGGCCCCGCTTGTTAAAGGGGGCTTCCATATTCCGATAAGTCCCCTGCCTGCAGACTCTGACAACCACAGACTTTAAAATGAGGATTTTTGATTTTTCATGTTCGTGTCCCATAGACTTTAATAGAGTTTGCATGCTCACTTGAACTTTTTCCCTGTTAGAGATGTTCTCGTGCGAACCGAACAGGGGGGTGACCCTTCCCATCCCTATTAGCCAGTAGAAGGAGCAGTTAGCTCTGAGTGCATAGCCTTGCTGATTCCCTCCTGTTACTGACATTACAACCACCCCTTGTGTGTGCTTCAAGCTGGTCTGAGACACTTCGGGATCCCTATCAGTGTCCTTGGCTCTTTGTGCACTGCTTCCAGCTGCTCCATTACTTCAGGCAGACCTTGCAGGGAAAGGAAACGTAGGCTTCTGTTTTCTTATGATGAACACGTCTTTTCTTTATTTCTTGTAAGTTTTTATTAACGCTGCTGCATTTTTTTTTTTTTCAAATTCTTTATTTAAGCAGAAAATGTAAAACATGAAATAAAGTCTCAGCGCATACACAGTACAGCATTACAATCCCTGAGGTACATAAGGCAACAAAGGTGTAGAATCATAAATGAACATAGTAACAATCATAAACAGAGAAACTTACAGCAAGGTACAAGTCAATGCAAAGACTGTAGACCTTGTAAATATCATACAGGTCCGCAACTATATATACAATACACCATAACAGGATATCCCATCATGTATGCAATATCAGTGAATTGAGTATGCAAAATAATAGCAGTACTGAAGAAAAAAAACAGAGTATTTCAGGAAATGGGGGGTGAGGGGGAGGGGAGAGCAGGAGGGAAACGGATCAGGAAGGGAACAGATGCGGGGGGTAGGGAGGAAGAGGAGAGATGGCAGGAAGGGAGAAGCAGGGGAATGGATAGGGGAAGGGAAGAGGAGGTGGGAGGACCCCGTGTGGGCGAGTCAGCCTCAGAGCACCTAGGAGCCAGCATTAGTGCTAAAGGCCTGGCACTGATCCGAGAAGATAAACATGCTCCAGCAGCTCCAAGTTTTGGAATAACGTTCCCTTCTACCCTGTGAGGTCAGCACCAGATCTTCCAAGTCATTGATCGATTTTACTTTCCGCAACCAAAGCGATACAGAGGGAGGAGCACTGCTGCATTTTTTAACTCACTGCACTTGGATAACACAGCCCCTTTTTTTCTCCTACGTGTTTCCATAACAGAATTGGCTTACTCTTGGGACAGCTATCGCTACTGTCGAGTCTACTTTAGATACCATTGTGCGTTTTTCGACTATATACTTTTTATGCATGGGCTCTGAACTCTCCCTTTTTGCACCATTCTATTTGCATATTTGTTACCAGACCAGTGTATGCCAATAACAGTGCTTCTATTTGCTACCACACTGGTGCAGTGTTGCTTCTATATGTAACCTGTACTGACACTTGCCTGTTTATTGACCTTATTTCTTCCAGCTGCCTGGACCCATCCTTTGCCTGTTTGCTGACCATATCTCTGCCTGCCACCGGAACTGACCCATCTGCACGTTCCACTAGCTGGTAAGAACCAACCTCAGCTATGCCCTGTAGACAACTGCACTCCTGGAGCCACATGAACTCTTTTATTCTTTCTTTCTTAACCCTCCTGTGCTTCTTGGCCACTGATCATATGGCATTTCTGGGGACAGCAATGTACTAGTAGGCTAGGCTTGCTTGGCTTACAGGAAGAGGGACTACTATAGGTGGTGCTATACTAATCTATATTACCTGGCCACTCATACAGAGGTGACCATTACATTACATTGTTTGCATACAATTGATTGTTTTTTTGTGATACATAGGATACAATGTCTAGTACAGTCTTTCCAAACATAGAAAAGGCCTTACACATATGGCATCGCCATACCCAGGAGGAGTAGCAGAATGTGATACACAGGATACAATGTCTAGTACAGTCTTTCCAAACATAGAAAAGGCCTTACACATATGGCATCGCCATACCCAGGAGGAGCAGCAGAATGTGTTTTGGGCTGAAATTCTTAGTAAGCCCATGCTGTGTGTGAAAAAAAATCTTATTAAAATGTCAACTGTGTAAAAATGTGTTTTTCATTTTCTTTCAACATTTTCCAAAAACTTGTGGCAAAAAAGACTCACCGTGCCTCTTAAAATATATCTTGGGGTGTTTGCTTTCCAAATTGTGGTAAATGTTTGGGTATTTCTATTGTTCTGACACTCCAGAGCCTCCAAAAATGTGAAACATAGTCAGTAAATTAGGTGCATAACTTAAACCCCTTGAAAACCTGAAGATGCTACTTGAATCTTTGGTCTCTCTATGTGGTTAGGCTGTGAAAAACATGTTAGTATAAAAATGCTATGCTATGGAAAATGTCACTATGTGTATATAAAGCAAAATTACCTAAATAGTTATTACCAAAACCTATATTAATTTCCACACAGTCAAAAAGTAAATATTAATTAATAAAATTGAAAAAAATACAATTATAAAAAAACGATAATAATAATAAAAATAATAATGATACAAAGTCATTATCATGTGCCAGTCTACAATTCTGAAAACCATGAATCTTCTTTTTATAAACAGAAAACTCCTCTTCATTTTGGGAGAAATAAATCCATAGCAGAGAGCCAGTAATCAAAGCTCATCCTGGCCTTAAAGGGGAACAGGTGCTGTTAGACCTTTTATAATCTAAAGGTCAACTTCAGGGGTGTCAAACTGGTGGCCCTCCAGCTGTTACAGAACTACAAGTCCTATCATCCCTCTGCCTGTGGGAGTCATGCTTGTAACTGTCAGTCTTGCAATGCCTCATGGAACCTGTAGTTCCGCAACAGCTTGAGCGCCGCCAGTTTGACACTTGGTCTATACTATGAGGTGAGTGGCCATATTTTATCTGTTTTAGTGGTGAAGACATCTTCTTATTTTCAATTTAGGACACACAGAGAAGTTTTATGATTATACATAGAAGATTTATTCATGGTTTTGGAATTGTGAACTGGCACTTGGATGGACTTTGTATTATTATTATTATTTTTATATTTTTTATTATCATTATGAATATATACTTTATGAATATTTGGAAATAGACTTTGGTCATAAAGATATAGGTAATTTTGTATAATAATTTTGCTTGATGTACACTGCCATAGTACAGAATTTTGATAGTATTACCTTTTTATGAAAGTTGGAATTGCTGCATCTTTTTTACATATTCATTCACTAATCAAGTGAGCGCAAAGGGATTTGGAGGCTGTAAACAATTCTCACACATGTGTGTGACGAATGTGGCATCAGACCCTGGCCCTCTTACCAACTTGTGACAAATGGCTGGTAAAACTCACACTGCACTGTCACTGATAAACGACAATGACATTATCCGCCTCACTCTGAACAAAGATTTTACAGCTCACAGGACCACAATTTAAGTACCAGCTGACTGAGAGCAATCATCACTGGGTGTGGTAACCACAGTATATAATTAACTTTTTATACCACAAATCAATCACTGCCACCAGATAGTTTTGTTGTAAAATATCAAACGCTCACACTAACAATTAGCAATAACAATTATGACTTAAAATAAGCATCTGCAACACAGACTGCCACTACAGTCAGGTACAGTATATTCAGAGATTTAGCCCACAGTAGCGCTTTACAAAAAGATAGGAATTCTTTAAGTTCTGCATTAGTGCATTAGAGACAGCATTAAAGATTCTGAAATATTGCTTAATAAAAAACAAAATATTTCCAGAAAAAAAAAGTATTACAAAGAAAAGAGACAATAATACAGCAGAGAAATAAAAAGGGTTTAAGAATGAAAACACTTAAAGTACGGTTCTGCAGTTTTGCCAAAGTTCAATCAACGAGCAAGATGAATCAGTGGCTTTCTAAAGTCTAGTACACACGCAACGATTTTCCGCTGACCGGTCGTCCGTCTTTTGTCCAGAGTGGTGTTTTGTTTATTTGGAATGTGCCTAGACTGCACTGGACTTTTGTCGACCGACAAAATTCTACTTCAGAAGTGATGTCATGTGTTGGTTTGCTTTCTTTGTGTTCTTTCTTCTCTGAGCATGCCCAGTCTTGCTCATAAGACTTTTCCCTGTCAAAATCTGTACTGACAGCGCGAAAATCGGCTGTGTTTTGACGGAGGACAAAAATTTTATAGCCTGCACACCAGATTTTTTTCAGCCGAAAAGTCGGAGTCGGTTGTCGGAAGCATCATACTAACAAGCCGAAAATCGGCAGATCGGTCGTCGGATGAAAATTCCCTGCCGAATTTCGACGCGTGTGTACGAGGCTTAAGTCTTTGTTGATGCTCCTTCTTTGATGGTAAAAGAGGAGCTTCAGACTGCTGATATAGCTCCTCTTTTCTTGTCCTTCAGGAGGGTGTGGACAGAAATAATCTGTCCAATGAGAAGGTCTGAAGCATGGTTGATCGGATGCCACTGTGTTTATGACCATGTAGTGGCCACCCCTAAAATACAGTTTTATACAGGTATTATTATATCTTCAAATACTTACAGGTTGCATTCTGGTAATTTGTATAGTATTATCCAGCGTGGAATTTCCATTCCAGAGATACTAAACATAATATCCTTCAGATAGTTCTGTCACTCAGGAGGTGGGAGACAGCTATCTCACCTTCTGTATTTAACAGCCTAGTCGTGTGTGAGCTTGAGCCATTCAGTATTTTCTTCCACATTCAAATATATATTCAACAGTGATGTAGTCTAATTTTATTAATTATGTGTAGATTTTGAAATTGTAAATAGGAGAAGGAGTCTTTTGCTAGTAAAATAGGATACCTGGCAGCAGAGATCAGTTCTAAATCAATAACCTCTGAGTAAGACATTTTATTACATGCCACATACTGTATTCCTAATGGTTTAATTATTCTGCAGACCATGAATGACTAAAATATTTTTTTTACAGTTTTAATATGGGTCAATCCCAATTCCCTCAGAAGAAAGTGATAACTTTCTAGATGCTTATTGTTAGCAGACATGGAGATGATTAGCAACCCCTGACATACCGCAAAGTTCTGTCCAGGCTTATTGTTAGGGTATCAGTTATATATTTACGTCTTTAGCAAATATCTGTTTGTTAGTTGTTTGCTAAGTAATGGTATAGCAGAATGATTTCTTTTGAGGTATTCATGCCCTTATCAAACTGTTTACCTATGTTAAATGACCATGAAAATGCACTCTTAGGATTATAGATAGTTCTGAAAGAAGGTCACAGCTGTTTGACTCTTATTTCAAAAATGTCATAGCTGACCTGTGAATTCTGAACAATGTGGCTGCTCTGACCCTCTCACACAGCTTTTTGGGGTGCCCAGTGTGCATTATCATCACAATGTGGTGTCCCCATACTCAGAAGTATCAGAATGTTTTTTGCGTGTATTTTTAATTATGTCTATGCTGTGTGACTTAATAATTGACAACTTTGTGTAATACCATACATTTTCAATTTCATTCCACATCTTCCAAATACTTGTGGCAACATTTTTTCAAAAGGCTCACTATGCCTTTTAGGAGTATCCTGGGGTGTTTGCTTTAAAAAAATGTGGTCATTTTGTGGGTATAACCCCTGTCCTGGTGCTTCAGGGCCTCCCCAATTATGATAGGTAGTCAGAAAATTTAGGTCATGTGTGGACAATGTACCATTAGAACTAAGGATTGGATGTGATGTTGGAGGGGTGTATAATTTAGTGGGGGTGGTTTGTTGGTGCTGGGATGGGTTTGGATGTGGAGGGTTTAGTGGTGGTGGGATGTGGGATGAGATGAATGTAGATGGATGATTTGGTTGGGGTAGTGACCTGAGTGGAAAAGGGACAGGGACCTTTGGGTGTTGAATCTCAGTGGGATTGAAGTGACGACCCTTAAGGCCCGTACACACGTACCGATCGTCGGCATACAAACGTCGGTGGACGAAGGATCTGCCGATTGTACGCGTGTTAGTATGGTGCCTCCGACAGATGTCTGCGCACAATCCGCGGACAAAAGTCTTTCTTGCAAACATGAAAATATTTGTATGCCGACACCAGAACGGACGATTGTTCGCCTGTCAGTACACAATTCTGCCGACACACAGCTACAAATCCCAACACGCATGATCAAACCAAATGAGTTCCCGGAAGAATTTTCTCTAGTAAACTCAACATTTTATTCAGAAAGAACTTTCGGCTCGCGGAAGTCCAAGAAATAGGTGAAATGCGGAGCACATGCTCATCTTGATAAATGTGAGAAGAAGGAAGATGCTGCTCATAATGCCATACTTTTCTAATAAAAAGGCATGTGTTCTGTTATGATGAAGATAATGTTTGTCTATTCTATCTGTTCTATCAAATTTTTGAATTAAATAATTTGAACTCTTCACCATTATTTTTGTATTTTCACACCAAAGATCTAACTATTGATATGACCCTTTATTCTTGTATGAATTAATGTCTAAAACATATTTTTCAGGTTATGCACAATATTAAACATGTTAACAAATTCAGATAGGCCATTTTTTATTTTCAATTTTCTTTATTTTTTGGATCTCAGCAAAAAAAAAACAAAGCAAACATCAATACTTTCCGTATAACTAAACATAAAAAAGGTCCATTTGGACAAAATTAAACTAGAAACTGGCAAACAGGGGTAAAATAAATAATAGGGGGTTACACAAATTAAAGTGGCTGGTAACTGTAATCAGGTTGCCATGAGGGCAGGTTTGGATCCTGCTGCCCATATTGCCACTGGCCATGTGGCATTTGGCGAGGTGGTGGGTGTTGTGGAGGTGGAGGTGGAGGTGGAGGTGGAGGGCACGGGTGCTCCTGGCATGCGTGGCTGTGCTCATTAAGTATGCCGTTTTCTGCGTTTTGCAGCACATCCAGAATAATTTTTCTGGCATACTGACACTGCCTGAGGTCCACCTTATCCAGGATTTTGGCAGTCATATTCCCGAAGGACTCATTGGCCTCCGGTTTCCTACGGAGGGCTATGGTGGCCTCCTGGATAAACTCGTCGGTGATGTCATCCACGTGCTTCCTCTTTTGCCTCCGTTTGGCAGGAGGAGGTGGTGGTGGAAAGAGTTCCGCAGGCTCCTCAGGCTCCACAGGCTCCCCAGGCTCCTGGCTGCAACCTGGCTCCTCCTCAGTGACACTTCCCTGTTGATGAAATGAACAATTGATTAGAATGTTATAGTGTATATAAAAATGCATGTTTGTTATATTATTGTGAACAAATAGCAGACTTTACATACAGTGGCATATCTAGGGTCTCCAGTGCCCTTGTTGAGGAGCTGTATTTGGCAACAACCCCCCCCCCCCCCCAAGATCAATGTAAAACTGTAACCCACCCCCCCAAAAAAAATTAAAGGGCATTAAAAGTTTCTAATTTGCCCCTTGTTTGCCCAGTGTAGAGCTCTCTAGTGGGCAATCATTGTCTCAGGTGTGAAAAAGAAAGAGAGGGTTGAGAGATAGAGAGAGGGAGAGAAAGAGGGGGTGTGAGAGAGAGAGGAGGGGGTTGCAGAGAGAGAGAGGGGCCTGAACTTGCAGAGGGCTTGATGTAGGGCATTGAGGGTGAAGCAGTGCAGGGAAACAGGAATAAGGAAGCCACCTGCCTTGCTGACCCAGAGTGAGAGACCAGAGACATGGAAGCAAGGATGGATGGATCATTTGCAGGAGCTGTTAGTTTTGTATTAAAAAAGGTTGAGCCAGAGGAATGCTGAGGCTACAGCAGTGTTTCTTAGGACCAGAGGTGTGCTGGGGATGCAGCAGTGTTTGTAAGACCGGAGGGGTGCTGGGGATGCAGTGAGAGGCAGTCTCAGTCTCCTGGTCTTTTGGCTCAGCTGCTCTCAATGTTTTACACCTGCATGAAGCAGCTCTCAATGTTTTACACCTGCATGAAGCAGCTCTCAATGTTTTACACCTGCATGAAGCAGCTCTCAATGTTTTACACCTGCATGAAGCTGCTCTCAATGTTTTACACCTGCATGAATCCGCCTGCAAACTGGGGGTTCTGGGGTGTGCAGGCTGAGTGGATTGTTAAAATAAACAATAAAACAATGCCAATGTTTTTGTGACCCACCCCCCTTGGCCTGCGCCCCTGGCGGTTGCCTGTCATGCCAACCCCTTGCTATGCCCGTTTACATAAAGGGTCAATTATGGTTTAGCTTATAATTTTGTTACATGATTACATTTTAGCAGACAATATATTGTGAAATGCCATACCTGAGTAAAACTCTCCTCCAGGAAATCCTCATCCTGGCTTGGATCTACCGACACTGAGCCCTCTGCCGAAGTAGAAGGCAGCGTAGAAATAGACGGCCTGGATTCCATGGTGTCTGCCAGGAACCGCATGTTATCAAAGTACCACAGCCGTGGTACATATACATTCCGTGCCCCTGCTCCAGACTGGGTGGACTCCTCTATTTTTTTTAACTCCCGCCTGTAGGCAGTACGAATACTGTTTATTTTTTTGCGGATATAAGTAAAATTTGCCCCAGGACAGACGGGCTTGTAGAAGGCCACCAAATGTTCCATGGCCTGTTTTCTGAGTTTTCGATTTTTATAATCTGCGGACTTGACTTGCCACAAACAGGGCAGTTGCCTGAACTCATCAATAAAACTTATTAAAAAGTTGTGGGTGGTGAAATTGTCCACCATATTGCAGGACAGTATATGCCTGCAAGACACAAAACAACACAAAACATATTAAAATAGCATGTATTTTGGCACATAATAAAGATATTCCTAATAAAAGCTGTATAGGGCCCAAAACACACACTTTCTATTAAAAGAGTCGTACCTTTGTTTGTGGGGAAAAGTCGTGATTCGCCGCTCGATCGTGCTCCAACTCTCGATATGTCCGCTAGCGAATCGTCGGCCGAACGATCTGGCGTCCTTTAAATACAGCGCAGGCGTCAACTCCTCCTCCAGTGGCGGGCTTGTGCAGGGGTGTGTACGTGCCGAAGATCAGGCCTACATGCGACACTCACACCTGAGGCAGTGGAATAATAATTGTTTAATTAGGAACCATGTCTCAACAATCTGGGAGCTCAATTAGTGGGGGCCGAAGTGATTGGGCCACCAGAAAATCAAGGGCTACACCCATGTCAAAGCCAGAAATGGTGGAGATGGTCTCCATTTTAGAAAAAATGGATTACGATGGAAAGTTGGCAAATTACGATCGGCCCAATGCCAGGAAAGATGGCATCATGGACAAGGTGGTGGCCTGTTTGGTCAAAAAATTCGGTGTCGAGCGATCGAAAGATCAGATTCGGAAACGGTGGTCTGACCTCAAACACCGTGAGCAGGATCAGCTTTCCCAAATCCATCGGATTTTGAAAAAAAGTAAGTTTTATTTTTTCTTTATTTTTTTAATCATGCAATATGTTTTTTATAATTTTGTGTATGTTGTATTAACATGTCTAGATTATAATGTCTATGTAAAAAGTTAGATTACTCATTTTAGTTGTCATGTCGTGATTTGATCGATCTATTGTTGATGTTTTAGTATATGACATTAAAAGTCAGGAAGCCATAGTGAAAAATATATGTATTGTGTTGCAACGAACGTTCTTTCCTGCACGAATCTTCTCAGCAAACATTCCTATTAATCACAGATTATTATTCAAACCTTTAAATAGGAGAAAAACGTAAACTCCGTGCCAAACAATGGGAAAGGAGGAGGAGAGGTTTGGCAGCTCCATCGGCAGTTGTGGAACAAGATGAGGACATGGGCACAGAAGGTGGCACAGATTCCACTAAAGGTAATTGGTTCCTATGCACTGTCAAACATTAATGTACCATATTTTTCGTAGATAACCATGTACATGTCTTCATATTTGTTACTAAAAGAGCTATCAAGCAGGGCACCATGTCCTAACAAATGTACCTCTTGTGACTTTTATGATATGGCCAATGTTTTGTATTATGTAGATGAAGACATTATGCCTGAGGTGATTCTGGTGGAGCCTACAAGTGACCAGACACCAGAGCAACAAGAAGGTTGGTAGTCACAGATTTTTGTGTAGTGGTATCATAGAAATATGTGTATTTGCAATGATTGTTTAACCTTATATTCTTGTATTCCCTTACAAATTTACATTGCAGATGTTGCATCATGCCAGGATGTGGCATCCCCAGCCATGTCAGAACCCCGATCTCCTGGCAACTTGCCAAGCAGCATGGAAGCCACTTCCGAAACTGTGGAGGAACCAGGACCAAGTGTCCAAGAGCCAATTGTGTGCCCACGTAGGTTTTTTCAGAATGATTTTTATCAGTGTTATTTTTAGCCTCCAATTTACAACACTAGTTCCCTATGGGAGCCTCTTTATTTGAATGGAAGTCGCACCGTAAGTCGGATCAGGATGCTCTGACTTGCGGGGCCACTTGCGTTGTGAAGATTTTTGAGGGGGAACTACACCAAAAAATTGAACAACCCACCGTGGGTGTCCCCCCAAGTTCACAACCAGGCCTTTTGTGTGTGGTATTGAGTTTGAGGGTATGCCCACAACAAAAAGACAGCGTGGGTTACCCCCAAAACCCCTACCAGACCCTTATACAAGCATGCAGCTTGTCAGGCCAGGAAAGAGAACGAGCAAGCGGACCAAACACCCCCTGGACCACAGCAGGACACATGCCCTCAACATGGGGGGGTTTTGTTGCTTTGGGCCAGGGGGCCTCTGCACCGCACACCCAAAAGCACCTTACTCCCATGTAGAGGAGGACAAGAGCCTCATCCCCACAACCCTGTCTGGTGGTTTTGGGGGGTCATGCGGCCAGGGGGTTCCTAGGACTTTGGAAGCAACCTTTAACAAAGGGTGGCCCCCAGATCCCAGACCCCAATCACTATGTGAATGGGTATGGGGTACATAGTACCCCTACACATTAACCACATAAATGGAAGTGTATGTGAATAACGACAGGAGACGTTTATGAAATGTTCTTAAAGATCTTCATCCGGTCTTCTCCACTCTGCTCTTTGGATCTTCTCCTCTCCAGTCTTCTGCTGTCCAATCTTCTGCTCTTATGTTGTCTGCTCTTTTGCCCTAGGCTCTTCTTCTTCCTCCTGTCCTCCTCCAATGCTGTTGCCGTGCATTCTGCCCGTCTCTGGTCTCTGCATCTTAATATATATACATTACAACCATGCCCTCACAATGACGTCATCATGCGTTCACACCCCTAATGAATATATAGTAAGCTCAGGAGACCGGCAGAATCATCAGCAACAGCATTGGAGGAGGTCAGGAGGAAGATGAAGAGCCTAGGGCAAAAGAGCATAAGAACAGGGTAGGTATTAACTCGAGAGGAATTTAAAGATTACCTGCACACCAAATGTTTCTATATTATGACCTCATGTAGGTGATTCACATTGACTCCGTTGTATTTTATTTTCCAGATCATGTATTACATACTTGCACATTGGCCAAATTGACCCGTGAGGCTCTTCAATGCTGCTCAGACCTCGAGCAAATAAAAGAGACTGCAACGGCATTGCAAGGAAAGATGCGTGATTTTGTGGACATGCTTGCCAAATTTTAAAAATAATTATTTTAAAATTTTTTACTGTTTGTATTGGGATGTTCCCATTTTTATATAATATTTTATGCCAGTTTTATGACACTCAGATGTTAAAGAGTGTACCCAAGTTTGGGAAAAGCACTTTCCAACACCCTAACCCTAACCCTAACCCTAACCCTAACCCTAACCCTAACCCTGTGAATGTTTGATACTAAAACATTTTTACATTCAACAATGTGTGTTCAATTCTTTATTAGACTTTCGTTGGGGGGTCGAGGTCTAAAGCTGTGTAAAGAAGCACTAAATGTATGATGGCTGTCCTATTCACATATTTACATGTTAATGAAAGCATTTTGGACACTGCCATATGCAAGTTGCTGGAGGTGTCAATGAAATGTTAAAGATACCCCCAGTTTTAACGCATATCACAGTGCGATCTGACATTTCACACAGGATCGGAGCACACAAGTTTGAACGACTGTGCGATCCTATCCTGATGCGGCTGAATAAATGCATCATGTGCGACTTTTGTGCGAGTGCAGTGCGAATTGAGCCATACAAACTGTATAGCTGATTTTCGCATGAACATCTGATCGCATGTAATAAAGGAGCAGTGCGCTACGATATTACATGCCATCAGATGTGCAGTGTGAATTGAGACATACACTTTGTATGGCTACATTCGCACTGAACACGCATACAAGTCGCACATGACCCTTTATTTCTGATGTATCTGGATTGGATCGCACAGTGCTTAACACTTGTGGAATACAATCCTGTGGAAAAAGTAAGTGGCGGGTCACCCTTATGCAATACTGGAAGGCTGCAAAGTCGCAGACTTCCCGCATCGCATAAGTGTGACTCAACACTCAAGGTACTAGCAGTCCTAGGATTCAATATGGCATTGATATTGCCAGTAGCAATCAGTGTAGGGAGATCAGTGTAATCTATAGTGTATTGCTTGTTCGTTGCTCTAGTTCACTTTCCATTACCTATATATATATAACACTTTGAGATGAACAATGATCAAGTTTCACATAACACTGACATATCCTAACATTGGTGGGCAGTGAGAAGGATGTCATAAATGAACACAACATAACAGGTGTAGGTACTTTGTTAATACCCTAATGTATTATCTGAAATATATAGTATGGGCAACTTCTGGACAATGAACACCAATATAAGGTGACATTAGATGAACCTTGGGTGTGACCTAGTTCTCAATGTGACAGGGTTTGTGTACATTTTGTGGGGTGCAGAAGGCCCTTGTATTTACACCACTGGCTAAAAAATAACACATGGCCATCATCACTTTGGATCAGCTGGTGAGAGACTACAGTCAAGAAACACACTGATGAATGTATTAACCCTTCCAAAGTCACACATATATAACACATGATTAACCCAAATAATTGTGTTTGGCATATGTGCCCAAATGATTATAATCCACAATACAGAATCATTGCAATTTTTGTTTAATGTGTTGAAAAATAATATATCTCTGACATTTATCTTGTGTGTCCAATCTTTAACAAGATTAATGTGTTTGTGACAGTGATTGCTGCCAGGACACAGCTCCTCTCCCCACGAAATAGTCCAGATATTCCTGGCGGATCTGACGGGCCCTGTGTGATGCCAATGCTGACCGTCCAACTTCCATTGACGGCATGGACTCCACTTGGTTAGAAGGTTGGGCCTCTCCACTTGTACCTGGCATAGCAGGGTCAGTATCCAGTTGCTGCAAGACATAATTTTGTGCATTCCTGCGTAGGAAGTTGTGCAAAATGCAGCAACACAAGACCACATTATCCACTTTGTACAGTGCCAGGTTTATGGACGTCAGGAATATCCGGAACCGGTTGGCCATTATCCCGAAGGCATTCTCCACAACTCTGCGAGCTCTGGACAACCGGTAGTTGTAAATCCTTTGGTCTGGGGTGAGGTTCCTCTGAGGGTAGGGCTTCATGAGATGCTCCCCAAGCGCAAAAGCCTCATCTGCGATAAACACAAAGCTCATACCCTCAACAGTTTGCTCCCTGGATGGCAGGTTCAGAGTGCCGTTCTTTAGACGACGAGCGAACTCCGTCTGATCAATAACTCCCCCATCCGAATTGCGGCCATTTTTGCCAATATCCAAAAAAATAAACTCATAGTTTGCATTAACTATGGCTAGCATGACTATACTAAAAAAACCTTTATAATTATAATAAAATGTGCCGGAATTCGGAGGGGGGACAATGCGGACGTGCTTCCCATCAATAGCACCCCCACAATTGGGAAAATTCCACTTCTCCAGAAATTGATCAGAAATCTCCAGCCATTGCTCTGCGTTTGAAGGAAACTGTGGGGAAAAAATAAAAAAAAAAAAATTAGTGCTTGAGCACATCACATTATTAATTACACACACAGTTGTCTGTTAAATGCTTATGCAACTTGCTAAAAAAATATACAACAGGAAGGCAAAGGTTTGGATATGGGGATGTAACATCTACATACATTTATTTTCAACCTCCTATTGTTCTTATATTGTAAAGGGCCATACACACTAGAAGATTCTCTGAAGACTTTTTCGTGCAGATTTACCTTTTCTATGTAGTGCAAGGGCCTACCAGATTGCATAGGATTTGAAAGTGTTTGTTGGACCTCATATTATTTGGTTTTGGTAAATCGGAAGGATAAATTGTTCTGACAATCTTCTAGTGTGTATGGCCCATTATACTCACCAGCTAGAGCTGAGATTTACAAACTACGGCCATCCAGCTGTTGCAGAACTACACATCCCATGAGGCCTTGTAATTCTCTGACATTCACAGACATGACTAGGCATGATGGAAATTGAAGTTCGTGAACAACTGGTGGCCCATAGTTTGAAGACCTCTGAACTTGAGCTTTGGTATATGCTGACTTTGAGATTTAGCATGTGGGTGGGGGGATGGGTTTGTAAAACTGGGCATTTATACATCAATTAGGGCTTGTGGTCAGTGAAGGTTTTAACATCATTACATAAACATACAGAATCATAGGTGGGAATGGATGGACTGATGTATTTTAGATAAATCATTAACTAGGTACTAAAACATTGGCCAAGGAATAATTGTTTGAGGGAAAGCAATAAAATGACCCAAATTCAAAATACTGTTAACAGGCAATGCGTTTAGGGACACATAGGAGAGAATGGTGGGGTGGTTAGTGGGTAATTTTACAAATGGTTAAAGATAATCTACATCTTTACTACTATGTGCATGCGGACAGAGGGTAGTTTACAAATAATGGCCTGTGTCAATTGCTGTACATCCAAAAACATCATAATTCAGGTGAAACTAGTAATACATGTAATGTAATGTAAAAAATCAAACATACCTTGATATAGTCCTTCTGCAAGACCTTGATGATGGCAGAGCAGGTCTCAGGGATGATGACTCCAAGAGCTTGGGGGGAGATGCCTGTGGTGAACTTCAGATCCTGCAGGCTTCTCCCTGTTGCAAGATACCTCAACGTCGCAATTAACCTTTGCTCAGGAGTAATTGCAAGCCGCATACAAGTATCCTGCTTCAGAATATAGGGGGACACCAGGGCAAGAAGACGGTAAAAGATGGGATCCGTCATCCTCAAATAATTCCTGAAGTCATCAGGATTATTTTCCTGGAGCTCCCTCAGCAAGGACATATGAGAAAATTGATCACGGTTAAGCAACCAATTTTTCGTCCAGGAGGTCCGCTTCTTCTTCCTATTGCTCGTACGTCGTCTCAGAGCCAAAACTCCAACACTAACGACAGCAACGGACGAATTCACGGTCGCCATAATAAATTCTCGAACGATGTCTCGGAAAATAGCGAAATGTCGTCAACCAAACAAATGCTACCGAAATCAGCGCGAGATGCCCAGAAGGGTCACGGCCAAACACTCACTTCCTCTTTTGTAGCGGCGAACGTGCGTGGAACGTAGTGACGTCATTTTCTGTCGGAAGACAAATGTCCTGGGCAAGTTTTAAGCACTTTTCAACAGACAAACAACAAACACACCAGCCGCGAACATTTGTAGGACGTTCCGTCGGCCGACGATCGGTACGTGTGTACGGGGCTTTAGTCTCACATATTTGTTAAGATCAGATTTTCTTTGGTCCACTAAGAAAAGCACTAAAATGCCCATGTGCTGTTTTATTAGAATTATTGCCTCCACAGTGTCTTTCCTTGGCTGTGTTACATGTGGGCTTCCCCTTCTGTACAATAAGTTTACTTGTTGTTTGCTTTCTAGGATCATAAGTTGAGTCACAGTTGCATGTGTGAGCTGTTATCGGGTGTACATTAATGATTTTTTTTATTATATAACAGTACAATTTATTGTTTGTGATGTTATTGTTTCTTAGTGGGGTACTTCCCTTATTAAGAACCTGTTCAAATTTCAGTTCAAAACGCATTGGACACTCCACAGAAATGTACTGTGGAAATTACATCTCAGATAGCTAACAACAACTGGTTGTACCACTAAACATCAATTATAAGCTTGTGATATAGATCCTGTTACTTGCTGTTATATTTGCACAAGAAAAATTGCTTTTAATATGCCACAAGTTTTGTGGTGGATGTTTTATGATTTGATATATAAATAAAGGAACCAGTTTTGTACTTTTTTAAGAAAACATTTATCTTTTTTTGTGTGGTTTCCGACAAAGTCCCTGGAGGTTTACATAGTTATATAGTAGGTAAAGTTGAATAAAGACCATAGTCCATCCAGTGCAACCTGTGTTTGTGTACGTGTGTCAGTGTCTATAATTATTTCCAATATCCCTGTATGTTTTGGTCTTTAATATGCATGTCCAAGAGTATTTTGAAAATATCAATACTCTCCACTGACACCACCAATTGTGGAAGAGAGTTCCACATTTCTATCGCCCTGACAGTGAAAAACCCTCTGCGCAGCTTAAGGTTAAACTGCTTCTCCTCCAATCTCATTGTGTGGCCACGTGTCCTCTTACACTCCCTGAGACTGAATAGCTTTTTTCCTACGCTGGGATCACCATCGCCATTGTAAATCATTATAATATGTTCACAATTAACTCTTTATACCCCATATTACTGCTGATATTTATCATAAATATCACATTGACAATTTTACCAATGAGAATTATGACTTTAACCAGTTCTGGTCCTCCCCAAAGCAGTTTTACAGCTACAGGGTGACACCTGTGTGCCAGATCACTCATATATGTTATCTGGCCCCTCCGGGTAGGGGGCATGCATGGGCACCACCACCGGCTCGCTCCCACTGTGATCACACACAGCGGGAGCCCAGCAGTGGGTACTGCAGACTCAATGTCTGCTGGTAATCGTTGATGATCCAGCAGAAAGGCAGAATGGCAGTCTGCCTATGTAAACAAGGCAGATCGCCATTCCAGCTAGAGGGAAGGAATGGATGCTGTATCCCTGCAAAGTAGGGAAATTGATCTGTGTCTTTCCCTAGCAAAAGCACCTCCCACACTGTAATAAAACACAAGCTAGGCACACAGTTAACCCACAAGAAATAAAAACCACAGAGAAGATCAAATATTACCAAAGGAAAGCTTTATTTGTGGGAAAAAATAAGGACATACATTTTATTTGGGTACAGCATCGCATGACTGCACAATTGTCAGGTAAAGTAACACAGTGCCGTATCACAAAAAATCGCCTGGTCATTAAGGGGGTAAATCTTCAGGTAGTCAAGTGGTTAAAGTGGGTCTTCTTTGTATTTGAGCACTACAAACCAAAAGCCAGTTGATGCACATTCCAGGTGCATTTTGTGGTTTTCTGTACATGTTTTTGATCAATTGAAGTCTATGGAACCAAAAACACAACCTGCTGGTCCTTGGCCCTTTACATAAAATGCACAAATGTGAATGTGATCCATGGCAAGCCATGTTAAATGGACTGTAGCGTGTTTTTGCAAAACTGAAATTGCACTTAAAAATGAAAAGGTGTGAGCCAGGCCTTAAGGGAAGCCAACATATAGATTGAACAAGAGTGTACTCTTTACAAGATCAGTTAACCACTTTAAAGTGGAGTTCCACCCTATTTTTATACTTACCTCCATTTTCTCGCTCCGGGTCACCTGAAAAAGAAATGGATAATCGCATATTTTTTTTTTTTTACTTACCTCGTAGCGAAGAAAATATACTCACCTTACTTCCTTCTTCCTCCTTCCTCGGCCGCGGCCCGTCGTCACTTCCTGGCTCTGCAATGATTCCTGGGAGCTGGACGTCATAGCTCCCAGGAATCATTGCGCCTGCACCGGCCCCGACGTCAGTTCCGGGTCGCGCGCGTCATCCCCTTCTAAACAGCTTCTGGGCATGCCCAGAAGCTGTGGAGGGATGACGCGCGCGACCCGGAAGTGACGTCGGGGCCGGCGCAGAGCATCGTGGGACCAAAGAAGGCGGAAGAAGACGCCGAAGAGGACGCGCTGGCTTCAAGCTGCCCACATCTGAGATGGCAGCGCTGGACAAGGCGTTTGCAAGGTAAGTATTTGTCCTAACAGGTAAGTGCAACCCGGGACAGATCAGAGGCTAGCCATTGTGGAATGCACTAGCCCTGACTGTCCCGGGGGTATTAAAAAAAAAAAAAAAAATCCAGGGTGGAACTCCGCTTTAAGACCGGAAGGATTTGTCCCCTTAAAGACCAGGCCCTATTTTGCGATTCGGCACGGCGTTAATTCAACGGACAATTGCGCATTTGTCTGATGATGTATCCAAATAAAATTGACGTCCTTTTTTCCCACAAATAGAGCTTTCTTTTGGTGGTATTTGATCTCCTCTGCGATTTTTATTATTTGCGCTATAAACAAAAAAAGAGCGACAATTAAAAAAAAAAAACACAATATTTTTATAATATTCTGCTATATGACATTCTCAAAAAAAAACTTAAAAATCAAAATGTTTTAACATTTTAGGCCAATTTATTTCCTGCTACATATTTTTGGTAAAAAACAATTGCAATAAGCGTATTTTAATTGGTTTGCGCAAAAGTCATTGCGTCTACTAACTACAGGAAAGATTTATGTCATTTTTATTGTTTTTTTACTAGTAATGGCGACGATCTGTGATTTTTTGCGGGACTGCAACATTGTGGCGGACAGATCTAACCCCTAACTGACATTTTTGACACTTTTGGGGGTACAAGTGACATTACTACAGTAATTAGTGCTAAAAATATGCACTAATACTGTAATAATGACACTGGCAGGGAAGGGGTTAACAGTATAGGTGATAAAAGGGGATAAATGTGACCCTAGGGGAGTGATTCTAACTGTGGGGGGGGCATGGCTTTTGAGATAACCATAGAGACATATGATCCTATATAGCAGGATCACATGAGCTCTGTGATCATTTCAGGGAGAAGGACGGTCGGCTGTGTTTACAACAGCCGACCGCCCTTCTCTCTCAGCGGGGATCAATTGCGGGTGTCAGGCGGCAATCGGAGCCGCCTGAACTGTGCTTGGGCTTCCCCACTGCAAAGTGGGGCCGGGAGTGCACCGCCGGGAGTGCACCACCGGGAGTGCACCGCCAGCAGCGTGTGCTCGCCTCCTAGCTTCCTGCGCGCAACCGACGTTGGTTTAGGCAGGAGAGCCACCCTGCCGAAATAAAAAGGCGGCGGGTGGTCTGGAAGTGATTAAAGAATCATGCATGCTGAGTGTCTTGTCTTGAATGTCTTGAAAACCCATAAAACATCCTGTAAAACAAGAACCTCTATACTATTCTTGGTATTTTTCTGTTGTTTATTTCCTTGTAGTATAGTGGGATCATTAAAAGCAGAGATGTTGGGAGAAAAAAAGCTGCAAAACATACACAAATGTGGGGCTGCTGAAGTGCAGTAAATTCAAGCCTCAGAACATTCAATTCAATGCCAAAAGGTTTTAATACATAATAAAAAAAAAACCATAAAGAGTGATGTTAGATCATCAAATGAATTTTAAGCTTTGTAGGTTTGCCCGTGTAATTCTTTACATTTAGAATATTAACGTGCTTTAATAATTTATGCAGTGATATACTTCTGGTGATGTATTTTGTTTAAATATTTTCACAACAAATGTGTCATTTTCACATGTTAAATTGCTATGTTAAAATGCTGCTAGAAAATGGTATTGATACTGTAAAAATGCAGCAATTAATAAATATTTTTAGAACACACAGCTTATATGCCTACAGTGGCATAAGGTGCACTGTAACTGTCCTTTAATAGTAAGAAGTGACTCTGAACAATTACAGTTACTGAAGAAAATGTCTAATACAGTAGCGATTATAAATTTGGCTCAGAATAAAATCCGCTTGGTGTAATTTTTATACATGAGTATCTAGTGCACATTATTAATGAATACGTTTCTTGGAATTAACATAGATCCAATGATAATTTAAGACTCCCGCAGAGCCTTGTCTAGTTTTCATTATGAACTCCCACAAGGAGTTATGGATTTAGAAAAGAATTTGAAAAAAATCAACATCATATTTAGTGTGTGATAGTATTATATCATTATTTTTTTTAAACATTTTTTTTGCTGTTAGTATAATTTACTAGTATTTTTAATAGGCTTAGTAACATTAATTTTAAGGACATTAAAAGATTTAGGCATGAATTCATTAAATAAATGATTCCATATTCCTGCAGATTAAACAAAAATGAAGGTGTGAAAATGTTGATATACTGTATGTTAAACTGGGCATTGACAAGGAATCTGTATAGTAGTGTCTTATTATTTATTACTTCCCTGAGCAACGCAATTGTTCTTCAAGCTAAACTATAGGAAATAGCTAAGCATACAGTTAGAGTACATATATGCAAGTTCATTTAATTTCAAAAGTTTGCATTATTGTTTAGCCAGCCCACAGATTTACACAGCCCCGCCAGACAGCCCTTTCAGGTTGGAGTCCTCAATTTTCTCTTCTCCAACTTAGCAATACATCTTGGCACCGTCTTTGTCCATAGCCTGGGACAGAGAAGTGAAGGAGCTGCAGCAGGGCAGATGAGGTCCTCTCTCTCCTCCTTTCACAATATTCCTTATCAGCACGTAGGCATACGGCAGACCTGGATTGGCATGAAGTTCTGCACCCCCCCAAGAGTATTGCAGTGAAGGAGTTTAAAGGAGCCAATATCCAGAGAGATTTAGGTGCTTATAAATGTAACATGTAATAATCTGTTTTCATTATCAGCACCCAAGCAATCTTAGGGTGTATTTTTTTTTAAAGAAAATTAATATAATATGAATCTTTGGGCCTTGCATCTTAGAAATCATTTCAGAAAAAAAAGTAATCTGTTATTGCTGAAGGCTCTATTTTGACTTTCTGCTGGGTGGACTTCTGGGAAATGTAATAAGCCACTGCCATACACAAGGATAGAAAATTCCTGGTAGAGTTCTGTACGCAAACATTGTACAGAAAGCTCAATGAGTTTGCCATACTGCAAGAAAGTGACATTTGCTTTTTTTTATGTTTTACTTATTGCAGATTGGAATAGAAAGAGCTTTAAAAATCTTTGGACAACAAGACCACAGCAAAAGATTTTATATAGTAACATTTTCAAGTAAAAGGTATGCAATAGAGGGGGGGAGGGGTGGTTGCTTGCTACTGTGTACAGCACTTGCTTAGAACTAAACCCTGCTGTTATATCCTATCAGCAATCCTTCTGATCCAGCCTCACCAGAAAATGGGCAAATCAGTGAGTGAAAGCTTATCCAAGTATGCCTGGAATTACCCAGAAGATGGCAGTGGCTCTTCCCCAGCATGATATTCACAGCAGTTAGCTCCAGCACAGGAATGGTGAGTTACAGGCACAGGGGCACTGGCCACTGGCAGGGTGACTTCTGGCATCACCCATTGGGGGTCGGAGCAGGTCAGTGACAAGGCACAGTGGGAAGCAGACCCACTCTTAAGCAGATCAAGGTTGTTGTTCAACAGTGGCAAACTTCCTTGACAACAGAAATAGATTCTGTAAAGATGGATCTCTTATGCCTTAATCCTGATATGCAGAAAATGAGACAGAAATCCTACAATGCTGAGCAGACAATATGCAACATTGAAGATACTATTAACCTTCTCACTACAGATATAGTTTAAAGAGATCTTTCAGATCACATTGATAAATGGGCTATGTGGAAGACTGCCTGCACAGAAGTAATCTTCATTTTGTCAGATTCCCTAAGAGTTTGCAGAAACACAATCCTTACAAATTGACCTAAGCTAGATGTATAGGCTGAATTTTTTTTTTACTTTCATGCAGTTTAAAACATCTTCTGTGTTCAGCAGGGTCTCCAGCCCCCCTAAAACTTACCTCAGCCCCATCCTGATCCAGTAATGTACACAAGAGCCTCTTCTCTCCTGGGTCTCTCCATCCTTATTGGCTAAGACAGCAGCGTTAGTCATTGGCTTCCGCTACTGTTATGGCCAATGAGCCAATGAGAAGAGAGCAGGGGTGGGGCTGAGCTGCTCTCCACTTGTGAACAGACATACAGAGCAGTGGCTCGGAAGTGAGCCTGCTTGGGTGCTCCCATAGCAAGATGTTTACTGAGGGGGAACTGAGCAGGAGCGAGGAGCCAGGAGAGCCAGCGGGAGACCCAAGAAGAGGAGAATCAGGGCTGCTCTGTGCAAAACTATTGCACAGAGCAGGTAAGTAGAACATGTTGGTTATTAAAAAAAAAAGAAAAACGCCTTTAATATCACTTTACTTTTGGTTTTGACAGGTACCCTCCCCCATTTCCACTCTGATCGTCTGGGAGAAATTTTTTCCCCTTTTTACCTGCAGCTTTCTGGGACACATCACAGATCCCAGAAGTCTGCACGACCATTCACAAAGCACAGCATGGCTGGGAAGCCACAAGGAGTCACAGCTGGCTTCCCTTAGTAAACATACCAGAACTGGCCTGGGTGAGGACCACACTGGATCCTTGGACAGCTAAGCATCCTTTTATTAAAAGTCAGCAGCTACAGCATTGTTAAAAACAAATGGGTTGTGCTATTTCAAAATAAAAATACTAATTACATATTTGTGAAACTCAAAAAAAAATACCCAGTCCAAAAAAGTCCAAAAAACAATCTCAGAAGTGAAAAAGCTTTTTTCCATCAAGTTTCGAAGATAAATGTAAGTGAAAAACACATTGCGATAACCCCCACAAGGTATTCTCCACCTTATTATATTGACCCTCATAACAAAGGCCCAAATATGCTTTTGTTTAATCAATCAGGCCTAGTACACCCACCACTTGATCTTCCCAGGGGTAGGACTCAAACTCCACTGGATCTCTAATTGTCATCAGCAGCTCATGGGGAAGGTAGATGGATCAATGCTAGTTATGTGCTCAAAAGACAAAGGAAACTGGCATAGTGCTCGCTTATGTTTTAGCCCTAAAACATATCAATAAAACACCATTCACATGTTAAAAAAGGAGAAGAATGCATACATCACTTTAAAACTCACTCCCGTGTTATAAAGGCAGATGGTTGTGAATTGTAAACACCAAATATAGCTCCAGTAACTGACAGCTCTCTTTCTCATTCAGCTCAATAACCAAGCCCAGACCATTAGACCTGTACAATTTGTTTCGGTTTGAATATAAATTTGGATGCATTTTTCATTATTCAGAAATTTGGATGTGTCCAAATCTCCAAATGAAATAGTAATGCATTTTGTTGAAATTAATTTATTTTGGTTTGTATATTTGTTTAATAATGAATTCCAAATTTTTGGAACAATTCAAATTTGGATTGTTTGAAAACTGATTAACGATTCAAATTCTGTGTGAAGAATAACTGGTTGTTAAGGAGTGGGTTCAGAAGCCGCCTGCCGCATCCTTAACAACCGATGACTTCTAAGCTGTCAGCGGGCTTCCCCACTAACAGCTGAAATGTAAACAAACGGATTCTGGCAATAAAAAAGTCAGAAATAAAACAGTATGGGGACCCCCCCCCCCCCAATTCATACCAGGCCCTTCGGGTCTGGTATGGATTTTAAAGGGAATCCCATGTCAAATTTAAAAATAAATGGCCTGGAGTCCCCCCAAAATCCATACTAAACCCTTATCCAAGCATGCAGAATACAGGAAATGGGGAGATGAGCAACTGCCCCCCTCCTGATCCATACTCAGTCACATGCCCTCAACATAGGGGGTTGATTTGGGGCAGGGGTGACTCAACCACCTTGTCCCCTTGTTGATAGGGACAAGGGCCTCTTCCTCACAGCCCTGTCCGGTGGTTGAGCAGATCTGCAGGTGAGGGGCTTATTGGAATCTGAAAGCCTCCTTTAACAAGGGGCCCCCAGATCCCACCCCATGTGAATAAGTATGGGGTACATAGTACCCCTACCCATTCACCAAAAAAGTGTAAAAAGTTAGTAAAGACAAAACGCAAGTTTTTGACAAGTCCTTTATTAAAAAAATCAAAATAAGACAAATTCCCCCAGTGTAAGTCCATTGTCAATCACAACGCTGCCACACCACTGTACCCAAAAAAAGAAAAAAACCTCCAGTCTCGTCGAAGGGTCCTGCCATCTGCCTGCTCCTCTATCTGACATTTCTTAAATAGAAGGTCGGGCGTTCTTGTGACATCATCAACCAAGGCATGCTTGGTTAATGATGTCACAAGGGGGTGGAGTCACTATATGATGTCAACGGGTGACTCTACCCCTTAGTTATTTAAGATGTCAGACCTAGGGGGCATGGCCTGGCTGAAGGAGAAGATGGCCTCATAAGGACAAGGCTCCATTCCAGAGCGACATCCAGCACCCCAGACCAGCTTTTCACTCATCGTCCTTGAAGGAAAACTTACCCCACCCACGGACTATGTCCAGCAAGAACGGCCAACAACAGACATCTCGCCAGCTAACCACATTTTTCATGCAGCCCGCACAGCTCTAATTCCAACATGACGTCAGCGAGAAGAGTGCAGGAGCTGCTACCCACACAGAGTGAGACTGAGGGAGACCCTGTGTCAGTCATGGAGGACACAGCGGGCCCCCTCCTCCACAGACAGAGGTAAGGGGATTGCTAATTCCACAGCACAATAACCTACAAAGCTCCCCCCAGTAAAGAGGCAGCACAGTCTCTATCAGCATTCTCTACATCTGACAATCCAGTATCAGAATACTCCCTGAAGGCTTTGCTGCTTTCATTAAAGGCTGACATTCAAAAAGAACTTTGCTCCTCCATTACACATGTGCATGAACGTATTGATTTTCTGGAGGAACGAAGTGAGCATAATGAGCAGCACTTGTCATCAGCCACTGCAGCCCATAATGCAGTTGTGGATATTCAAGACAAGCAGGCAGAAGCCATTAGGCAGCTACTAAAAGTTGCAGACCTAAAGGATCGCCGCCCCCAGGCGAAACAATATTAAAATCAGAGGGTGCCAGAATCTGTTAATTGACATTTCTCCACCAATTGTTTCACAAGTTCATGCCTGCCTTTAAGACGCAGGATATATTGCTAGACTGGGCCCACAGGAGACATAGGCCACAGTATCTATCACCCGCTCTTCACCAGAAACATTCTTGACCTTGTTAACTTCTTCCACATTAAGGAGAAAATCATGTGGGCTGCTAGATCAATAGGATCCCTGCCTGACCCTTTCTCCAAGCTGGCTCTTTACAATGATATCTCTGCAGCCACATCACAAGCCCACAAAGATTTCTCACAAGTCATCTCAATCCTAGTGGAATGTAAAATCCCCTACAAATGGGTGTTTTCTATAAAGCTGCTAGGCACTTATCAGAATCAACAAGTTGCTATTTAAACCCCTAAAGATGGAGTCAAACAGCTACTTAACTGGGGCCTAATCTCTCGCCTGCTGCCATTGTCTCCCAAACCTAACCCACCTCCTAAAATCTCCAACCACTGGGATAAAAGTTATCCACCTTAATGTATCAGCAACACTCTCTTTTCACTATGTCTCCAGCGTAAGTTTGGACAGGATTGCTGGATGGTTCAGAATTATCTTACTTTAGCCTGTGGTGGAGCAGTTACCACTTTGGTATCCTTCCCACGCTCCACTACTACTGGTTTCAAAGAACACAACTCAGGTTCTCGTTTTTGTTTTTTGCCTGTTATTGCATTGTGTATCTAATTTGATATTAGACTTCTTTCATTGTGTAAATCAACCTCTCATGCCTTGTTATCATTATCTAGTCTGTGTACCCTTATTCACGGTTACTGCATATATACTTATTGCTAATAGCCCTTGATATTGTGTTTTTGTGCTTAAGATTGTTCTGATTCTTTCTGCACCATAGTAGCATCTCCCGCTAAAGCCTCCAAATGTCACAAAAAAACACCTCACTAAACAACAAGGGCCTCAACAGCCTGTTTAAATGCTCTCTCCTATGGCACAAAGCAATTTCCCAGCACACAGATATTCTATGTGTTTATGAGATGCACTTCTTCAAGAACAAATCACCCCAGTGCACTCACAAACTCTTACCCAACTGTGTCCATGCCCAAGCTGAGAATAAAGCCAGTGGTGTCATAATTGCATAGTCTTCTTTGTTCTTTCACATGTGAAAGTGACCCCTAGGTAGATTTCTAATTCTTTCAGCTTTATTCAACAATATTGCCCTGACATATATGCCCCAAACACCCACCAGAAATCTTTCTACAAGTCTGCTATGCAGATAGGACAACATTATCCCAGAGACCAACCTATCATTTGTGGGGACTTCAAAGAGGTAATAGAGCCATCTATAGATTCCAACAACACCAAAAGAAAACAAATCCACTGCCCTTTCCCTCCTTCTCCTGCTAGAACACCTCTAAAATCCCTGGAGGTGCCAACATGGTAATGAGAAAGATTACTCTTTCTACTCTCATGCCTAAAAACATACTCAAGGATAGAGGAAAGACAACAGATATTGCCGAACTCAGTAACCTAAGAGCGGATTTTAGCTCCTATCTTCTAGCCTAGGAAACTCAAACTCAGGTGGTGTTCACAGGGCAAGAGAGCGGCTAAATTCTTAGCCTAACAATACAGATGCAGAGAGGTCCAATTGAAAATCCCCTTTCTTATTGACTCCCAAAGATATAGGCTTTCCAACCTAAAGGACATAGCTAACTGTCTTAGCTGCTTTTACGAGAAGCTGTATAATCTCCACCTCTCCTCCACTGAGCCCCAACCCTTCCAGACCCTGATTCACACTTTCTTAGCCACTTTTCAACTCCCTTCTTTAACCCCAAATGCAAATAGAGGCCATGCCATTGCCTTTAACCACCCAGGAACTCAGGGTAGCAATCAAAACACTCCCCCTTCACAAAACACCAGGCCAGATTTTTTCTGCATTGAATACTACAACACATACCAAGAAAAACTCATCCCACATTCTTATAACAGGTTCTTAACGACTGCAGAGATTCCTGCTGAATCCCTCAAAGCCATTGTCACTACCATACGCAAACCAGGCAAACCTATTCTTGACCTGGCTAATTACCACTCCATATCCTTGCTCAACACAGACATCAAACTGTATGCCAAGCTCTTGGAAAACTGACTTGATCTTGGTTTTATCCCCCAACGTCAAGTAGCAGATGGAACTAGGCACTTTTTTGATCTTATATGCTGGGTTAAACACCATCAAATGCCTTCTGTGCTGATCTCACTAGACGCAGAGGCGGTCCTGGGGAAAATTGGCATCTCGGGTAACTTTATTAAAGCCTTTTTCAGGCCTATACTCTTAATCTAGCGCCAGGGTATGAATATCAGGCATTTTCTCTGACTCTTTCCCAATTACGAATGGCACCCGTCAAGGATGCCCCTTATCACCCTCATTTTTGCCCTAATAATTGAGCCCCTTGCCCAAGCCATCCACTCTAATCCCCTTATCAATGGAAAAACAGTGACACAAACCTCGCATAAAATTGGCCTATACGCTGATGATATTATTTCAATTTCGGACCACCTGAACTCATTCCCCCCCCCCTCTGTCAGGTCTTAGAACAATTTGGGGAAGTCTTCCTGTACAAATGAAATTGTTCCAAGTCCTCCATGCGTAGGGATCTCTTTACCACTCCTGCTAAAGAAAGAAATCACCAAAATTGCCCTCTTTTCCTGGGCTCTGAACTCCTCTATGACATATTTAGGCGAACCAGCTTATTTCCCCCTCTACTATGTTACTAACCTTACATTTCTATTTCAGAAACTTCAGAACATATGTACATCCATGTCCTCCCTTAATGCCATATGGGCAGGCCAGGATGTATTGCCCTGTCTAAAATGTTCCTTTTTCAACACTTTTTGTATTTATTTAGCTCTCTTTAATACCCATGCTACACTGGGACTTATTTAAAATTTAACATATACTCAAAATTTTATCTAGGCAGGCTGTAAGCCCCCTTTGAAGTTTTCCATGCTTACTGAGCCGAGAACCTCTGCAAGACTAGGAGACCTAATGTCCAGCTTTTTTGGATCAAGCCAAGCATTGGTAGACTGCTCGCCCAAATACTCCCTGGCTTCAGATTGAAGCAGCAGCACTCTCACAGGATCCAACTCTACTTCTTCCAGGGATCTGGCTATCTTACCATCCACCTCGGTTGTTTCTACCAACTATTAATGCAACCATCAAGGCACGAAAGGCCCTACAACAAACCTCCACAGGACTTCATACTCAAGCCCTACAACAATTGCCACTTGCTTCTTTACAACTCTTATCCCCAGACCTTCCACTGAAGTGCTGGACCTAAGCAGGAATTTTAAAATATTGGGGATCTATTCCACCCGTATGGTCTCAAAGCCTTCAAACAACTATAGGATACCTACCACTTACCCAACAAGGACTTTTATATCTACCTACGAGTCTGCCCCATATTTTCCTCAGTGTCCCTGACCACTAATACAATAACAAAGGATATGATCCCATTCTACAACTCCTTACCAACAAACCCAAATGGGATCTCCCATATCTATAATCTGCTATCCGGCCCCGACCTGAATACGAAACCCTTCCCTCTGACCTTCTGGGAAGCAACCCTTCAAATCAAGATGCCCCTAATGCTTGGTATCAAGCTCTACAAACTCTTTTCTCCAGGAATGTCTTGCACTGGGAAACAGTAATGAAAATGTATTATTAGTGGTACTACTTGCCAAGATTAGCCCACATATACCCATCCCACTCCCCCAAATGCTAGAGGAACTGTAAAGCTGAAGGCCACACCTTCCAAATATGGTGGGAGTGCCCCCACATAGCCTCCTTTTGGAAGAAGCGTATTGCCCGTTTGGCATTAGTGAATTGGAAAAAAAAATCCCACTTCCCCACCTCTTTCTACTGTCATCTCATTAATTAACGACCATTGCCACATTAAATTTCTCTTTGACAAAACGCATTTAACAATGAGCAAATTCACCACACATTGGTTCCCTTGGCTGTCTGATGCCAGAAACATCTCACTCCCACTCTAACATCTGCTTAACAAGGATAACTGGCTTTCCCCGTGAGTGATGGGACCATACTATTCCTAAACCAGACAGGGCTGCCATTCCCAAAACACTTGTTTAGGTTCATAATAAATCATGTTTTTGGGTATGCTCAAGCTCTGTGTCCTCTTTCTTTCTCTATTTTCCTCCTTCTGCCCTTCCTCTTTCTCCCCAAACCTCAGACACTGCTTCTCCTCTGAGAAGTAGTGCCCCTGTAAACCACTTGCATGCTTCCTCAAACACTCTTGACTATGATTGTAACCATTATGATGTAACTTTACCTTATTTTCATGTAAGATGTACACTCTTTTACTGAGGGGAAAACTTCCCTCAGTGGAAAAAAATAAATACATGTCAGACGGAGGAGCAGACAGATGGAGGGAGCCTTCCAAGAGACTGGAGGTTTTTTTCTTCCGGGCCCAGTGGTGTGGTGGGCATCGTGATTGATGATGTATTTACACTGGGGGCATTTTTTATATTTTCTTAGTAAAGGAGTACCATGTTCTACATATTCATTCACATGTTGGGCTGGGATCTGGGGCCCCCGTGTTAAAGGGGGCTTCCAGATTCTGATAAGCCCCTGCCCTCAGACCCCACAACCACTGGACAGGGTTGTGAAGGAGAGGCCCTTGTCCCCATCAACATGGCTTTGTGTACTTCCCACCCCAAAGCTTTGGGATGGGGAAAGGCAGAGCCCCCCATAGCACCCCTCATGTTGAGGGTGTGTGGCCTAGTGTGGTTCAGTAGAGGGATTTCTTGCTCATCCCCCCTTTCCTGGCCTGCTAGATTGAATGCTCAGATAAGGGTTTGATATAAATACTTGGGGGTACCCCATGCCATTTTTTAAAAAATTTTGGCATGAGATTCCCCCTAAAACCCATACCAGACCCGAAGGGCTTGGTATAAATTGGGGGGGACCACATACTGTTTTTTTTTCATAATTTTGTATTTGCCAGCATTCTTATGTTTACATTCAGCTGTCAAATGGGCAGGCTGCTGACAACTGATGAGTCATAGGTTGTTAAGAATGTGGCGGCAGTATGTAGATGCAGACTTTTTTTTTTTTTCATACAGCCTGAGGATCCTCTTTAAGTTTAATGGCAATACTATTGCCATCTCAAGCCATGTAATGAAAGGGGCAGAGATAGCACGGTTATCACTGATCAAATATAGCCACATGGCCATATTTGGGCAATGGTATTAACCATTTAGGGCAATACTCATATTTGGTCAACCAGCAGCATCCTGTTCAATGCCATATCAGTGCCCTGATCACCACCATACCAGTGGCCTATTGATCACTGCCACATACTTGTATTCTGATCACGGGCACACTAGTGTCCTGATCACTGCCATACCAGTGTCCTGATCACTGTCATAACAGGGTGTCCTGATCATCGCAACACCAACATACTGATCACTGCTATACCAACATCCTGATCACTGCCATACCAGTGAGTCCTGATCACTGCCAGACTTGTGTTAACAGAGTCAGTGGCCCTGATTGCAGTGAGGCCAGACCACAGTCAACAGTACTATTTCACCAGAACTTGAACACCATGTCCTAAAAAAAATATATATCAGCGAGGAGGAATTACAAATTCTGAGTTTCAAGTTTGTAAAGGAAAGCCACTATTTCAAAAGGGGTACCACCTCTACATGGACAACTTTTACACTACCCTGACCCTTTTCCACCACCTTTACCTCCAGAAAACCTTAGCCTGTGGTACAGTGTGGCTGAACCACAAGGACTTCCCACAAAGTTCGGTCCTCACAAAGCTGAAAAGTGAACCAGTCTGTGAAATTAAGAAATTTTTGCTTTAAAATGGAAAGATAAGAGGGATGTTTATGTCCTTTACTCCATCCACAAAGGCAACTAAGTGGAAATCCTAGGAAATCATGGTCCAGTTCATAAATCTGATTGTATGCATGATTACAATCGAGTAATGGGAGGGATGGAATAAAATGTTACAGCCCTACTTAGCCACAAGCAGATCCATATATTGGTACAAAAAGGTATCTATCTACCTTTTATTCTTGGTCCTGTACAACTCCTACATTCTCTAACACAAGTCCACAGAAAGACCTGTCACCTTCTTATACTATCAAGAGGAGATTGTATCTTCTTGTATCTAACATTTGTTCTGATGCAGTAAGCAGGCGGAATGAAAGACACTTTACCCTATATTATCCCTCCAACCCAAACAGACCGCAAATGCCACAAAATTAGGTGTGGCCCCCAATACTTTTTTGTTCAATGTCCCTTCTAGCTGCATCTCTGTATAGAAGACTGCATCTGTATCTACTATACTTAACTATGATATTAGTGAAGCTGATGAAGATATTTCTCCATAATTGACCATGCCTTTGCCTTCTGCCTAAACTGACCCTGACCTGTTAATTGACTGTGTTTTTTGTCTGCCGCCTGGACTGAGGACAACATAGGGGTCTCAGAGTTAAGGCCTCCAGAGTAGTATTTCCAAGTAGAGAAAACTAAGCTTTTGGTTTTCTCAGAGTTTTGTTATTCTTGTATTAGCGTCTGGAGTCCAGAGGCTTTGAAAACCTTTGGGTGGGAAGAAGCCTCTACCCCTGTGTCTGGTCTTACCTGACCACATCTCTACCTGTTGCCTGTACTAATCCTGGCCTGTTTATAGACCATGTTCCTGCCTGCTGCCTGGACCACTGCTTTTCCTGTTCACTGACTATGTCTCTACCTGGCACCATCTGCACATCCCACAGGCTACATTCCTGTGAGACACCAGTCCCCTCCATCCTCTGCAGATAACTGCACTACTGAAACCACATGTACTCTTTTCTTTAACCATTGTTCAACCTCCTGTACTTCCTGGCTCACAAACATAACATTGTGCTAGGGGTGCAGCCATGTATCAGTAGGTTAGGTCTACTTGGCTTTTAGGAACAGGGGCTGCTGTAGGTGAATATACACTATGCTATTTTCACTGGCCACTTGTACAGAGCTGACCATTACAGTACATTCTTTTCTCTAGAGTCCTGGTTGATTTTTGTGATACATAGGTTGCAATGATCAGTACCTAATCAGTGCAGACATTCAAAAGGTTTTATGTCTTGCAGTATCCCTATGCTTGAGAGGGGTGGCAGAATGCATTTTGAGGTGTTCTGTACTTCCAAGTATGTCCATGCTGTGTGTTAGAAATATCCTTTAAAATAACAACTTTATGTTATAAAAAAAAAACACTCTTTCCATATTTTTCAAAAAAACATGTTGCAAAAATAGAATTTCAAAAGACTCTCTATGCTTTTTAGAAAATATGTTAAGGTAATTGCTTTCAAAATTTGGTCATATTCTGGATGATTCCATTTCCCTGGTGCTATAGGGCCTCAAAAAATGTGATAGTTAGTCAGGAATTTATATGTACAATTTATGTCCCTAGAATGCCTGAAAGTGCTCATTGCATGCTGGGCCCCTCTGTGTGATTAGGCTGTGAAAAAGTCTCACATGTGGTATTCCTATACTCAAGAGGAGTATCAGAACGTTTGATGTGTAATTCTAAGTATGCCTGTGCTGTGTGCTAGATTTATCTTGTTAAATGATAACTTTGTGGAAAAACTTCCATAATTTTCCGAAGAATTTTGGCAAAAAAATACAACTTCCGGGGGCATGTCTTGGCACACGGGTAAGCACATTAGATGAGCTCCCATAGTATCACAGCCCTATTCCCATTACCCTGCGCTCTATGCTTCAAAAATTGGCAAGTTGAACTATCACACTTCCCACTCATGATCCCGCCACACCTTGGCCGCTACCTCAGTGAGGAATATTTGGGAGTGCTTCAAAACTCAGTCCTCTTCCTTCAGCAGGGTGGCCAGAGGCAAGATGGCACTGACTCGGCCAGTGAAGAATCTCAGTCTGCCTCAAAGGACACGGGTAGGGAAATATCACATTCAGATAATCCCCTCACTTATGCAGACATGACTGGATCAAAACAGGATCAGACATTAGGTCTACATTCTCTGCAGCCATCACTGATTTGAAGACCAATCTGTTAATCCTTACTGAGAAGCTGGCTTTGGCTGAGGCAACAGGGAAACTGAGACAAAGCCATCAACAGGCTAGAGAGGGTGACCGCTACACACTATCTCCATTTCATTAAAATGAACAGACATTTGGAGGACCTGGACAACAGATTTTGCAAAACAACAAAAGAGTTAGGGGGATCCATGAAGCTGTGGAGAGTGACCAAAATGCTCCTGCTTACAAAGGGATCTTACAGTCTTCTAGAACAGTGTTTCTCAACTCCAGTCCTCAGGGCACACTAACAGTCCAGATTTTAAGTATTACCTTGGGGAGACGCAGACTAGAATACTGCAATCACTGAGCAGCAAATTATATCACTTGTGATGTATTTCAGTTTTCTTGCAAACCTGGACTGTTAGTGTGCCCTGAGGACCGGAGTTGAGAAACTCTGTTCTAGAAAGACCTGAAGATATGGAGTATGTATTGTACATGCTCATAAGGGCATGAGGACCAGACAAAGAACCACCATGAGGCATTTTTTGCTTTCTGCAAAACTTTGCTTTAAAGGTAGACATTATGCTCAAAAGCTCAACAAAATTATCAGATCATCTTCAATGGTTCTGCGCCCCTTATTGGATAAATTATGTGAAAAAGAGCTGAAGTACACATGGCAATTCCCATTCGCTCCAAGTGTGACCCATAATGGAAGACGGATCTTGTGTACTCTAGTTGATCTACCTGACTTCTGCAACTCCCTCCCAGTAGAGCTCCCAGAATGGTACCAGGACTTTCTCTTGCCACCCCTGGAAAGAAGCTCTTCACGTTCTCCCTTTACCTTCCCAGAGAAACGTCAATCTAAGAAGATGAGACACAAGTGACATGGAGGATCGAACGCAGGGATTCCAAATTCTAGAACTCAAGGGCTCTAAATGATGCGTGATTCATGGCTGCCTATTACAGTTTCTAGTACATTTATATATATTCTAAACCACATGCATTTTCTATATGGTTTTCAGCTGTGATCCTCTGAAGATAGGATTTTGGATGGCCGACTTATCCATTCCTGACTTCTGTAACTTCAGATCACTAGATGCCATGTTCAGTAAATCCTATTCAGATTGGACGTTTGTTCTATTTCTTTATTTTTCTCTCTGAATTTTCTGTGCCTCTGATTATGTTTCAAGGTTCATGCTTGCTGGAAAGGATTTGATCTCATAGTGCCAGGGTTAATTGCCAGGGCCGCTGTTAGAAATCATGGGGCCCCGTACAGGGACACCACCACCACCACCCCGCACCTCCGGGGGCCCCACCACAAACTTTCCCCTCCCCCAGGGGCCCCCACCACCACCCTGCCCCACCCACTTATACAAAAACATTAAAACTATATTTTCACAAAAAATACATGAAAATCATTATTAGTGGACAGAAACATCCTGTCATACATAAAAAACATAAATTCCATCTTCAAGCCAAAATTCTCCCCAAACAATAAAGTACATATTCCACCAACTCCCAGTTCCAATCTACCCTCCCAGCAAAATCTTTGCCCCCCTCCCAATCCCACTCCCAGCCCCACCCTAGCTTAAATCCATCATAATCCCCCTCCTAGCAAACATCCTCTTTCTTCTCAAACTTTCTATCCTAGCACAAACCTTCTCCCCCAAATCCCCCCAACCCCTCATATTAGCCCAAATCCCCCCAGCCCCTCCTGGTACAAAATTCCCCCATCTCCCCTAACAGCACAAATCTTCTTTCTTCAATCACTCTCCTAGGACAAATTCCCACACATCTCTCCTCCATCCTCACTAAATTACCATTCCCAGAAAAAACTCTTCCTCCCTACCCAAATCCCCCCAGCACTAATCCCCATCCCCTCCTAGCTCAAAAATCCCCTCTCATGGTTCAACCCCCCCCCAACCCTCCTTTTAGTACCTATCACCTCCCCCCCATTCTTCCTTCTACCACAAATCTCCCCCCCCCAATCCCTCTTTCTAGCGCATATTCCCCACTCCCAAATCCCCATTACATTTCCCAACACAGATATTCCCCCATCCTCCTCGCCCAGATTACAGGGGGAAGCCACTAAAAGCAGGGAGGAGGTTCATTGTGTTGTGCTCTCCCTCCTGTCAGAAGAGCATTTATCTATACAACACATGGGACAGGATCGATCTCACTGTAGTTCACACTGTACACACACACTGCCCCTATCTCCTCCAAGGGCTGCTCACCTCCCGGCAGCAAGAATTGTGGATATGGGCGGCAATCAAACTGTGTGTGTGCATTTGAATGCAATCTACAGTAAGAGCAATCCTGTCTCATGTGTTGTATAGATAAACGCTCTTCTGACAGGAGGGAGAGCACAACACAGTGCACCTCCTCCCTTCTCTTTCCTCTCTGTTCCAGCCCCCAGTCTCCTTGTCCCATCTGTGAGTGCAGGCGGGAGCGGGGGAAGGGGAAGGAGCTCAGTGGCAGCCAGGCAGGGGGGGGCAGAACTGAAAACTAGGTGGGCACAACTCACCCCAGTACCCCTAAATCCAGCCCGCTGTGTCTCTAACACACAGCAGGCATTGTTACTTTTCTGCTCCACTGATACTTCTGCTGTCTGGGCACCCTACAGGAGGACCGGTGGCCCCCCTATCAGCGGCCCTGTTAATTGCGCCTCTATATTTTACCTCTGCATGAAGGATCGTGCATATGCTGTGGTACTGAACCCTTTGGCTATTTTATACTCTACTGCTACCATCTTGAGCATATAACTGGATCTGCACATGGCATCAGTAGTCAGGAATGATGAGTGCAGTTTAATAATTCATCTAGACCAGTTTTTGAAGTTGGTTGTGGAAACAGATTTAGCAGGGTGGCATCATTAGCTTGTTTTTTTTTTTTTTGCTTGTTAAAGGCTGTGTTCCATTTGTTTGTCACTATATTATGCAGGGGACTTGGGTCACATGACTTGACTTAAGTCAGACTTAAGTCACCATTTTGAGGACTTGAGGCTTGCTTGACTAAAATTAATAAAAGACTGGACTTGACTTTGACTTGGCATTCATGACTTGAGCCTTGACTTGAGACATATGACTCAAAATGACTACTTTAAGTTATTAAATATTTGCAATTTCTCAAGATGTGTTAAAGCAAAATAAATGTGCCTGTTATGTTTCTGACACCACAGTCACTGATTTTTAGGGTACTGGCTGTTTAACAATGGAAATACTTAGCATATTTTTAGTGAATGTGGTGTTGAAACATGACCGGACGAAGGATTTTGAGCTGTTTGGGCATTCAAAGTGTTTCTTTAATATGCCAAGAAAAAAGCACTAAGCAGTTTTGTTAACCACCTTAGCGGTAATCCCGAGCGTGACTCGGGGTTGATTTTTCATTGCAGGAGCGGTAACCCCGAGTCACGCTCGGGGTGGATTGCAGAGAGCGCAGCGGTGTTCTCTTACCTTATCCTGGCGATCCAGCGATGATCTCTCATTGCTGCGACCGCCAGCCGAGAGTCCCGCCGCTCCTCCGTCCCTCCGTCGGTACGATCACTTCCTAGTTCCGTTCCCTGCAGCAGCAATGCTGCATGGGAGCGGAACTAGGGAGGGAAATTCAAAAAAAAAAAAACGTTGCACAAAACACAAAACACACTTTATATTATATTATTATGCATGCATATATATATATACATATATATATATATATATATATATATATATATATATATATATATATATATATATATATACACCGGTATATATATATATATATATAAATATAATTGCGTATATATATATATATATATATATATATATAATATGCACACACACACATATATATATATATATATATATATATATATGTATATATATAAAATTATATTATTGATTCAATTATAATTCATGCGTTATATATTATATATATATATGTGTGTGTATATATATATATATATATATATATATATATATATATATATATATATATATACACACACACACATATCTATATATAATATATAATGCATGAATTATAATCTAATCAATAATATAATTTTATTATATATATTATATATTAAATAATAAAATAATATTATTGATTTGATTATAATTCATGCGTTTGTGTTTCAAATTTATCACATCTGGGATGTCTACTAGACTCTTGTTTTGGTCAGGTTTAAGTCAGTAATTACTAAGAATTATAGGCCTATAATACATAACGCCAAATTTCCATGAAAAGAATTGTACCGCTTTTGGTATGTAATTCCAGACATAATCATACCGCCAGGGAGGTTAATGTTGAAAATAAAATCTTTCCTGACCATTGACTTTTAACTGATTTAAAGGTGAAAATTGGGGTAGATCAGTATTTTGACTTGATTTGTGACTTGATCTAAATAAATTACTTGACTTGACTTGCTTGACTTCTAGCAGGGACTCGACTTGACTTGCTTGCGTTTCGCCACAGTAACTTGGGACTTGCTTGATACTTGAAGGTTAAGACTTGCTTGTGACTTGCACATGTGGGACTTACTCCCATGTCTGATAATATGCCATTAGTAGTGTTGACCATACCAGCCAGCACTTCCCTCTTCCCCACAAAGTGACTGTCTACCATAGTGTCCTGCTTATATTAAGGTGCACTAACTGTGAGCTTTGAGATCGTGTAATCTATCTAAAGGTATAATATCCATATCTCCCTTTCCCTCTTCTTTTGCTCCTCCTCCTCTTTCTCAACCCTTTATACTTGTTTTTAAAAATGTTCTTTATTTTTTGCAGTGCCTGTTACTGTTGCATATACATATTTTACCTAAGGATGGGCGAACGGTTCGGCCCAAGCATGAGTCCAGGCCGAATATTTGCCTGTTCAGCCGTTCGCCAAACACATCTGAATTTGCAGGGTGTTCGCCCCGACGAACACCCTGCAATGCACTGAGCGCTGCACAGTGCATTCTGCACCCTGATTAGGAAAAGCTTTGCTCAATCCGGGTGCAGTGAAAGCTGGTTGTTAAGGAGTGGGGCCAGAAAGCCGGCCGCGACATCGTTAACAACCGATGAGTCATCAGCTGTCAATGGGTTTCCCTGCTGACTGCTGAACAAACAAAAAGAAGTGCGGGTAAAAAACATTAAGAAAAAAATGCCATGGTGTCCCTCCCCCCCCCCCATCCATGCCAGGCCTCTCGGGGTCTGGTATGGATTTTAAGGGGAACCCCATGCCAAAATAAAAAAGGAAACCTTTGTGGGATCCCCCTTAAAATCCATACCAGACCCTTATCCTAACAGGTCAGGAAAGTTGAGGGGATGAGTGAGCGTCCCCTCTCCTTAACCATACCAGGCTACACACCCTTAAACTTGGGGGGGGGGGTCCTTTGGGGCAGGGGGGCGCTTCCACCCCAAAGCACCTTGTCCCCATGTTGATGGGGACAAGAGCCTCTTCCCGACAACCCTGGGCTGTGGTATTGTGGTCTGTGGGCGAGGGGCTTATTGTAATCTGAAAATCCCCAGATACCCAGATGGGTATCGGGTACATCGTACCTTTACCTATTCACCAAAAAAGTGTCAAAAATTAATAACCACAAGAAACATTTTCTGACAAGTCCTTTACTAAAAAAATAGCGTCGCTCGATGTAAATCCATCATCAATCACGGTGCGCTTCGGAACCAAAAAATAAAAAAATGAACAACTCTTCCTTAGGGCGTTGCCCTTTAGTGATCTCACATAATGTCAATAACATCCCAGAATAACATTCAGCTCTCCTTAAGGGAACTCAAAAGAGGTAGGCCTCCTTTTGCCTTTTTACAAGAGACTCATTTTAAGACTTACCATGTACCAAAGCTTACTGATTTAGTTTTCACAAAGGCTTACCATGCCACTAATAATACCTCAAAATCAAAAGGAGTGTTGATCTAGGTATGAAAGGAAATTTCCTCTGAACTGATTTGCAGTTCTGCTGCAATATGAACAGGAGGGTATTCGGACCATCTCTATTGTCGAACTATGTTTTTATGGATATGCCTACTGTGAATTTGTGTTTACTTTTTCAATAAACATATTGATGTAAAAAAGAAAAAAATTACAACTGAAAAAAAACGTATGCAAATGTTTTGCATTAGAAATTCTTTATTAATTGACAATTTTGTGGTAAAAAAATACATTTATTATTTTTCCGTACTTTCCAAGAATGTTTGGCAAAAAATGACATTTTAAAAAGTCTCCTTATTCCTCTTAGAAAATACTTTGGGTCATTTGCTTTTCAAAGTGTTGTCATTTTGAGGGTGTTTTCACTGTCCTGGTGCTCAAGGGCCTCTGAAAATATGATAGGTAGTCAGAAAATTTGATGCATAATTTATGCCCCTAGAACTCCTAAAAGTGCTCATTGGATGTAGGACCTCTCTGTGTGGCTAGCCTGTGAAAAAGTCTCAGACATGTGGTATTGCCATACTCAGGAGGATTATCAGAATGTTTTGGATGTGTAATTCTAAGTATTCTTATGATGTGCGTTAGATTTTACTTGATAACATCATTTTCCAAAGAATTTTGCCAAAAAATTACAACTTCAAAAAACTTACCATGCCTCTTACTAAATATCACAGACTACCTTGCAAAAAGGGGTCTGGGGGGGTGTCTATACTGTCCTGGCATTTTAGGGATTCAAGAAATGTGGCAGTCACTGTCAGTACATAAGGATTGATCAATTTTCACATATACAGTTGTGCTCAAAAGTTTGCATACCCTGACAAAAATCATAAAATGTTGGTATTAATGTTGAAAAAAATTACTAATAATGCAAAAAAAGCTCTCTTTTATTTAAGAATAGTGATCACTAGGAATGGGCGAATGGTTTGGCCTGAGCATGAACATTGGCTGTTCGCCCATTCAACGAACACCCAAGTTATCAGGGCGTTCGACCATTTGTTCTGCCTGCCGAATGACCACAATGCACAGTGCATTGGAAGCCCTGATTGGCTAAAGAAATGAAAGCTTTGCCCAATCAGGGCACAGGGCACAGAGCACTATGAGAGCCATAATTGGAGAAAGTAATGATGACTCTATCCAATCATGGCTCATTGCTCTTAGTCCCACCCCACACTATAAAAGTATTCTTTCAATAGCGGCCATTTGTAGATATTGGCATGGTGAGAGAAAGAAAGGGCTCTGTGCAGTGCTACTAGAGAATTAGTGTACAATACTGTGCTATTCTGATTCTATTGTCAGTGTAGAATATCAGTTTACTGTGAATCTAGTGATAGTTCAGTCAGTGTGAGTGTAGTGTGACTGTCCCTTATTTATTTTAGTGTCACTTTAGTGTGAATCTAGTGATAGTTCAGTCAGTGTGAGTGTAGTAAAGGTTCATTTTTATTTTGGTGTGAATCTAGTGATAGTTCCGTGAGTGTAGTGAGCGACCATTCATTTTTACTTTAGTGTCAGTTTGTTTTGTCAGGCCAGGTTTACTGCATTATGGTTCAGTGTGTTATTGCATGTTTATTCAGTATATTTATGTGTGTTATGTGCTGTTTAACGCAGTATATTTTAGTATATTAGTGCACATTTAACACAGTATATTTCAGTGCGTTACTGCACATTTAACACAGTATATTTCAGTGCGTTAGTGCGCGTTTAACACAGTACATTTATGTGTGTTACTGCACATTTAACACAGTATATTTCAGTGCGTTACGTGCCGTTTAACACAGTATATTTCTATGTGTTAGTGCACATTTAACGCGGTATATTTCTATGTGTTAGTGTACATTTAATGAAGTATATTTCAGTGCATTAGTGCGCATTTAACACAGTACATTTATGTGTGTTACTGCACGTTTAACGCAATGTATTTCAGTGCGTTACGTGTCGTTTAACGCAGTATATTTCTATGTGTTAGTGCACATTTACCTCTGTAAATTTCTGTGCATTATTGCACATTTAAGGCAGTATATTTCAGTGCATTACGTGCCATTTACCGCAGTAAATTTCAGTGTGTTTGTGAGCATTTAACACAGTATATTTCTGTGTGTTACTGCAGGTTTAATGCAGTAAATTCCAGTGCATTACATGCCTTTTAAGGCAGTATATTTCTGTGCGTTGATGCACATTTAACGCAGTATATTTTAGTGTGTGTTTAACACTACATTTCTGTGTGTTACTCCATGCTTAGCGCAGTATATTTCAGTGCATTATTTGCTGTTTAACGCAGTATATTTCTATGTGTTAGTGTGCATTTAACACAGTATATTTCTGTGTGTTACTGCAGTTTAAACCGGAGTTCCGGCCACAAAAAAAATGTCAATAAACATACCCCCGGGACAGTCAGGGCTAGTACATTCCACAATGGCTAGCCTCTGATCTGTCTCGGTTTGCACTTAACTGCAAGAAGAAATACTCACTTTTAAAATTTCTTCTCCAGCGTTGCCATCTCTGTTGTGGGCAGCTGTAGCCAGTGCGATCCTCTTCTGTGTCCTCTTCCGTGTCTTCTTCTCCCAGAATGCGCCTTCACGGGCCCCTCTCGTCACTTCCGGTGCGGCGCCGCATTCCTCCACAGCTTCTGGGCATGCCCAGAAGCTGTTTAGCAAGGAATGCGGTGTCGCACCGGAGAAGAAGGCACGGGCCGCGGCCGCCGAGGGAGGAAGTGGAAGACAGGTGAGTATATCTTTCTACAATTACAAGGTAAGTAAAAAAAAAAAATCCTAACTATCAATTTCTGTTTCAGGTGAGGAAAAGCAAGCGGATGGCCACAAAATCGGTTATGTCGATTTTGTGGCCGGAACTCCGCTTTAATGCAGTATATTCCAGTGCGTTACATGCCTTTTAAGGCAGTATATTTCTGTGCGTTGGTGCACATTTAACGCAGTATATTTCAGTGCGTTAGTGCGCGTTTAACACAGTACATTCCTGTGTGTTACTGCACACTTAGCGCATTATATTTCAGTGCATTACGTGCTGTTTAATGCAGTATATTTCTATGTGTTAGTGCGCGTTTAACACAGTATATTTCTGTGTGTTACTGCAGTTTCATGCAGTATATTTCATTGCGTTACATGCCTTTTAAGGTAGTATATTTTTGTGCGTTGATGCACATTTAACGCAGTATATTTCAGTGCATTAGTGCACATTTAACACAGTAAATTTCTGGGCATTTACGCAATATATTTCAGTGCATTACGTGCTATTTACCGCAGTATATTTCTGTGTGTTACTGCGCGTTTAATGCAGTATATTTCAGTGCATTACATACCTTTTAAGACAGTATATTTCTGTGCGTTAGTGCACATTTAACACAGTACATTTCTGTGTGCTATTGCGCATTTAACGCAGTATATTTTGGTGTGTTACCTGCAATTTACTGAAGTATATTTCAGTGCATTAGTGCACGTTTAACACAATATATTTCTGTGTGCTACTGCATGTTTAAGGCAGTATATTTCAGTGCTTTACCTGCCATTTAACGCAGTATATTTCTGTGTGTTAGTGCAGTTTTACTGCAGTATATTGTAGTGTGTCGGTGGAGTGTGTCTGTGAAGTGAGTATTCAGGTTAAAGTGCACCAAACACCACTTTCCATTGATTAAAGTGCATCCATGTCCACGTACACATTTTCACATCTTTATTACATTTTGTTAACCCCTTCTGAACCGCAAGATTTTCCCCCTTAATGATCAGGCCATTTTTGTGTTACTTTAACTGCGTTACTTTAACTGCCAATTGCGGGGGCATGCAATGCTGTACCCAAATAAAACTGACATCCTTTATTTCCCACAAATAGAGCTTTCTTTTGGTGGTATTTGATCACCTGTGCAATTTTGTATTTTTTGCGCTATACACTAATAAAGAGCGACAATTCTGTAAAAAAAAGAAAGAAAAAAAAAACAATAATTTTTTACTTTCTGCTACAGTATATAACATTCCTGATAAAAACATTTCTTTGCCATTTTTAGCGGGACTATGACATTGCCGTGGACAGATCGGACACCTAACTAACATTTTTGACACTTTTGGGGGGACCAGTGACATTACTACAGTAATCAGTGCTAAAAATGTGCTGTACTAATGGCACTGGCAGGGAAGGGATTAACTCAGGTGCGATCAAAGGGTTAAATGTATGCCTAGGGGGTGTTTTCTAACTGTGGGGGGGTTGGCTTATGGAATCAACACAGGGACCTGTGTTCCTCACTAGGAGGAATACAGGAGCCCTGTGATGATTGCTGAGAGAACAACAGTCTGCTGTATTTACGGGAAGTGATCGCGAATGACCAGCAGCAATTGTGGCCGCCAGCCCCATGGACCAGCTTCACCGCTGGCAAATGGGAAGGAACAGGTACTGCCATTTGCAGAACCTGTTGACCTGCCGCCATATATCTGCAGTGGCTGGTGGGCAAGTGGTTAATAAGCACTTTCCCATCATGTCTGGGAGGCCAACAAGGAGAGGCAAATGTTCCCATGGCACTGTGAGGGGGCCAGCAGCATATGTGTCCACAGGCAAAGGTGGACGTGGTCAGTCCTCAGGCAGGGCATCATTTCCTCTGTTTAGTGATGTTGCCCATGCTATCAAGCAACAGCATGCAGAGGAGGTGGTGAACTGGCTTACTAAACCATCCTCATCTTCCTCATCCTCCGTCACCCAAGCAGAGACTAGTGTGCAGTCCACTGCAGCTGCCAAAGTGGCTAAATCTGCCTCCTTGTCCACAGCTATTCCTGCCGTAGCCCCAGCATCAGGCATGGAGGAGTCAGCTGAGTTATTTGAACACAGCGTCAGCCACTTGCTCCTTCACAATGCGCAGCCATTACTTTATTTCAGATGTTGGCTCTGAAGTTGAGGAAGGTGGGAACATGAGCCTACAGAGAGGGGAGAACACTGGTACACAAATTGGCAGTAATTTTCCCCAGCCGCAGCGTATTGCCAAGTTGTCTCCAGTGGTAATGAGGATGAAGGAGATGATGATGAGGTCACTGACGTGACTTGGGTGCCAGATAAAGCAGAGGATGAAAGTGAGGGGGAGGCACAACCCCAACAAGGCAGCCAAAATAAAAGAATAGAGAGCAACGACCCTATTCCATCACATTGTGGAGCTGTTCTCTCCCGGCATCCTTCCAGCAGCTCAGCTGTCTGGGCCTTTTTTAGTACATGTGCAGTCGATCACACTGTTGCAATTTGCAAACTTTCTCACAAGCACATCAAGCATGGCAAAAACACCAGCCATTTGGGTACCACTTACTTGACAAGGAATTTAATCTCCCACCACTCATTGCCCATTGGCAAGAGCACCTGAAAGCCACTCAAAAGGGATGCAATTCTGTTCTTCCTCTTTACTCACCTCAGTCTACCTCCACTATGCCTCCACTGACAGGAATGATGGTATAGTGCAGGGTGTCCCAGCTCCTTGCACCACATCTGCCAGGAGCACACCACCAGCTGTAGACTATAGCCAGAAATATTTCTCTGCCCCATCTGCTGCAGCGAAAAAAAAAATACAGTCACTCCCACCCACATGCCCAGCATTTAAATGCAAGCTTGTCAAAGCGGCTGGCTTTTCAACTTCTGCCTTTTCCGTTTGGTGGATTCTGCCCCCTTCTGGGAAATGCAGAATGTGCTGTTCCACAATGGTCATTATTTATTTTCACGTAAGGCCATTCCAGCTCTGTACCACCACATGGAAGGCAATGTTGTGGCATTGTTGGGCAAGGCAGTCAGCCACAAAGTCCACAATACTGCTGACATGTGGTCCAGCAGGCATGGTCAGGGACGCTATTTTTCATTAACAACACACTGGGTAACTCTGCTTGCAAGTTGGAAGGATGCAGGACAGGGCTCAGTGCTGCAGCTTGTTGTTCCACCGCGTCTCCATAAAGCTAGTGGTGATGTTACAAGATTTCTTAACTCTACCCCTTCTCCTCCTCTTAAGTGTTCAAAGGGCTATTCAATGAGTCAGGGTAAGTTGGTGTGTCTAGGGAACCACATCGGAGCATATATTCTTGCAGCTCTGCAGAGTCAGGCCCAGAGGTGGTTTATGCCACACCAGCTGGAGTCAGGAATGGTGGTGTGTGACAATGGCACAAACCTCCTGTCTGCCCCTAGACAGGGAAAGTTGACACATGTGCCATGTCTGGCACAGAAGAGTCAGAAGAGTCTGTAGCCATTTCAGGTGGTCATACACAGCCAGTGCTCAGTTGGCTGACATGCATCAGGAATACACCAGCCGTAAACCGCCTGATTTGTGACATGCCCACCAGGTGGAACTCAACTTTGGCAATGCTGCAGCAGCTGCACATGCAGCAGAGGGCCATCAAGGAGTACCTGTGTGAGTATGGTATAACGACAGCTTTGGGCCGGCTGGGCTTTTTTTACCCACGCCAATGGCTGCTGATAAAGGATGCATGCACTGTATTGTCACCATTTGAAGAGGTCACAAGGATGGCGAGCCGTGACAATGCATGCATCAGTGACACATTACCTGTTGTGTTCTTGCTGGAGCAGATTCTGCATGGCATTATAGACAGGGCACTCGAGGCAGAGCAGTGGGAGAAAGAGGAGGACTTCCTTTCCTCTCAAGGCCCCCTTATGCAGACACCATTCTTCCTATGCCACAGAATGCACAAGAGGAGAAGGAGGAGGAGGAGAACTCTGGCAGTCTTGGAGGCATTGGAGCAGAAGAAGACATACATTAACCCTTAACGGATGTCTTTCCATCCTCATAAACCATGGGAGTAGTAGGTGGCTGGGGGTAAGCAGTTCAACATACTGTAATTCTCAGTGACCCAGAAAAGTCTGCTTTCTCATGCCTCTGCAAATGTGCGGTGCATGGGCTCCCTCATGCTTTAAAGCCTGCAAAAGGACCCAAGAATATGTGGCATCAAGGAGAAGGATCACTATTGGTTGGCAACCCTCTTTGACCACTGTTACAAGGGAAAAGTCTCAGGACTAATCCTGTCCCCACAGAGGGTGCAGAAGATGAAAGCTCTTGAGGACAATTTAAAGAGGAGTTTAATGCTTTTTCTGACTCTGGTAGGTTACAGTGTTGTGGAAAACTTAGGCTTCTGTTGGTCCAGAAAGGAATGATGAAGAAGGGGGCAGCCTAAGTCATGCATTTTACAATTTTTTTAGCCCTAGCTGCCCAGGGCTCTCAGCTTCCACATCCCATCGGCAGCCTCTACATCATATGGTGGATGATTATATAGGAGCAAAAACAGACATGGAGAGTTTCCCCATTGACTATCCACTAGGTTACTGGGTCATGAGTATATACCACTGGCCAGAACTTGCCCAGTATGCAGATGAGCTGCTGGGCTGCTCTGCATCCATCATGCTTTCCGGATGGGCAGTCAGTGCTGCTGCAGGTTTTGTTACTGATAATAGAACGCGCCTGTCCACAGACGCCATGGATCATCTGATATTTATCTAAATTAATCAGTCCTGGATTACCAGCAGCTATAAAGCCCCTGATGTTGATGTCACTCATTAAGTGTTTTTGGGATGTGGAATCTCTGCAAGACTTCTAGGCTGCCTTATGTTGTGGATGTTGATTTTATCTGGAAGACATTTTTTTGGAGTAGGTTTCATGGGCCCAATTAACTCCAAAGACCAATTTTTCAGCCCCTGTTTGACAGATGCATGTCATTTCATTTTTTGACAGCAAGGCCAATTCGTGCTTTCCTCAAGAGTACCTCTATAGGGTTACATTGTGAAGGTGCCACAGACACCCAAATACCAATTTTACTGCACCTGTTTGACAGGTGCACATCATTTCAATTTTTGACAGCAAGGCCAATTCTTGCTTTCATTAAGAGTACCTCTATAGGGTTATGGTGTGAAGACGCCACAGACACCTAAAGAGCAATTTTTCCACACCTGTTTTACAGGTGCATATCATTTACCTTTTTGACAGCAAGGCAATTATTGCTTTCACCAAGAGTAACGCTACAAAGTTACGGTGTGAAGGCATCTTCGACACCCAAAGATCAAATTTTCAGCACCTTTAACTTCTATCCAAAGTCTGCGGAATAGACACCAGAATTTATCCAAGAAATCTCTAATCTTGTTCCCAGTGTACTACATTGTGGCCTCATCATACAGACTGGCTCACCAAACCATTGTTTAAAAAATAAAGAAAGGTTGCAGGGATTTTTTTTGGGCTTTATAAATGCAATTATTTCTGCAGCAGCTTTCATACACAGTACAGATGTTCCACTTTACAGGTAGACTAAGGGGACTTAGAAGGAAGTTTTCATTTTTATTGTTCTTTCTCATTTTGATGCTTTTACTTTAAGTATCAGTAAAATCACTGCTCATTTAAAAATTATGTTTTTTACAAACTTTCCTTTCATTTATACATGTCCCCCAGGGCAGCATCAGGGCACCCATAACCATTGTATGTCCAATCATAGGCATATAAGCCTTCAATGGGCACTTTTGATTTTTCCAGTTTGGGTCCCTTAGACTTTAATGGGGGTCATTATTTGGTTCCGAACTTTTGCGATGTTCAAAAGTTCTGGTTCAAACCGAACAGGGAGTCGTTTGGCCCATCACTAGTGATCACATTAAACCATTTATTATTAAATAGTTGTTTGGCTCCTTTTCAAATCATAATGATAACGGAAATCACCCAGATGGCCCTGATCAAAAGTTTAAATACCCTGGAATGTTTGGCCTCGGTACAAACACACAAGGTGGCACACACATGTTTAAATGGCAATTAAAAGATAATTCCTGAGCCATAGAGAGTAGAAAAGAATTGTCAAAAGACCTGTGTAACAAGGTAATGAAACTCTATAAAGATGGAAAAAGGCATAAATATCCAAAGCCTTAAATTTGCCAGTAAGTACTGCTCAATCACTTATCAAGGAATTATTTGGGATACAAAGAAAAACCCACAGGTAACCTAAGGAGAAATACAGTCTGCTCTAGGGAAAAATGGTGTGGTTGTTTTTAGGGAACACAATATGACGATGTTTGAACAAGAATGATCTTCATGGTTGAGTTGCAGGAAAGAAGCTTTTACTGCACCAATCCTGCAAAAAAGCTCGGTACAATATGCCTGACAACACCTTGACATGCCTCACGTAGATCTGCCTCTCTCGGTAATGATCGCGAATGGCAGGCAGATATCGGGTCCGTCAGACCCGCTCATTGGCTCCCCCTCTGTCCAATCAACTCCATAATTAGATAAAAAGGAATAGATAACATGATTCCTAAAATATTTTTGTGCTTTAATAATTTGTAAAAATAAAATAATTTGTTCTTTTTAATGTTTGTTCTTCCTTCCAACTAGGATTACAGATTTAGGTGATCAAGAAGGAAACGCAAAGTGTAGTTGAGACCATTGCTATGATCAATCATCAAGGCGGAAGGTTGTTTTACCTGCATTAAAGTGGTTGTAATCCTCAGAAATGAAATATGATACAAAACAGTTATATGTGTATCTCAGTAACAGAGTAACAATGCATCAGAAGAAACAAAGTATATCCTTCTATAGTGTATACATGTCTTAATCCAGAGCATTAAGTGTCATTTCTGCCTGCTGCTTCACTTCGCTATTAGCATGAATCATTTCTGACAAGTGTTCTTTACACCAAGAGAAAAAAGGTGATAGGAAAGGGAGCTCCAGCTGATTGACAGCCTCAGATTTTTCCATGTGTTGTGTGAAGGAGGTGTTTCCCTTCCTTCCAATCAGCTCTCAGAGCTCAATGAGCTCTGCAGAGTGTAATTTCAGCTCTATTTTCTCTGACAGCTCAGATAAGCTCCATAAATTCTGGGCTTTGAAGTCAGTCATTTCACAGGGTAAACGTAAGGCCTAACACAACAACAGTGGAATATTCAGCTTAGCTTTAGTCACTAACATTGCCAGTTGAAACACAGTCTCCCATGGTTACCTAGTATGAACAGAAGACTGCCATCACAGCAGTGGTAAGACTGAGGACACTCTCTGAGGCTTAGCCGGCTGCTACACATTGCTCATTGCTCTATGCAAGCCATGCATTCTATGAGCCAGGGCCCAGGCTAAGCTCCTCTCCCAAAGCCCAAATTGGGAAGCACTGAAAGTCAATGGGAATAGAGAGTGTAGATAATGGTGAAAGGGACTACGGGAGCCACTCCCACTGTGCGCAATGTGCTGCTTTGTGGTATAGATCTGTGTCAGCCAGCTCGAGCCCAACAGCCTGGCCCAGGGGTAAACAGCATGAGCACGGCATGTGTTTAATGATCTATTAACCCTTGCTGCAGCTGCATTACTACACACACACTACACTTCGCCACTGAGTGCTCTGCTGTGTTACTTGTGGCTTTTGCCAAGTGGGGCTAGCAGCAGGGACATCATGCATGTGCATTTTTGGCAGAATGCTCTGGGGGAGGGTTTGAACCCCCTTGACCCCCCCCCCCCCCCATCTACTTCCCTGATATAAAGTAAGAAAAGGTTAAAACTTCTGTCAAGTTTCCGTTCTATTTTACCTGGTAAATTATTGCTACCAAGGCTCAAAGTGTAGAAAAACATGTCACAGGAATAGGGAAAGAGAGGAAATCTTTTAATGGGGACACTGGTTCTGGTAACAGTTCTCCAAATGAGGGCTTCTCTTATGTGAAGAGATCTTATTTTAACTTCCTGTTGTGTCTTAAAACAGGAAGTGAAGGGAAATCTCCCCAATGGGACACATTCAACAAAAATAAACAAACAAATCTGCCAGGGGTTTAAACCATTCCCTATTCTATGCAAAAAAAAAAAGGTATTTTGGCTTTGAATAAACTTTTTTTAATAAAGTTTTTTTTAAATAATATACAGTAAATAATAATAATAATAACAATAATAATATAAAAAAATAACCAATGCCTAATGCAGTATGTTTAACTACCTGGAGCCTCAAACTTCTTTTTTATATTTACTGTATATGTTACTTCAGCTTCAAAATTCCAATAAAATATAATAACATTTACAGTATCACCTTTTAAGGAGGGGATAGTGACAGGAAGCTATGAGACATTATAATTTGAGACAACAATTTGGTAAGTGGATTCTAAATTCATTACAGACTAACATAATTGCTTTAGAATTTGCTTTGTGTTTTCCCTGTTTATTAAGAAGATTAAATTAATTTATATATCAGTGGTCCACTGTGTACATTTTTATATTAGATGGCTCCATTAAAAGGGCTTTAAAAGCATATAATGGACAGCTTCTCTCACATGTATAGGATATAATCTATTGAATATTGGCCACAGGATTGTGTTAGACGTTATTGAAACATTTTCAGCATTCCCATAGGAAATAGACTTGCCACATGGAGAACATAATTATAAATTTTTAGGCTGCTTTGCTTCAGCACCATATTTTACTGCTACTCAAACAGTTTTCAGTAAGTTCAGTCAAAGAAAACAGTGAAGAGCATTTATGTGTTACCAACCATCAATAAATACTACAATTTAACCTATAATTTAATGATATTCTCCAGCTTATATTCAACATTGGAAAACTGATCTTGGGTCTTCCTTGAAACCATGACAATGGGTTCAGATATCGGCTCCCGCTTCTGCCAATAGCCAATCAGGAGTGCGAGTCCCCAGAAAGCTCTTCTGGACATGTCTTCATAGCGATGTGGCCCAGGTAAGTATTGGGGGGGGGGGGGCTGCTGCACACAGGTGTTTTTTTACCCTCATGAAGGTAAAAAACCTTGTGCCTTTACAACTACTTTAACTATTCTCGATTGCCTATTTGAGGCCTGGTCTATGCACAAGAACCCACTCTGGCTCTGTTGCATCTCTTTGCCTGTCTTGCCATTTCAATGTCTTTTATCTTTTTATTTATTTTCTTTCTTGTTTTACTCTATGGTAGAAGCCTGATCCTACAGTTGATACATCTAAAAATTTGTATTTCTTTGGTATACCATAATAACTTAGTATTTTAATATTGTACATAGTGGCATTAACCTCCCTTGATTCATTTGCAATGTTGCTACTGCTATATATCTTGCGTGTATGACTACCCCTATAGATATCTGTTAAAGGAATCAATTACTACTAGGGATGGGCTCTGTGTTCAAGTTGAACCTATGAACAACAGAAGACATGAACAAATGGGACACTTAGTGGGAAGTTCGTCCACTGATGAGCGCCCCATAATGCACTGCTCTGTTGCAGTGCATTGATTGCTGATGATTGCCCAAAACATGGACCTGACCTGTATGCTTTGGCCAATCACAGCACAATGCCCTGTCAGAGCCATGATTGGTCAAAGGCCCCAAAGCACCCACCCCTTCATGTTGAGGGCATGTGGCCTGGTATGGTTCAGGAGGGGGGGGGGGCTTGCTCATCCTCCCCTTTTATGACCTGCCAGGCTGCATGTTCAGATAAGGGTCTGGTATGGATTTTGGGAGGGAAGCTGTTTTTTCTTTTTATTATTTAATTTTGGCATGAGGTTCGCCTTAAAATCCATACCAGACCCGAAGGGCATAGTTTTTTTCTTTTTTTTTATGTGTATTGCCGGGATCCATTGACTGTTTTTCCTTTAGAAATGTCAGTATTGCTGCAGCAGGCTCCATACATCGTACAGATGTGCCATGTTACAGGCAGACTAAGAGGACCCCCAGGCACGATATTTAAAGGAATTTTTCATTTTTTTTTCCAAAAAGTTTTATTGTGTAAGAAAATGAGTTCAAAATATGTTACAAACATATGAACAGTCGATCAACATTCTCAGTGCTCATTATAACTATAATGGATGTACAAGAGATTACGTAGGCTAATACACTCAATTAAGGTAGCAGTATTCAAAGTACACTCATTGACATGTGCTTGACATCAAAACCTAGGTGTAGATAGGAGATATAACATCTTCCATTCTGAGAGGAGGAGGGTCAAGGTAATGTGATGCAGGATTGAGGAGTGGGACTAGAACTAGATTGGGACAAGCCAAGTGATCGGGGGTAATATATAGGTGGAAGGTGGGGAGAGATGGTTACCAGCACCAACTCTACCCTTGAGGAATAGGGATGGGAGGGGTAGGGTGAGGTAAAGGGGGGGAAGGGTAAAGGGTGTGAGGTGAGCGGTGGGATGTGGATATGAAAATTGAAACTCAATGTGAGTATTTCATTTTTATTGTGTCACTTTAAGCATCATTAAAATTACTGCTCCTGTAAAAACAATCATTTTAAAACAGTGGTCCTCAACCCTGGCCTACAGGGCCCACTAACAGGCCAGATTTTCAAGATAACTGAAATACATCCCAGGTGATATCATTTGCTGCTCAGTGATTGCAGTACTCTAGTCTGCATCTCCCCAAGGTAATACCTAAAATCTGGCCTGTTAGTGGGCCCTGTATGCCAGGGTTGAGGACCACTGTTTTAAAACATTGTTTTGCATAGATACATGTCCCCCAGGGCAGTACCCAGGTCCCTATACACTTTTTATGGCAATAACATGCATGTAAGCCTTTAAAATGAGGACTATTGATTTTTCATGTTCGTGTTCTATAGACTTTAATAGAGTTTGCATATTCGCTAGAACATTTTCCCTGTTCGAGATGTTCTGGTGTGAACCAAACAGGGAGGGGTTCAGCCCATCACTAATTACTACTTAAAAGTCCTTGTTGCATAATTACCTGTTGTCATATTGCATTTGCCTTATGTTACAGGTTCAGATGCATACTTCTGTGTAATTAAAAAAAAATAAAGATGATATGTATTTGCAATTTTATTTCTTTATTTTTACGTAAAAAAAAAACAAAAAAACGTATTGCACTAAAAATAACTTTTGCCACATGGGTGGCTTTGGCCCATTATTTCACATAAATAGTGAAAATGAGCAAACATTGAAAAATCTATTTCACTTTCAATACCTGAATAATTATAATTAGGTCTTAAGAAAGCATTGCAACCTGAATCTATTTGAATTTGTTTCTGATTAGTTACCATTAAAATACATATATATATATATATATATATATATATATATATATATATAATTAATCCTTCAAAAACTGTTATTTTTGATTTGTGAGCAGTTGAATCAGGAAGGTGAAAATGGATCTAGATTTAGGCAAATAAGTTGGATTGTATCTAATATTCAATGGTTTTAGGTTGTAAAAAAAAAAAAAAAAAACCTTAAAGTGTGCTGTGCATATTGGCCTTTCCGAAGAAATTAGGTGCATTAGGAAATCTACTAGAAATCACAGCAAAGCATAGAATTTTTGACTTTAACCCAATAAACTGCCATAGGTACCTATGAATTTGCCAGACAAATATACCTACTCAAAACATCCCACCTAACTGATGAAAAAATATAGAGATGCTAATAATTTATAAAACAAAATAAAATAAGTTTTACTGATATACTGTAAATATCAGGATTTTTTTTTCAGTGTTTAAAACATTTTCAACAGTATGATTTGCCAATGCATTTAACAGGTAAAATACAATTTGCCAGCACCTGCATTTTATTGCAAAAGCCTAAAGAAGAATTTCAGTGTTCTTAAACTTAAAGTGTTCTTAAAAAATTAACCATAAATAACAACTTGTATCAACTTCAAAACAAGAATAAAATACTATTTAACTCAACATCTTTTTTTATAACATGTAAACAAAAATAACAATGCAATCTCTTTTTTGAAAACATATCTTTACCTATTTGCAGCCCGTAGAAAAAACCTTTTCCAGCTAGTCATCCCTCATCATATAACTGAGTCCAAAGTTCCAGTCAAACAAACAGTGCCAAGCCAGCAAATCCTTGCTATGTTTCTCTTTAGCTGACCAACTGTGTTGTGGAAATCCTTTGCCATATATTAAATGCACCCTACGGAGGGAGGCATTGCTTGGCACTCAGTGAAGATGGCTGCTTGAGCAGGGAAGTTCCGCCACAGCGGTAGGACTTTTTCACCATATATTTGACAAAGATGGCCGACCTACAACTTATTGCTTCAGACATCAAGAACGCCCTTACAAATGCTGTCTCAGAGATTAAGGGGGGAACTTTGGGGTGTCCCTGATTCTGAGTTAAAGTTGCTGACCCTGCAATTTCTCTCATTAGAACATTGCACCAGTTGATTAATAATGAAAAAGTCAGCCCTATTAGGGTTCATTCTGCACATTGAATAAAATAAACAGCTTTTTCTTCAGAGCAGAAACAAGTAGGAATTTTCAACAAAGTATGTAAATATCCATGCAATGCATTTTGATCACCCAGTGGGGGGTTTGTTTTTTTTCTCAGCAAAAGTGGAATTACTATTTATTTATTTATTTAATTTTTACTATTGATGTGCAAACCAGTTAGGCAATTTGCTTCAAAATCAAAATGGGACAATTTCAATCTGTTGATGTTGTCTCTAGTTCAAAAATGTTAATACAGCAAGAGTGAATTTATCTACTAAAATATTTTTTATTAAAACCAAATGATTTTGAACAAGAAGACACCACCACTTGTCTAAAAAATGGCAATTATAATCCTCTCTTATATATTTTGTTGTAGGCAATGACTCTATCCAACTCAAGATACCAAGGTAAACAGTTGGACCATCAGCCCCAGGGTCACTAATAATTCCTACTTAGCTGTGCCAAAAAAAGGAGTAGTTTGCAATAAATACAAATAATCATATACACTACTTATAATATTCTCATACTAAAAAAAAAAAAAAAAAAACTGGGTTAAATTTGAGAAGATAGTACAACCTTTTATAACCTCATACAAATTCACTTAAGTTTGATATGTATTTTCATGCTTTAAATTTTGTACTGCTTTACGGTTAATAAAAGACAGGAAACGTGCTTACCTTGCCAACATATTGTGTATCTGAACCTGTATACTCTTCAAGTAAAAAAAATTGATTCCACATCCATCCTCTTTTTGCACGATGCAACACCTTTATACCATCTTCTGACAATGAACGTTTTCTCCAGTCATCAGTTCTTTGTGTTCTATCCAAGGGTGTTGTGTGAATCATAAGAATTAAATAAGTGCACACAATGAAAAGTAAACTAACGTGCGCCCTCATTATTTGTAGATGAAGAAATATCCAAATATCTTCTAGCATAGACACCTGCAAAAATAATCATTTAATCAGGTTTAACAATATGTTATTGTGCCAACTATCTAGTTCTATATTTATCTATCTATCTATTAATTTACTTATTCCATTACTGTCGATTTTCAAATCGATAAAGCTGGCAGGGAAATTACCTCTAAGACAAAAAATTTCATACAGCACTCAGGAACCATGGGGAAATAATCACTATCTATAAAAAGTGTATTATTTATTATTTTGCCATCTAAAGTTTTGCTTTTGTAATGTATTGAATAATTATTATGATATTTTGGAATATATTTAAACCATGCAATGTGTTTCTCCACACCCAGCTTCCCAATTGGTATCACTGTGAACATTTTTCTACTTCAAAGACCTGGCCATTGTTTTGTATGCTTATTTAATTTTTCATAGATTTTAAGCAACAACATTAATTAGATCCCCCAATCAGGTTTTGTCCCATGTACATTTGCTAGATGTAGTGAGCAGTTAGGGAACATTATATCCGCCACTGCACAGAAAAGAGAGGAGCACTCAGTAAGACAAGACCTGAAGCTGGGAGGTAATCTAACTCCATACTTGTACTGTACATTGTATTTTAAACAATTTATATGTAATTTGTAATAGCATGAAACCCACCATACCTATACTGTATATTGTGCTGTAAATATTGATTTGTGTGTTATTTGTAAATATTATGTAACCCTATCAATAAATCTATATGGCAGATGGAACTACTTTTTTGTCCAAGAATCCTCATATCTACAGTAAGTGTGTTTATGTACATACTCGTATGGCCTGTACACACTATAAGAAAATTGGGTGAAAATTTTTGTCCAAGGAATGATCGCATAATTTTCTGATAGTGTGTACACAATATTCGACAGCCGATTGCTACCTTTAAAACAAAAATTTCTAAAGGGACAAACGGAAAAAATACGGGAACAGAATGAATAGTTTCTATTTAATGTGTACTTTTTTCATATGATTTTCGTACTAGAAATATCAGGTACAAAAGACTGCGCATAATCAGAAACAACAAACAACAAAAAAAAAACCCCTTTGTCGTACGATTATTTTCGTACAATATTTCTATCCTTGATACCGACTTGCTGTGAAACATAGAGGGAAACCATCTGATCGTTCGCCCAATTTTCTCATAGTGTGTATGGGGCATTAGAGTAATTGGAAGGTATTCACATATACACTTTTTTTAACTACTTCCTATTGCTTAGGCCTTTTATAAATGGCCTAAGGTTGAAGTGTTTATACCAGGATCATAACCGCAGCTACAGTCATGATCCTGGTATAATTTTTTTTTAGCAGCCAATTCTCTTTCTAATTAACGGCTTCCCGTCTGCCCATAGCATATTGATGGTGGACAGGAAGCAGCACCAGTGTGAGTTACCATACCTCTTGCACGACTTACAGAGTGCACAACTGGGATCACATTACCACTGTGTCCGGGTGATCACATGGTCTTGTTCCATGTGATTACTGTGTCCAATAACAGCAATTACACATTGCTCATTGGGAACTGGATGACAACATCAGTTGTCTCTGCTCTCACACAGATTAGCTGTTAGAGCAGAGGAAAATGATGCAGTAGCCTGTGAGTGTGCAGCAGCCTATCAGGCTGCAATTAAACTAACAAACTGCGGTGCCAGTCTGACCCAGTGTTCCTGATCACTGCCCCAGTGCCCCCAGTATAACAATAACAAGTGTGCAGCCAGGCCCTGTCACCTTTCTCATTTTTTACCAGTGCTCATGCCATATACCATAGCAACATCCTGATCACCACCATACCAGTGTCCTGATCACCGCCATACCCCAATACTAGTGTCCTGATCACTGCCATACCCCATACCAGTGCCATGATTACTGCCATTTGCCATACCAGTGCCCTGATCACCATCATACCAGCAACCTGATCACCACAATACACCATATCACCAAAGCAAGGAAAAGTAATCCGAGTGGCTAAAGAGCTGTTTGGATTACTTTTACAGGTAACAGAATGGGGCCCCCTTCTGCCATTGCCTTTACTGGGCTCTTCCAAATGATCAGAGAACCCGGCAAGGAAATGACCATCAGCATCTGGCTCTGGGTACACAGAGAGAGGAACTAATGTTGTTCCTCCCACTGTGTGATGTCAGAAACCAGAAGCAACAAAGCTTTTGTCACTTTCGGTTTCAGTTCCTTGGTTACCTGGCTTTTATAGGCCAGGGAAGCAGCCGATCAGACTGATCTGTGCCTGATCAGCTGCAATGGAAGCCAGAGGAGAGGTCTGGGTTCTAATAGATCCAAGATCTCTCCCAGGATCTTTCCATATGTCATAGCCCATGCTGTCACAAGGGATGTTTTTCATCCCTTGTGATAGCAATAAAGTTGATCCAAAAAACAAAATCAAAGAGACAGTTTAAAAATGTTTTTTATTTTTTTTTTTTTATTACAATTAGTAATTAAAAAAAAAAAAGTCAGAGTGAGAGCAATAATTCTAAACCCAGATCTCCTGTGTAACCCTAATCTGGTAACCTGTATTGGCTTTTAAAGTATCAAATATGGAGATTTTTAGGTACAGTAGTTTGGCATTATTCCACGGGCAGACGCAATTTAAAGTATTGCACGTTTGGTATCTATTTACTCTGTGTAATAAATTCTTTTATATTTTCCAAAAAATGGATATTATATTGTGTTTTTGTGCAGTTAATCTAGTAAAGTATATGCTTTCCAAAAAATTTGTGTTTGAAAAACCGCTGCACAAATATCGTCTGACATAAAAATATGCAACGCCAACCATTTTATTCTCTAGAGCCATTGCTTAAAAAAATATTTGATGTTTGGGGGTTCTAGTAAAAAATTATGTTTTATACATGTAGGAGAGGATTTTTAAGAATTGGCCTAGACTGGAAGTGGTTAAGGTGCTTCTTGGATGTTGGGTCCCCCGTTGTGGCTAGCCTGTAAAACTTCTCACACATGTGGTATCCTTTTACTTGGGAGAAGTAGCAGAACGTGTTTTGGGGTGTAATTCTAACTATGCCCATGCTATGGGTGAGAATATCTTATTAAATCAACAACTTTGTGTAAAGAAAATTATTTTATTTTATTTCTGCATTTTCCAAAATCTTGTGGCAAAAAAACAAAGTCTTCAAAATACTCTCCATGCCTCTTAAAAATACCTTGGGGTATTTACTCTCCAAAAGACTCATTTTTAATAAAGTGGGAATAGATTTTATGCTATGCTGAGTTCTTTTCTCTTTCATTGATTTCCTTCTTGCCTGGGATATCCATTGAGAGTGGGAGAGGAGCGTTTTAAATGATTACTCCCTATAAAGAAAAGCACTGGCATGCTGGTTTATCACATTATCAGCCATTCTGTCTGGTGAGTGAGTTTATTATAAAAGTGGGTGGATCAGTTTTAATTGATGTGGTACTAACACAGGAAGATGACATGTACCATTTTTCCCTATTTTTTCACATTCACTTCATATCATCTTTGGACACTTTATATTTATATTTGTATTTTTATTTTAATACATTTTTTTCAACGGATTATGAACACTAATGATTGATGAATGCACTTGTGGGTATTTTTTGGAAACATTGTAGCATTTTTTGTAACATTTGTTATATGTTTGCTGAATCAGTTTGATATATTTATATGTGGGTATTTATGGAAGCACCAAAACACTTTTTTTTATCACATTTTGGTATCAGCTATATTTATTGTAATATTTTTTTTTTAAATATTTTTTATTGAGTTTTAAAGCATAACAGAAAATTTGAGAATTACTCAACAGTAATATCAGCAGTGCAGTAACATAATATATCAGAACATGTCACAATAAGGATAATAACAACAGAGACAACATAGAACATAGAAAGTAACTATAGCATCAATGTCGTAGTATTGCAATGTGGTAGTATAACAATATAGAGATATAGGTATATGGAGGTCATGACAATTCACAATTCACAATGTGGGGGACCAGAAATTCCAATAAGTATTACATTTCTGCAGTGACGTGCTATTGATAGCGAGGGCTTTCTCAAACTGGTAGTTTGTTTTTAGAAGGGAAGTGACTTCCAATAGATTCGGAGTGTCAGTTCTCTTCCACTTGCGCAAAAAAGGTGTTCTAGTAGCAAGTAGAACATGTGTGATCCAGGGTCTATATTGATACGGGGTGTCATCAATTCCCAGATGTAGTAGTGCTAGGGCAGGATTGGGATTAATGATACATCCAGTGTAGGTCGCTATGTAGGTAAATACTTGGTTCCATAGGCTCGTGAGCGATGGACATGACCACAATACGTGAAGTAGAGTCCCTACGTTGGAGCAATTTCTCCAGCAGAGTTGCGAATAGGACGGTGAGAAACCTGCTAGACGAAAAGGTGTGTAATACCACCTTTTGGTAATTTTGAGCGTCATTTCCCAGTGATTTGCGCAGTGCGTGTGCTGATATACCGTGGAAAGTGCTAGTTTCCATTGTGGAATGGAAAAAGTTGTTTTAAGATCCCTATCCCATCAGAACATCTGGGCAGTTTTGTAAAATTCAGTGTTGTCTAATAGAACATGGTAGTATTGTGACAGTTTAGGAGATATTGGTGGAGTTGCAGTAAACAATTCCCATATTTTACCATCTACCACTACAGGTCTTAGGGGGTTTTGTAGCAAAAAGTGGGTAATTCGGAGGAGGTGGTAAAACGATGATTGTGGTAGTTCCAACGTGCGCATTAACTCATTGACGGGGATCAGAGACCCTTCCGTATAAAAGCAGTTTAAAGTTGTGATGTTCCACTGATATAGCAGGTGTATTGGAATATCAGGTAAGTGTTTGCTGAAGAGGGAGACTGGAAAGGACAGAGTGGGAAGTATGTCACGCTCGTTTAGTAGGGTAGGGGACCGACGCCATGCCTGCAGGGATGCTTGGATAGTGGGGGAGAGTTTGAATATCTCCCAGGCCTTCCATCTCTCACTTGTGTGTAGGACTTTGAGATCCACTATAGGAGCAATATCAGTCTCTAGCTCCACCCATAAGGGGGCGTTTGTATTGTTGACCCAATTGCGGGTTTGGGCTAAAATTGTGGCCCAGTAGTATGTGGCGACATCTGGGATGGACGCGCCTCCAAATTGTCGCTTTTTGATGAGTATGGAAGAAGCGCATCTAGGTTTTTTACCCTCCCAGATGTAGTTCATCATGTTTATAGATAACTTGGTTAGACTCGTTGTTGGGAAAGGAATGGGGAGTGCTCTAAACAAGTATAATAGCTGCGGGAGGATGAACATTTTGTAAGCTCTTTTATTAATGCTTTAAAGTGGTTGTAAACCCACTTTGTTGACATTTACCTATAGGTAAGCCTATATTAAGGCTTACCTATAGGTGCTATAAATATCTCCTAAACATGCACCATTTAGGAGATATTTACAGTGCATGCAGCCGATGACATCATTGGCACATGGGCTCTGAAGGAACGGCCACCCGTGCCATTCCTTCAGAGCCCAGTGCCATGAACGGCGGCTCCCGTGCGCATGCGTGGGAGTGATGTAATCGCACCTCCGGCCAATCAGATGGCCGGAGGACGCGAACAAGGAAGCAGGGTGGTCGGACATGTTGGCCGCCCTGTAGCTGAGCGGGTGGCACTGCGAGGGCTTCATTTTAAGATAAGTATTTCATATCGAGCTAGTATGCGATGCATACTAGCTCATTATGCCTTTGTCTCTACAGGTTTTTTTTTTCTCCTTTTTTTTTTTTTTTAGGGTTTACTTTACCTCTTTAAGTGGACAATTAAAAATGTAAACATATCTTTAACCAGTCCAGGCCATTTTTTGTCATTCGGCACTGTGTTATTTTAACGGACAATTGCGTGGTCATGCGACACTGTACCTAAATAATATTGGTGTCCTTTCTTTCCCACAAATAGAGCTTTCTTTTGGTGGTATTTGATCACCTCTGCAATTTTTATTTTTTGCGCTATAAACAAAAAAAAGAGCGACAATTCTGAAAAAAAAAAAACAATATTTTTCACATCCTACTATTTTACATTACCAAAAAAAAAATGTAAAATTAAAATTTTTTAACATTTTATGCCAATTTGTTTCCTGCTACATATTTTTGGTAAAAAAAAATGCAATAAGCATATTTTGATTGGTTTGCACAAAAGTTATTGCGTCTACTAACTACGGGAAAGATTTATGTCGTTTTTATTGTTTTTTAGGGTTTTTTTTACTAGTAATGGCAGCGATCTGCGATTTTTAGCGGGGACTGTAAAAATTTGCGGAGGACAGATCAGACCCCTAACTGACATTTTTGACACTTTTTAGGGGAACCAGTGACATTACTACAGTAATCAGTGCTAAAAATATGCACTGTTACTGTAATAATGACACTGGCAGGGAAGGGGTTAACACAGTGGGTGATCAAGGGGTTAAATGTAAGGGGAGTGTTTATAACTGTATGGAGGTTGGATTTTTGAAATGATCACAGAGACCTGTGATCCTACATAGAACATAGATTACAGGCGCTCTGCGATCATTCCAGAAAGAAGAACAGTTGGCTGTGTTTTCAACAGCTGACTATTCTTCTCTTTCAGCAGTTGCCCAGCGGCAATCGGAGCAGCCGGCCCTGTGCATCAGAGTCCCCGCTGTTAAATCTGTGGTGGGCGGTCCTTAAGTGGTTAAATGACATAAATATGTCTGTGAAGTGGCATATCTGTACAACGTATACAACCTACTGCAGCAATATATTTTATATTCCCAAAACTGTAGGGCTGACTCTCCCTGGGGAATGTATTACAGTTTTGTGAATATAAGTGGCACAATGATCCACTTGTATTTAAGCCATCTAAGACTTATCTCTATTCTATACCCACCAATAATGATGCCACCATTGCCCTCTCCCCCTACATACATGGTGAAGTGGCAAAAAAGGCTCTTAAGATCAGGAAGTCTGACAACAGATATGGTTGATAACTTAATTGTGTCCTTTTTAACATTGATGCATTCTGAAAGTCTTTTAAGCTGTAAACTAGATGGTCCCTACCTGTTTTTTTCTATTCATGCATCTAACTATTCCCCAAGATGTTTTTTGCAGATGCCCAGGCTATAGCACCTATTTAGTAGTTTCCAAACTTTGGATGCAAGTTTTCAAGCTCACTGCTGTTCTCATTTGTAAACAACTAACAAAAAGCTCTGCCAATGGATCTTTTTAACAACAGGCCTTAGGTAATGAATACCAATCAATCTAAGCATTTCAAAATGACTTTAATAGCTCTGAAACAGGTAATTGAAAAAGCTTCCAATCTAAGTTTTCATGAAAGAAAGTTTCACAGCACATGGACAATGGCTAAAGATAAGATGAAAGCAAAAATAAATGATACCAGGGCAAAATTTGATAATATATGGCTAGGGTGGACAACTCTATACCACCCAGCTTTGACCATTTGCTCCACCATTTATAAGATAACTGCTTTCCTTTTCCTCCCATTCTCCTCATACTTCCCCTCCCCCTTTCCCCACACCTTCTTTTCTTTGTTTCCCCTTTTCTTAAACTTTTAGTTTTGTTAAAGAATAGAATACCAGTGCCCTAATGTCCTTGTTACCTCCAGGCCCAACAATTCCTGGGTTGTACCTTGGTGCAATCCTCATTTTAGCCCCTATATTGCATAGTATTGCTTTTGAAATGCGTAACTTCATGTAGACATGATAGTTTCGTTATTATATCTCTTTGCATTTATTGAACGTGACCTCTGTAATCTCTGCATTTATACAAGTGATATGCCTTGGTGGACCGTACCATCCTCTCACTGTCTAGGTTTATGTGTGTGTTTAATTTGAAATTCTCAATAAAAATGTATTGATAAAAAAGATATATAAAATACTGGATAAGGCATTATTATGTGTTTAATATCTGCACTTATATGAATTTGACTTCTAAGAAATCACCCATCATTTTATGTTTTTATGACCTTCTCACAAAGGACAGTCATACAAGAACTTTACTTATTAGCCATTAAAAACATTTTTAAAATGGTTTCCATCTTTTTTATGATCTAATGGTACATTCCTTCCTTTCTTATACAAAAGTAACAAATGATTGGTGCAGACATTTATACAATCAATAATGGGAACAGGCATACACATTCAATTGAGCCACATTATATCCATTGTCAAAGTTATCCTTTGAAGTAAGGCTGTCACAAACTTGGACATTTCAAACTAAAACTATATCTTCAAGAAAAATACATCATGTAAGGTAACCTTCACTGAAAATCGCATGAATCAATGTAAAACTAGAGTTACAGCCTGCAGATCTATGCTTACATTTTGACTTTCATGTAAAGTTCTTCTTTTTTTGCATTTTGGGTTCCAGAACAACATAAAGCAGCAGAAGGAGAAGATTTATCCCATTGGACTGGTGGAGAAACTATTCAGTATATATAAAATCCAGCAATACCATTAAACCCTGTGACATTTCAAAGCAATCAAAACCCTTTATGAACCAATTCCTGGCAAAACAATAAGTCAGACCGCACTCTGTGTCATGGCTTCCAGCCTACACATACTCCAGAGATAGTCAGATGACCACTGCACAATCCCTGGGCAGTACACATGAGCACTTGCCCTCTATTTTTGAGGAAGACTTATGAATGAAGTAACCATGTGCAATTAATTTTGGTCCAAATCCAAATTCTGACAAATCTTTGGTGAATCAGAGATCCAAACGCATGCCAATTAAATAGTAACAAATTTTATTGAAATTTGCTGAAATTCATTCGGTTTATTCATTTACTAATACATTTAAAATTGTCAGAACAATTAGAATTTGGGCTGATTGAAAAATGATTGACTGATTCGAATTATGTAAAGAATAGCAGGTTGTTAAGCCGCCGCTGTGGCTCTGCCCCCCCCCAAAGCACCTTGTCCCCAAGTTGATGGACGTCATCGCGGCTCCGGCCAATCACAGCGCCAGAGCCGCTGAACCCGGAAGAGATCATGGTAGTGCCCGCAGCGGTGTCCGGGGGTCTGTGTTGGGGCTTCGTTCTAAGGTAAGTAATACATAATGAGCTAGTATGCGTTGCATACTAGCTCATTATGCCTTTGTCTTGCAGGTTTTTTTTTTTCGGGTTTACAACCGCTTTAAGATGATTTCCTTGTTTAAGCTACCTATACTGTGTGGCAAATATTTTTTAGTTGGCTTCACTAAACTTTTTTTACCTTATGCTTCCATTTCTGCATAGCCCTAATGTTTCAATTCTCTTACATTCTTCCTAGACTCATTTAGAACCTTTTAAAAAGATTACAATGTTCCCAGTGAACAATATCTACTTCTTTAGTAAATAAACCCCACTGACTCAAAACAAGTGATCAGAGTGGAAATGTAAGAGGAAAAAAAGAAACGTAAGTGGCCATACCTAATACAAAACAAGTGATTCAGTGGCATAAACTGTTTTGTTTTTTTGTTTTTCAAAGTTAATGCTCACCTTGAACCTTGATTAGTAAACAATAAATTGTTTTGGGTCCAGTTTGAAAGGTGATATAAATAGTAGTGACTATGATATCCCAATATTTATGAATTTTGGGGCATCATCACAACATGTGTATAAGGTCTTCATACTCCCCACAATGCCTGCAACAAATTTGGTCATAAGCCAGCCTTATACAGTTTAAGGGGGGTATGGTGTACCCTAAGTAAAATATAGAATTGTGACACATTCATGGAGCAAATGAGTACTGATTTTAAAATATATTCCCATTAATCTCCTGACAGAGTACTCTCTTAGGCTCCCGCCTCTCCACTGCTAAGCAAGGATAATCCTCCAAATAGTCAGCAACCAGCATATTATAACATCTAGAAGTAATGAAAATACATATTGGATGGTATTCTGAACTGGGACTGCAGTTTGGCTAATGTTAACATTTTACCTCCTCTAAAGATATGACGCAAATGTGTAATTCCATAGGTCTGCCACTTATCGGCATATTGTAGTTTAACCAGTTCTGGGTAGGAATGATTCTTCCAGATAGAACTAAACTTGGTACAGTAAACATGGGACATGTTTAGTCTATATGACCCTCTTAGAGTATAGCAATTTGGGTCCATACCATCTGGTGAGCACATTTTAATATCTGTGGTGTGGGGCCTTTTTCTTTAAGTCACTATTTCCGTGTGGATTTATTTGGACTTTTTTTCACTTGCACCTTTGGACTTATTTAAGTTTGAGGAGTTTTCATTACCCCTTAACTTCTTTGTATACATAACAATTTATTTTGTATATATATTATTACTATTTTTGATGTATTGCTTCATTAGCGCTGCACTGTTTATATATTTTATCTTGTCACAATCTATGTCGGTTGGGGTGTTAGCTGCTATTTTCACTTTCACAGTATATATTCTCATTTATTCTTTTTTGTTAGCGCAGTTTGATACAAATTTTTACATTTTATACATTTAACACTGTCAAATGCTTTGTTAGCATCAAGTAAAATTAGGGCTCTCAAACCAGTGTTGTCTACATAATAATCTACATAATAATAAACAGTCAGTGGAGGTTAAACGCTGTTGACCTATTGGGCATTTGGGAACTTTGTTCAGTCTCATTGCTAGCACCTTGTCCAGTATTTTAACATCAGACTGGAGTAATGAAAAAGGCCTATGAGAGTTAGAGTTTAAGAAACAGGATGATGCTGGCTCTGGACATGGATGTTGTTGTTTAAATGCTTCGTGCTAGCGTATCCGGGAGTAGTAGTTCTGCATACTGTTTCTACACTTCTATGGGAAGACCATCATCTCCCAGTGATTTGCAGGTAGGAAAAGAACTGGTCACAGCCTGAATTTCCTCAAAGGCTATGGGTGCGTGTAAGCAAACCCTTTGGGATTCAGAGAGTTTTGGTAGAGTTGTAGACTGTAAATATTGCAAGAGAGCCTCCAGTGTATATGTGAATTTTAGATTGATATAGACAAGAAAAAGGCTGGACAGTCTGGTAAAGAAGAGTCCATACATTTTTGGGATATCCTTCTAACCTCCACCTAGAAAGGTCTCAGTAAGGGGCAGTAAGGGGCAGGACCTGAATATATGTAGAACTAAACCCTTAGCCTTCTGACACCTCCAGCAGTAGTTTTGAGAAATTATGTATGTAGCAATGTTGGTTCTCTATACCATCGGACAGTGATTTGAAGTTTAGATTCCTGAATTTAGATACGAATAGACAATTTTAGAGTGATAATAAATAATTGTGTTTGTGTGTGTGTGTGTGTGTGTGTGTCGGGGGGGGGGGGGGGGGTTAGATTCAAGTCCCCATCCGATTTGGTCAAAGCGGGGCAGGTGTCTTCTAAGGCCAGGAGATGAGAGAGTAAGTAATAGAAAAATAATGTCTGAGTGACAGACTGGGAATTTACCCAGACAATGAGTAGCAGATTATAAAACTTCATGGGACTTCTGTCATCACTTTGTAGCAAATAAGGGTGCAATACCAACTGGGGTAGGTTTCTATCTAGCTCTACTGATTGGAATTTCAGAGTGTGGTCATGCAGCAGATTTGAGCAGGTCCTATAGACTTGACATAAGATTGTCATATATTTGAAATAGTTTTGCAGAATGGAAACTAAAATTGTGTCTTTTAACAACCTGGATTTAATTTCTTCTAATCTGCTATGCACTTTATTTTAGGACCTTTCATTTTTTTTTTTTTTTTTTTTTATTGTAAATGTCCTTTAGAGCCTCAGCTAAACTTCTTTAGATATTAAATAGAGTCATAATGGATTTATTCTATGGGAATTATAAAATATGCATCATTTATTGAACATTTAGAAACATTACTTAACTTCCTTCTTTTGTGTTCCTGAATTGATTTCCAATATCAAATACTTGTGAGGTGTGTCGGGAAAACCTTTTTACATGATATGATCATCAAGATGACTGTATGAGTGCTAAATGGAAAATAATTGAAACATTCACATTAACCTAATGATAAAAATGCATTACACAAACGGTTTTAATAATAACTGCTGATATATTATAAATTTGAAATGAAACTAAGATACACATATATTCTTCTGTTGTGTATATGTACTTCTACATTAGGACTTTACATTTGTCAGCAATAATAGTTGTTGGAATAATACTTACATCTAATAAAAATAAATTTGCAGCTTTAGAAGCTTATGCAACCCATTAAACTGCTAGATTAATATACTGGTCCATTAAATCCCATAAAGTAGTATCATTCTGCTGACAGAACTGAATGATCATTTACCGTGCTTCATAATTCACATTGACTGTTGATTTTGCTTATGTTACACTTAAAAAAGCTCATAAATTCACAAAGAAGTACAGGAAGTTAATGTGAAAAATGAAAATGCAATATTGGTTGTTTTAACAAAATCTGACTGTATTATAATGTGATACAACATAAAGAATAGATTTTACTGTGGAAAAATATATGGCATGTATTATTCATGTGAGGTCTTGATACGTCATGATATTTTTTATTTAAATGTGGGGAAAGAGAGGTTGAGAGATAAAGAATGACAGGATAAAAAACAAATGAAAAAATACAATTAAAAATGAATTAAATAAGCGTTTGGTGTCAGCACTCTGTTCTCTGCTAGTAGGTCCCCTCTTTGCAGTATTGCTTATTGTGCTTTATGTGTTTACAGTACTTTGCTAAATAGCACATTTCCATGTATATGTATTCTTGTCAATTTGATAACTTTTTTTTTTTCGCCTTTCTGCCAGTAAGGCACCCCTCTTCCCTTTTGGCAAAGTCTCTTTAACTGAATGCCCTGTTCCTTCGTCATGACATTCCTTTCTGTACAGTATGTACAGTACTCTCTGCAGTATCTGGCATCTGTATATCCTACCTACAACAAAGCACATCTCTGCCTATGCATTTCTTGGTTGCAATTTTGCAACTTCGTGGACTCATAACTCAGTTTCATTGTTACATTGTTACAAATACCTATGCCTGTTACCTATTATTGAAAAATGGCACTTTTGGGCTGCATGTTGCCTTTTATCAACATAAACTTCTATGGTGGTTATCTCTCTCCTCTTTCACAACACATCCTCTTTCAGTCAATATGGCCCTTCTATGGCAACATGGTCCCTCAGTATAGCATCTGTAATGATGCCTATGTCTGGCATTCAGCCCTTTGACTGGTAAGAAAATTGTCATCTCTAAAAGCAGGCAGACAGAAAATGCTTGATGTCAATAAAGGCTAAGTTAACCTTTTTCAGAAAGGTATCCATGCAGTCCAGGGGGACCCAGTAGATGTTCAAAATCTGTGCAGCTTTGTAAAATGATCATTCCTTTTATTGTTTTACCTGTAGGCCACTTGAGTCCCCTCAGAAGCCTGACTAAAAAACTATTTAGCAGTTCTCACATCCTGACATGTTGCCAGGACATTAAAACTGTTGGATGCTCACTTCCAGCATTGCAGGAAACCAATTGTTTTCATGTCCAAGCAACAAGGCAGGGCATTGGGTTGCTAACTATAAGTGTTAGCTAGGCTTCTGAGTAACCCTAAATGGCCTACAGGTAAAATAATAAAATGAATGATCATTTTACAAAGCTGCACATATGTTTAATATCTACTGGTGCCCCTTGCACCCCTTTGAAAAATACTTTCTTAAGCACTATAAGACCCATTTGCTTCATTAATGGACACACTAAAATGATCTTGTACTACAGTGTTGGTTACACTAGCTATGCAACCTCTGTTTTAATAATGTTTAGGGTTGAGGACAATTTGTGTCGGCAAAAACAAGGGGAGAAGCCGCTCAGGTGCAAGTTCAGCACTCGGTGCAGGTCAGATCCGCCATCCAAGCATGTAGAAATCCAAAAAGAGAGAGACCGCACTCAGAGATGTAAAATGAAAATCAATCGAACTCAATATGTGTCGGTTCACACAAGCACTGGGTGTTTGTTCACCTGAATATACTGTATAGTTAGCTTTTCCACTTCCAGTCCTATTTTACTGTTGCTAATTGTTTGTAAATATTTTCTTGTGCTGTTTTCCTTTCTTTTGTTAAAACAATATTTTAAGCTCCTGGTTCCAGTGTTTCATGGTGCAGTGAAGAGCGCTCCAAACTCCTACTGAGCCTGCTGCTAAATTCATATAAAAAAACACTCCAATGGCTCCTGCCACCACCATCCTGACTGCTGACACACCAGGGAGCCTCTATGGACTGTTTTGTAGAGCACTCCCATCCCTAATCTCACGCTGTGCCAGGTCAGTTATAACCTTCTGAACAGCTGGCAGACATCCCTATGTCTGACACAGCCATGGCAGGCAGGCACACAGAGGAGAGCTCCCTCTCCCATCTAGCTCAGACACACAGTGCATGGCTGCGGCTCTTGCAGAACCTGCTGATTCAACCTATGCCCCCATTGCTGAAGCAGTAGCTGCAATCCTTGCACCCACCATGATCTCAGCTGTGGAAATTGCTGTTTCCCAAGGCATTGCCCAGTTTCGCAAAAAACTTGGAGCACAGTTACATCGCATACAGGAAACAGACCAGAGATTGTCCTTTTCTAAGGAGGAGATTAAACAAGTCACCAAAGATCTACATACACACGAGGAGACCCTACAATTTCTGCAAGATAAAATTGATGATTTGGAAAATAGATCTAGGGAGAACAATGCCTGAATTATAAGTGTTCCAGATTCTTTCAAGCCTGATTCCTTTTTATCACTAAGTTCCTCTACCATTCCTAATGTGCTAGGAATAGGCACTAGCTGTCCAGTGGAACAAGCCCACAGAATAGGACCGAGAATCGTAAATCTCTAAGACCGGTCATTGTTCTTTACTTGAATTATGCGGATGAAAAGCCGATGCTGTAACAGTTCAGATGCCAAAATAGAAGTTCAGAATCTCTTACTATTTGTCAACTTTTTTAGTGGAAGTGTCTCGCAAATGTAAAGCTCTGTCTGTACTGCTTTATTTCACCAACGCATCAAATTCACGCTTGCATACCCTGCTGTCCTTCACAGCACAATGCCAGAAGGTGACAGGCTGACATTTCACCCTCCCTTGGAAGTGGAACAGTTTCTAACCGCTTCCAACTTACACCCTGGCTTAGTCACTTTGCCGACCCAAAAAGCGTCCCTGTCCTGCACATGCTTTCTCTTTGGGTCCCTTACACTGCCTCTATGATTAAACAAGGAGAGACAATTCTAAATCGGTGAATGAGTATTTACATAAGATGTCTGAGTTTATTTAATTGCCATAGTTATATTGTTATATACCTTTGATAAATGTATAGCTTTGGCTGCATGAATCCTTAGCCCCAAAGTGAGAAGGTATGTTCTACCCAGCCATATGGCTGGTTCAAGGCTTATGCTTTAAAAAGCCCCTGGCACACTTGCCCTTCAACTAGCAGTAGCTAAGGGCTTGAGGAAATTAATGCACACACATCTTCATGTGTAATATGTATACAGTTGGATGTTCCTTGGCTTCCAAGGGTTCTTCTGGTCCTATGGTTCTCCCACTTTTCTTGATACCCCCATATTAAACACAGGTCACCTGTTGTTTCCTTACTGCCTACAGAGTTGCTTATTTACAGGTAACAAATCTTTCTTACTGAAATATAACTACCTTTCCCTATGGCCACTGTAAAAATAGTATCTTGGAATGTCAAGGGCCTACTCTTTCTCACTAAATGCATATAGGTATTACGCCACCTCAAATGATTAAAGATGTATAGTGACTTATTACAAGGGACCCATTTGCCACCCTCTGATTTATTTTGCATGAAATACTTTGGGTAGGTGCAGTGGTAGGGTCCCCTGCAGTAGTTATCGTATTGCTACATAAAATTCTACCATGCAGCATACACTCTGTTACCCGAAATGAGCTAGGACACAAAGTTTCCTTACATCCACGATTACCCTCATGTGATTCTTTACTTGATATACAAATCTCTAATTTATATGCACCCAACTCCCCTGACATGACCTTTTTCAAGACACAGCCAAATGACTCATGCAACACCCAATGCCGCTACACATAGTGAGGGGGGTGATTTTAACATAGTAATGCATTCACGTGAATACCGTCAATCTCGCAAGCGTAAATATACTGAGTTGGATCATTTGTTTTCCCCTCAGGAATCCCCACTGTCATATCCAAGATGTCAGGACCCTTGGTGTCTTAGTCATCCTACGGGCAAGGGGTGTGTACCTTCTACTCCCCTTCACATGACTCATTTGTCAGACTAGACCACTTATTCTGCTCCGTCTCACTATTCCCTACTATCTGGGATTCAAATATACATAAGCTGGTTATTTCAGACCATTCCTCCATATCTTTAAACCTGGTTGTCCTACAGTCGAACACGACGCCCAAAGTATAGAAGTTCCCTATCCTACATATCTAGCCCAAAATGAAGACTTTTTACAACACATATGCACTGCCTGGACAGATTGTATAATACATAATCAGGAACACACAAATGACCCAATACTATTTTGGGAAGCAGGTAAGTATGTCCTTCAGGGCAAGCTAATAGCATTTGCAACCTCTTTTAAAAAAGCCTCACTACAAAATTACAAACAGGCCAGTGAAACTCTCCACCAGGCACAACGTGATTTGGTCAGCTTTGACTCTCTGAAGCACAAGAAAGCCTTGCATAGACCCAAACGTCAATTTGAAGTGTGGGCAGAACAGCAAAAAAGAAAAAAAAAAACAATAATACTTGGTATTGCAACTACATAAACTTGGCAACAAGTAGGGCAAAATGCTGTCTAGACTATATAAACCATATTAACCAACCCATATCTTGGCTCTAAGAAACAAGGCTGGTCACCATACCCAGTCCTTTTCAGAGATTACTCAAACTCTGGAAGCCTATCATGCTACCATATACTCTGAGGACTCTATAGATCAGGAAGCTGCCCGTTTTTTTATTTGGATGACTTTACACTTCCTAATCTCACAATGCCACAACTTGACGATCTTAATGCGCCTATAACCACAAATGATATACTAGCCACAATTAAATCATTAGCAAACCATACATTTCAAAGATCCAGACAGCTGTACTGTGGAGTTTGAAACTTTTATACCCAGCCTTCTATCCTTGTACAATGCAATATGGGAGGGAAATAGGTACATGCCCATGGGATTCCTGGAGCATATCAAACTTCTCGCCAAGAAAGGAAAAGATCCTACACTGCCAGGCTCATATCTATGTTAGATATTAATGCCAAAATCCTTTCTAAAATCATTGCGTCAAGGCTGACACCTATTCTCCGCTCTCTTATCCATCTCACACAGGCAGGCTTTGCCAGGGGTCACTCTGAAACCTCTAATATCTGTAAAAAGTCTTAACTGCTGTTGAGTATGCCAAAACACATGCCTCGGAGAAACTAGCTATCGTGATACTAGATGCAGAAAAAGCATTTGACAATGTCAACCTTTTCCTAGCCTTGATAAAATTTGGCTTAACTGGTCACATGGAATTTCTCTGTACTATGTACTGAATGCTAGCCCATTGGCATGCATTATCACCTTGGCAGGTATTTCAGGCACTATACCCCTACATAAGGTACAGGGCTGTCCATTATCCTCTATGCTTTTAGACCTCACTCTAGAGCCTCTTTCCAGATTTTTGCTGACTTTAGCCCCCTACATGGTATCCATATAGGCGAGAAGGAGCTTTGTACGGCACTTTTTGCTCAGATGGTATGTCAGGCTCTATGCCCCTACATAAAAAGGTACCAGGTAGGGCTGCCCATTACCCAGTATGCTTTTTAACCTCAATCTAGAGCCTCTTTACAGATTTCTGCTGACTTTAGCCCCTCTACACAGTATCCATATAGGCACAAAAAGCTTCATGTGGCACTATTTACTGATGACATGATCATCTTCTCATCCAATCCCTCTTCCGATCTAGCCACCCTACGCTCCTTATTAGATAGATTCTACTCTTTCTCAGGTCTCTGTGTCAATTATGACAAGAGCTAAGTACTACCTTTTACACCTATTACCTCATTGAAGTGGGACCCCTCTTCCTCATTCCCATTAGCAAAGCATAGTATTTCCTATTTAGGCATTTGGATAGGGAAGGAACCCTCTTAATTGTATCATCTTAATACCCCACTGCTGTTTAGCAATATCAGGAAAGAACTGGAGGTTTGGATGACTCTACACCTGTCGCTCTTCTGCAGATGCCATCTGGTCAAAATGGTAAGTTTCCCTTACCTTCTATACCCTTTACAAACAATATCCATCCTCTTGAAACATAAAGATGTGCAAACCCTCAACAAGGCCATTTGCTCCATTTTATGGTGCATAAAGAGGCCACGTATTGCCCTAGTGAAGTTGCATATTCCGAAGAGTGCAGGAACCGCTGGTTTACCTGATCAAAGATGTATAACCTAGCTTGCTTACTTAGGTACCCTTACCAACAACTTAGGGGTGCTCCACAATAAATTCCAATCCCTCCCGAAAGAACTTACAACAATGTGTTTTACTTAGGGATCCTGTCATTGCTTGGAGGGAAATCAGGAAGAAACTTAACCTATCACCATATATTTCACGCTACCTCCTGTTACACAGAAATCCAATGTTCCCACAAGCTGTGAATCCTAAAGCATCTTAAAAGCCACCTCTTTGTTACATATGGACACTATGACACCCTTCAAGAAACTAGCAACAGAATATCATCTTCTTTGGACACACCTTTTCGATTACTACCAGGGGATTTTCTATGTCTCCTCCTGCTCCAGAGATGCTTCCAAGAGTTTCCGGTCCTCCATGATCTACCATTTACTCACTCAACAGACATACTTCATCTCGGACACTTACAAATCACTACAGTTTGTAGAGAGCAACCCCTCACTTAAAACTCTCTTTGGGAAATGGCATAAGGACTTACCCAATGATGGCTTGGGTAATACAATATTGGAAGGATATCTAAAAGTTTGTAAATGTTAACCAATAAAAGATGGAGATAAATGCAATTAAAGTTGATCCACACAGTAAAGCATATATTCAGTTCCTTCCCTCAAAATCAACAGCTCACCCTCCAGCATCCCCACAATGCAGTCACCCTAAGCCTTTGCTATCTTACGATTCTGTCAATGCCCTCCAATCCATGCTTTTTGGGACCAAATAATCAATTTTGTGCATCACGTTACAGGCCTACGCATCCTGAAAGCACCTCTTTTACTGTTATTAAGCCACAATGCTGCCTGGCAGACTAGCTCAGGCAATCCAAGCAAAGTTATCCCACAGTGGATACATCTCTGCCTCCTGACTGCCAGGAAAACCATCCTAAAAACATGAACAACCACTTCCCACCCTACTGTCGCAGTGGTCAAAAAAGAACTCACAATTCTACTCTATAGAAAGAAATTGGACACAGAGACTCAGAATTATGCTCCCACCAACCTACAACCTCCTACAAACAATTTATCTTCTCCCCATTGGATATAGGGGGTTTATTTACTAAGGCAAATCCACGGTGCACTACAAGTGCACTTTGAATTGCAGTTGCTGTAGATCTGTGGGGGACATGCAAGAAAAATAAAAAACAACATTTTTGCTTGCGCTTGATTGGATGATAGAAGTCAGCAGGGCTTCCCCTCATTTAGGATTTTCCCCTCATATCTACAGAGACTGCACTACCAAATGAACTTGTAGTGCACTTCCAAATGCACTTGCATTTGCCTTTAGTAAATCAACCCCTTTGTGTTGTTAAGTACATATTTTCAATACACGAAATTATATTTCAGAACTGACCCACGTGGGCAAATTGAAGATCCTGGCTTCCTAAACTGCATCTTTCAGCTTTTCTATTCATGTTACACGCATCTTCATCCCCTCTGTTAGACCGGTGTTCCTTGGGGGCTAACCATCCCACCATCCTTAATTGCTCATGTTTTATTGTGATAGTTAATGTAAAAGCACAGATAAGACTGACAATTGTAAAATGTTTACTGATCAGTGTTCTACAAGGGTAAGACATATCACTAACCAGTTAAGAGTCCTCCAAATTGAAGGTTGCTTTTCTCCTCCTATACTATGTGAGACAGCTAACCACTGTGCTGATTAGTGATGAGCCGAACAACCCCCCCTGTTTGGTTCGCACCAGACCATCTCAAACAGGGGAAATGTTCTAGCGAACATGCGAACTCCATTAAAGTCCATGGCACAGAAATATGAAAAATCAAAAGTCCTAATTCTAAAGTCTTACATGCAAGTTATTGGCCCCAAAAAAGTGTATGGGACCTGGGTACTGCCCTGGGGGACATGAATCAATGCAATTTTTTTTTAAAACAATCATTTTTACAGGAGCAGTGATGCTTAAAGTGAAACAATAAAAATAAAAAATTCCTTTAAATATCATGCCCAGGGGGGGCGTAATGTGCCTGTAAAGTGGCACATTTATGCAATGTATGTAGCCTGCTGCAGCAATACTGATATTTCTCAAGGAAAAAATGTCATTTAAACTTGCTTGTGACTGTAATGTATTGTCGGCTCCAGAAAAAAACAGATAAAAAAATGAAAAAAATGGCATGCCCCCCCCCCAGTCCATACCAGGCCCCTTGCCAAAAAAAATGGCTTGGGGTTCCCCCTAAAATCCATACCAAACCCTTATCCGAGCACACAGCCTGGCTGGCCAGGATGGGGGTGGGGGCAAGCTAGTGCCCCCCCTCCTGAACCATACTAGGCCACATGCCCTCAACATGGGGGGGTGGGTGCTTTGGAGAAGGGGGGGGGCTCTGCCCCCCACCCCAAAGAACCTTACCCCCATGTTGATGGGGACAGGGGTCTCTTCCCGACAACCGTGGGCTGTGGGGGCCTGTAGGGGGGAGGCTAATCGGAATCTGGAAGCTCCCTTTACCAAGGGGGCCCCCAGATCCGGCCCCCCCATGTGAATGGATATCAGATACAATGTACCCCTACCCATTCACTAAAAAAGTGTACAAAAAAATTAAGACAAAAGTCTTAAAAAATAAAATAATAGTGTCCCCCGATGATCAGTCACCCGCCACCGAAAAAAAAAAAAAAAAGCTCCTGCCTCTTCGGACGCATCCTGCACTAATAAGCTGTTTTAGTTTGACAGCTCTTTTATAGGGATCTGACATCACGAGCCACCCCATCATGCACTGCTCAGGTGCAGTGAATAAATTACATGACGTCATAGATTACAGTGATGCAGTGAGTAAATTACATGGCAGGTTGTGGGTTTGAATCTCTTGGCCCGCGGGTGATTTATAGGTGGAATTCCTTCAGTAAGAGTGTAGTGAGTTTAACAGCCGCCCCTGAGCCATGATTTGCCAAAGGCACCTGCCTTGATTGGAGAAAGCACGGAGGGCAGAGTCCATGCTTTGGCCAATCACATAATGCACTGCCAGTGCGCAGTACATTATGGATGCGGGAACTCAAAGTTCCTGCGAAGAAGCCCATTTGTTAGCCATTCGGTGAACAGGCTGTGTTCGAGTTGAACTTAGGTTCGAATCGAACACGAAGCCCATCCCTGGTGCTGATATTATCAACACATAGGTCTTAAAACCAGTATGCCATGATTGTCTCTGAATGTGACTCGAAATATAGCATGTACTACTTTACCTTTTAGTTGTCATACCACAAGATATTATCATTTTACCTTTGTTTTGATTTTATTGTGTTTTGTATGGTTCACAGTAATATCCGCGCTATGGAGAAATAATCTATTTCTAGATGTAAAATTTATTTAAAAAATGGCTGCTGCCTGCCTCTGAAATATAGACCAACGGTCAATATTGAATTAGTGTGGGGGTGGTGAGGTAATTGGCGCTACCTAAAATTAGTAGTAATTACGGGTAATATCTCATATGTATGGGGTCAGTTCATATATATATATATATATAAAGTGCAGTATATAAAACAATATAAAATATTCAAGTAATCAATTAATCCAGTGAATAAAAATAATAATACTAAAGTGACTTAGTGCAATAAATCTGTGCGCATAATTTCCAACTATTCATTAAATATGCGTGCGCATGTGCAGCAGTGATAGATTGGCCAGATAATACTGGCTGTGGTATCTAAAATTAGCCGAAAGGAATAATAATAAAAAAATCATAAGCTGCTAATCAACATCAATAACTAGTGAAATATATCAGATAATAGGTGGTTAGCGATAAAAAAAACTTTGATAAATAAAAGTGATAAAGTGTTATCCGTGCAAGTGATAGAAATATAATTTAGCTGTGAAAAAAGTAAAATATGTATTCCATATATAGTAAAAATAGATCTCTGGCGGTAAAAAGTTAAATCGTTTGGGTGAATAAAAAGCAAGTTCATATGCAGTCCATATAAAAGTGCATATAAGGGTGGGCTGTTGCGGTATTCGGCTCCGTGGGCGTTTTTCGTGGTGCTCCGGGTATAAGAGTGCCGGGTGTGGAAACAGTGCTCCCTTAGTCCCAACTTTGCCCGCACTCACCAGAAATTATCACCCCTACAGGGGTAATCAGCGTGTAAGACCTGAATCCGTTCCCCGGTCCAAGATGGTCCCATAGGCTGATCCCTTTCCTGTGGCCGTGTATACCGTTTGAATTATATGCCCCTCGTGCTCATAAACCATGGATCTGGCTGATGGTGTCCTGTTCTGGAGGTTGATGTGGAGCTCCTCTGATGACTCTTCTATGGTTGGGTGACTTCTGACTCTTCCCAGCACGGTGACCGGACATGAAGGGGGAAATCTCTCCCAACTCTCGGCTTCTCTTCCTCCTGCTCACAAGTGTCCACAATCAGGGGAAAGTTCCCCTTAAAGTGTCATTCCACCTTGTGGGGGGTCCTAGGCCTGCAATCTGCAGACTGTAGACATGAAGCTGATTCTGCTCTGACCTATGTGAGGATCTTTTCTGTCTCTCCTCCGTGTCCCCGATGGAGGCTTCTTGTCCTGGCTGAGAGGTGTGAGGGCCGTTCTGTGTCTGCACTATAGATCCATAGTGCAGACACAGAACGGCCCTTTACACCTCTCAGCCAGGACAAGAAGCCTTCATCGGGGACACGGAGGAGAGACAGAGAAGATCCTCACACAGGTCAGAGCAGAATCAGCTTCATGTCTACAGTCTGCAGATTGCAGGCCTAGGACACAAGGTGGAATGACACTTTAAGGGGAACTTTTCCCCTGGCCATCAGCCAGATCCATGGTTTATGAGCACGAGGGGCATATAATTCAAACGGTATACACGGCCACAGGAAAGGGATCAGCCTATGGGACCATCTTGGACCGGGGAATGGATTCAGGTCTTACACGCTGATTACCCCTGTAGGGGTGATAATTTCTGGTGAGTGCGGGCAAAGTTGGGACTAAGGGAGCAATGTTTCCACACTCGGCACTCTTATACCCGGAGCACCACGAAAAACGCCCACGGAGCCGAATACCGCAACAGCCCACCCTTATATGCACTTTTATATGGACTGCATATGAACTTGCTTTTTATTCACCCAAACGATTTAACTTTTTACGGCCAGAGATCTATTTTTACTATATATGGAATACATATTTTACTTTTTTCACAGCTAAATTATATTTCTATCACTTGCACAGATAACACTTTATCACTTTTATTTATCAAAGTTTTTTATATCGCTAACCACCTATTATCTGATATATTTCACTAGTTATTGATGTTGATTAGCAGCTTATGATTTTTTTTATTATTATTCCTTTCGGCTAATTTTAGATACCACAGCCAGTATTATCTGGCCAATCTATCACTGCTGCACATGCGCACGCATATTTAATGAATAGTTGGAAATTATGCGCACAGATTTATTGCAGATTTTTAAGTCACTTTAGTATTATTATTTTTATTCACTGGATTAATTGATTACTTGAATATTTTATATTGTTTTATATACTGCACTTTATGTATATATATATATGAACTGACCCCATACATATGAGATATTACCCGTAATTATTACTGTGTTTTGTATTTTTAAAAATTTTCAATAAAAATATTAAGGAATTTTCCCCAGTGCTGAAATTTCACTTTGATGAAGAAAAACCAATATGCCAGGAAAACAAGATAAACAATATTTTTATTGTTTGCTGAATGTTAATTGTTTAACCACTTTACCACCGGAGGATTTTGCTGTCTTACGTCTGGGCCACTTTTTGCGATTCGGCACTGTGCAATTTTAACTGACAATTGCGCGGTCATGCAACGCCGTACCCAAACAAAATTTACATCCTTTTTTTCCCACAAATAGAGCTTTCTTTTGGTGGTATTTCATCACCTGTGCGATTTTTACTTTTTGCGCTATAAACAAAAAAAGAGTGACAATTTTGAAAAAATAACAATATTTTTCATATTTTTTTATATGAAATTCCCCCCCAAAAAAATGTAAAAATCAAAATTTTTTATTATTTTAGGCCAATTTGTTTTCTACTACATATTTTTGGTAAAAAAATCACATTAAGCGTATTTTGATTGGTTTGCGCAAAAGTTATTGCGTTTACTAACTAAGGGAAAGATTTCTGTCGTTTTTGGTGTTTTTTTTTTTAACGAGTAATGGCGGCGATCTGCAATTTTTTTGCGGGACTGCGACATTGCAGAGGACAGATCGGACCCTTGACTGACATTTTTGACACTTTTGGGGGTACCAGTGACATTACTACAGTAATCAGTGCTATAAATATGCACGTTACTGTAAAAATGACACTGGCAGGGAAGGGGTTAATTTTTATTGGTGATCAAGGGGTTAATGTATGCCTGGTGCTTACTGACGTGTGTGGGGGGAGGGGACTATGTGACACAAGGACAGATCTCAGGTTCAGCTATGCTGAACCCTGTAATCTGACCCTGCCTGTCACTTAGGAGATCCGCCCGCTTGTGTTTACACAAGCAGGTGGATCTCCACACTCGATTCCCCCGAAGATCGGGGAAGAGCAGCGGCAAGAGAGGGGAATGTCTGGCGACGTAGGTCTACGTCGCCAGACGTTATCGAGCCACTTTGCCGCAGTAGAGCTCTAGTGAGCAGCGGCAAAGTGGTTAATAATAATGTTTCATGATCAGATTAGTAGTAGAACAAGGTCCAAATACATGATACCTTTACCATGGATCAGCTCCCTAAAAAGAAGATGTACTTGATTGTTTAGACATCAAAACCAAATCTAACATCTATCAGTCCAGCACTATCCCACAAACACTCAAGATTCCTAAGGGTCAACATTTCTACAGCAAATGCTGTAAATAGTGGGTGTTTCCATTAAAACACCTAGTGGTGGCTACTGTTTTAGTTTGTAAAGGGTTTACTGTGGCCTAAACATGTCCCAGTGACACTATGGGGTTTATTTACTAAAGGCAAATTCACTGTGCACTACAAGTGCACTTGAAAGTGCAGTCACTGTAGATTTGAGGGGAAGATCTAAAATGAGGGAAAGCAAAAATGTTTTTTATTTTTTTTTTTGCTTGCATGTCCCCCTTATATCTACAGTGACTGCACTTCCAAGTGCACTTGTAGTACACTTTTAGTGCACAGTGAATTTGCCTTTAGAAAAATAAACTCCTCTGTTTCAGTCTGTTTCCCCTCAGATTGTTATTCTTGAACTGAAAATCTCTGCACAGGGAGAGGCTGACAGTGCAGTCATCAAACTCCCCATGCAATTTCTTGGCCTATTCTTTCCTTTCCCTTCAATACACTGATATTTTAGCTGTTTGGTACCTCTTCTCATTTTATAGTGAGGGGGCTGACTTATTTAATAGACACCTTATTGCCCATGGTTCAAATGCCATGCAGCGCATTATGGCTTAGAAATGTCTGGGTGAGTTGAAACATAAATTCACTAGGACTGCAAATTTCAAACCTTCAAACCTGACTAAACTCCACAATAGCATCAAATGGGGATCTGATCCCTACTAAACAGATTTTCACATGCATATTGGGCCATTTGTTGCAAAAAGAAAGTTCTGCATTTGGATGTTTTGCAAAAAATAAAAATCTCCATATCCATCCTTTTAGCATTCCTTTTTCTGAAGTCAGCATGATGAATGATTATAAAATCTATTAGATTTCAATGCATCACAAAAACTATACAACATGTCTATATAAGCTGAAAAAAGTCTAATGTCCATGGTTCGGCCGTTGTAGCATAATTAAGATGAATATTATGCCATGTCTATTCCAAGCACTAGCGATACATGTACAACGTACCTTTCTGAAAAAAAATCAACAGGATCTTTGGTGATTTCCTTTGGGGTCAGAGCCCACCCTGCTGAAGCTGAAGCTGAAGGGAGGGATGGCACTTCCGGATGCTATATTATACCACACGGCCTGCCACCTGACCAGAGTACTGGATTGGTGCAGATACAGCTCCCTCAAACAATGGGTACAGATTGAACAATCCTTAGTAGGAGTTCCATTGGAGACACTTCTGTGGTGCCAGTCTAACCTGCCCACGGGTTTACCTCACACCCCATGGTAGGGCATGCCTAGACTTCTCAATTGCCCCAATGCCCTCCACGCTCTCCCTGGTGATAGGTAATCCAGCCTTTGAGCCTGGGATGAGGGATCCTCACTTCCAGGATTTAAAAGTGACAGGTGTATACCAAACCCAGCACTTCATTGTAAATGGACAATGGCTTACATGGCAGCAAATTCAAGACAGTCCTGCCTTCGAGAGAATATCTTTTTGGCAGAACATTCAATTAACACACTTTTCGGCTCTCTGACGCCCACAGAGTCCTTCAGGAGGCAACTTACTACTATTGAGACCCTATGCACGGAGCATTCTCCTTTGCGTCACGTAGTGTCTCAGACCTACAAAATGTTGATAAGCCCTTCGCCTGCATACAGACCCCGATTTATTACTAAATTGGAGCAGCAACTGGGATTGTCTTTAACGGACATACAGGTGGAAATAATCTTGTTCTTTTCCTACAAGACTTCCATATGCTCCATACATCAAAAAGCAGGTTACAAAATTTTAACCAGATGGCGGTATCACACCCTGACAAAAATACATACGATTTTCCCACATTGCTCAGACTTATGCTGGAGATGTGGAGAGGAACTAGGCTCTCACTTTCATGTCTTCTGGTCTTGTCATCTTCTGTGGCCCTAATGGGCCGAGATCATGAAGATTACCCAAAAATTCACAGATCCCAAGCTTATTTTGGACCCCACACTATTCCTGCTGCACCATAACTGGTTTCTGAGTTCATCCTATAGGAGATAAATTCTGCCTTTTTTTTAGTTGCAAAAAGCTGTATTCCCCTTTTTTGAAAGCAGATACAGCCATCCTTGGTGGCCGTGTGGTTAAGAAAAATGGCTAAAATAAATGAAATGGAAGATCTTGTGACCACAGAGAAAGGTACATGGGAGCAGTTTCTTGAAAATTGGTTTTATTGGCAGGAGTCTGCTTACTCTGAGGAATACAAAAAGATTGTGACCTAAATTGGGTTCTGCTGAAAACGGCAGCTTTCATCCAACCCCCCCCCCCCCCCCCCCACTTTTTTTTTTTCTTTTCTTCTTTCTTTCTTTTTTTCCCCTTTCTCTTCCCCCTTCCTTCCACTCCTTCTTTCCTCCCAACTTTTACTCCTCCTCATCTTACTTCATTTCTGTGACACTGAGGGTGTCCTCTTTTCTGTCTTAAAACCACTGAAAATACCTTTTGGTATGCTCGCACTTAAGGGTAGAAATGTCTTGCATGTATGCATGATTACCCCTGGGAGCAGGGGTTTATTGCCTTCTTATACCGGCCAAGAGACAGATGCCGGTGGAGGTCGTCACTCTGTCTGGGGATTCACAAATAGTCTGTTCCCATCTACTTTCAGCTATCATATGGCAAGGTCCACTATTAATATTACCTGATGTTTTGTGATGCCTAGTTTGCTTTACTCATGATTTGACTGTGGGAATTCCTCGGGATTAATGCTTCTCGGCTCACGTTGGTTTCTTTCTAGTTATGTACCACTTATGAGTACCACCGACTATAATGCTATGTTTCATTAATGTTTCTGTATATTTTGCATACCTTTAAATAAAGAATTTATAAAAAAAAGTCTAATGTTCAATCAGATTTATTCTCTCACAACTCCTGTAGCTTTAATGGAAAGGAAGACCAAACAAGCCCCCATTCCCATTTGCCCATGCAACTGGTCCAAATTTTGCTCAACTGGACAATATTTTTAAACTATATTCTATTTAATGTATAGGGGTTCATGCAATAATCTTGACCTAGTTACAAAGCTTTAAATTTTTCGATTCAATACATTTTTTGTTCAATTGCCCACGTTACCATTTTGTCAATACCATTTTGTGACAATAGCCTGCTAACTTTTTAAAAATTCTATTCTATGAAAGGCATTTTGTGTCATCAGAAAAAATAGCAACATTGCTTTATTTTTGACCCCTCAGAGCATTCATTAATGGAATTTGGATAAATACTGATCCCTGTGTTAAACTTCTGCTATCAACTAGCCCTTGTGTTATGTCTTTTAAATATTTTTTTCCCATGTAAAAATACCCATCCCTAATTCTTAGTCTATTAAAAGTGGAATATTAGAGAATGCTTTAGAAAAATACAAATATACACTATATTACCAAAAGTATTGGGATGCCTGTCTTTACACACACATGAACTTTATGGCATACCAGTCTTAAGCTGGATACACAATATCCAACTTTTGTGGTTAGATTTCCTTCAGATTTACCTTTTCTATGTAGTGGATGGGCCTGCCAGATTGCATACAAATTGAAAGTGTTTAGGTTTGACCTCATATTATATGGTTTTGGTAAATCTAAAGGAAAAGTCTTCAGAAAATCTTATAGTGTGTATGGCCCATTAGTCTGTAAGGTGCAATATTGAGTTGGTCCACACTTTGCAGCTATAACAGCTTCCACTCTTCTGGGAAGGCTGTCCACAAGGTTCAAGAGTGTGTCTATGGGAATGTTTTACCATTCTTTCAGAAGCGCATTTGTGAAGTCAGACACTGATGTTAGAGAAAAGGCCTGGTTTTCAGTCTCCGCTAAATATAAATGATGTTATACATTGTGAGGGTTTTATCATTAAAGAAATACTTAAACCCAATCACTTAAAGCTTATTTGAACCATTAATTTGTTAATGTACGTTCAAATGTAATTTTTAAATCCACAGCTTTTATTAAAATAATACTTGGTAATTCTGCAATGATGGTCCTTGTTAAGGCAAATCCTTTTATGAGGTTACATTGCCCTATACCTTTCTTCCAATTGCTCTTTAAGGTTGTGCTTCCAGTAATATCTATCTATCTATCTATCTATCTATCTATCTATCTATCTATCTATCTATCTATCTATCTATCTATCTATCTATCTATCTATCTATCTATCTATCTATCTATCTATCTATCTATCTATCTATCTATCTATCTATCTATATGTACCAAAGCACTCTGATTTATAAGAAATAGGGATTTCCCAGTACTGACTTCAGGAAAAAAAATTAGCATAATTAAACAAAATTCTAACCGAAAAAGAGAGAAAGGAGGCGCAAACACCTAGTGCATTACCCGTGGTCACTGTTGTCAAAATTTTAACAAAATGCCAAATGCATACTCACAGACATAAAGATGATAAAATCGTCTTACAAGAATCCACCATGTGTGAAATGGAACAAGTCCTTCCATCAGGACCGCTAACGCGTTTCGGGGGTCAAGCCCCCTTCTTTAGGACCGCGTTAGCGGTCCTGATGGAAGGACTTGTTCCAGTTCACACATGGTGAATTCTTGTAACACGATTTTATCATCTTTATGTCTGTGAGTATGCATTTGGCATTTTATTAAAATTTTGCAAACAGTGACCACGGGTAATGCACTAGGTGTTTGCCTCCTTTCTCTCTTTTTCTATGTACCCATGTTGGAGATCCCTGCCTGAGGAGAGCAGCACGCCAGTCTTTCCCTTCGGAGTGAGCGCTAGGCTGAATTTTGTACTTTGAAAATTCTAACCGAAGTAAAGGTATGAATTTAAATATAATAATTAATATTTTCTACACTGCAAAACAAATGTTTTTTCAAAATACAACCTGCATTTCACATAAAAATTGAGATTAACACCCCATCTTCAACATCACAAATATACACTACAATACGCCACTTCTGTTTTCTAAAATGTCAGCTGAAGATTTCTGTCTGACTGATGCACTGTCATTATAGTTTGAAGATGATCCACAAGCCATGGTACCAAGAAGGTTCTATATTTTCCTAAAACATTTACTCCAGCAAAAAATAGGGGAAGAAAAGGACAGTCAGACTAAATGGCATTTTTCCTATGCTTCATTTCCTTGCAGACTCCCACTTTCACTTCTTTGCAGGTTCCTATTCCTTTACATGAGGGAACGGCTACTGTCAACTGAAAAAATGGTGGGAGTTGAATAAGAAAAATAAAAAGAGACTGGGGTAGTACTAAAGTCTACTTGACTTGTTTGTCCAGTTGTAATATTTTTTTCTGCTGATATCCATTGTTGACAGAGTTCTGCATTTTAAACATATAGATCCAGAGATGCAGGTGGTTGTAAAGGCTGAGGTTTTTTTCTTTGTGCATTCTATGCATTAAAGTTAAAGCCCTTCAGTATGCACCTCCCCCCGCAGCCCCCCTTATACTTACCGGAGCCCAATCTAAATCCAGGAATGTACACAAGAGCAGCTTTTCTCCTAGCTCTCTCCTCATTGGCTGACAGACTTCAGTGGGAGTCACTGGATCCCACTGCTGCCAATCACAGTGTCAGGGACACAGCCGTACTGGCATTTCTGCCAGTACTAGTCATGGACGCTCCTGGACCAATCAACACAGCCCTCTGCTGGCCCGTCAGAGAAATGGCCACAAGAGAACTGGCAACATTGCCCGTAATAGCAATGGTCGCTCCTGCCTCAATTGACACTGCCCTCTGCTGGCCTATAAAAGGTGGCCATAGGATCAGCCTCATTGCTGGATTATCTTGTCAGCTTCCTGTGACCTGAACCTTGTTATCTTCTTGGACTTCCTGTTGTGACCTGGCTTGTTTCTGAACCATCTGATCTCCTCCTGGTGTTTTACCCTTGGCTTGCTTCTCGGACTTTGCTCTTGCTACTACCTGATTGTTTCCCCAGTGTATGACCCCGGGTTGCCTAAATTACTCTGTTTCTGCCTGCTCACCTGTGTATGACCCCGGCTCGTCCCTGTTCTGCTACTTACCTTGCTCTTGGACTGATCACCTGTGCATGACCCTTGGCCTGGCTTTTACTACTCCTCTAGTTGCCTGCCTTACCCAGAGTTCCTGAAATCATCTGGTGCTCACCACAGGCGACCTGTGCTACTTGGGATGCTTCACCTCCTGTACCACTTCCAGGGGTGACTCGCACTGAGCTGCAAGGGAAGCCCCCTCTGCACTTCGGCCTCCATCCAGATCGTGACACACAGCCAGTGAGAAGGGAATGGGGCCAAGCCCCTCTGTGTGTTTTATGGACACATAGAGCTAAGCTCAGGGGCAAAAGTGTACAGGTGCAGGGAGAGGGACCAGGAGTGCCAGCGGGAGACCCAAGAAAAGGAGAATTGGTGCTGCCTAGTGCAAAACCATTGCATGGAGCAGGGAAGTACGATATGTTTGTTGTTTAAAAAAATTACCTTTAATATCACTGTAAGCTCACTGTATAACGTTCTGTCAGGTAACTGATATTCTGACCCATTCCCATCACTGTAATTTGGACTTTCTGAAGTTAGCATAGTGGCAATATTTTCTAGATAGCATAAACAGTTTACTGAATGTCTTTTTGGTAATAACACTGTTAGTATGTTATATTTTAGTTGTCCTGATTAGTTAAATACAGACTATGAGACAGTCATAGTTCAAGTATATAGAACTGCCTAATAATATAGAAGACATGTAATTATGTATTAATCAGGGTGTTCTGTGATGAAATTAGGAGGAAATATATATGGAATGGTATGGTAGTGCAGAATGTCTTAGATGGCCAAAGTGTACAAAAACTACTATGGAAGAATTTTTCATTTTTAATAATTATCCCAGATTACTTCAATCCAAAATTATTTAGTTAATGCCTTAGCAAAAAGAAGCACACAATGGAATATGACTTAATATATAACTGTAGGACAGGAAAATGCTGTGATTAAATGCTTTATCTTTTCCACTTATCAGTGTTTTTCATATCAGTAAAAAGAAATGTGTTTTAATTCTGTCTACAAATGATTTATAGCAACTATTAAAAAGGACAGCAAAGCAGAGCTGATGTAATAAATGGGGCCTACATAGATTTTAAAAGACTAGGTTTCAGGCACAATGGCTCATGGCATTTCAGTATCAACACATTATACTGAAATTAAAATTCTGGTTCAATTACTTAGGATTGTACATAATGAAAAACTAAATAAGTTCATATGAAATCTGCCTCAGAAATGTAGGCAAGTAAGGATTCTAGATTATAGCATTATTTTTAAAATGTAATGCATTTTTAATGTGAAATTTTTTTTCTATTTATTTATTTTTAGGTTTTGGTATATGTCTTTACAACATGTCATACAAATAAATGTTTTAACCATAGATTTAATTAGAATATGCACTCATTCTTTTCATAAAACAAATAACTTTAATTATAAGTCAAAACCCCTTGGTTTAGTGTGAGGTGGTTGTGGTGCTCATGAAAAAAGTTCAAGTGCCGAATCTGAACCCCAATAAAGTTATTATGCACTGAATGTTGAAAAAATAGTAACGGCTATTTTCTAGCCTAATAGGAAAGGGATTATATAAAGGGTAATCAGGAGCTGGGCACTGCCCTGGAGAACATGCACCAAAACAAAACATTTTGTAATGGCACATTTGTGCGATGTAAACAACCTACTACAATAAAACTGACATTAACAAAAATAGAATAAAATGTTGAAATTACTGGAAAAATTTAATTTCCCAGCTGCTTTGTTCTGTTTAGAAATACTTTAGTTGGGGATTTCTTGGTGTATATCTTATCTTTGTCCTACAGGGGCTTAGCAGAATCTGGAAGACCACTATCAATAAGGGGTCACCCTTTATGATAATGAGCACCCCTACCCCTCACACAAAACATGGGGGAAACCAATACTTATTTTTAAACTATTGCTGGTTTCTTTGCTTACATGGTTGGGGATTCCCTTCTATGTAAGGAAATGGGGTCTGTGATGTCACTGGTCGTTAATGACTTAAGGTGCCTGCACCCACCAGCATCCCTAACAACCATTGTAAGCAGAAAGATGTCACGTATAATAGTGTTAATTACAGGTAAGTGTTTGGGCATTTGTCTTAGCACCCAAACAGCCAAGGTTCAGTCCAAACACAGCTCATCCCTAATTGTAACTATTACTGGCATACCTATCATGTTACTAACTTCTGTACAGTTAGAAATCAATATATTTAAACTAGAATTGAATATACGTTTTTTATTCACTTTAATGTAAAACAATCAAAATCTCTGTAAAATGAAGAGCTCGTTATTTGATGATGATGCACTTTTCCTGGGTGCAAATCTTTAATATAATCGAGATTTGTTATACAACATGACACTTTTTACATTTTTTTAAACTCCTATGTACTACAAAAAAAAAAAATCTTTAAATGAAGCTGCCATTGCATGTTTTGCATGCTACTGTAGTTACCTAGCTGCTATGCCTACCCACTGTCAGCATTTTTTGAATCACTGACCTGGAGCAAATTTGCAGACTGAGGAAGTAAAAACCCATAGCTGCCCTAGGTAAGTGGCAGTCAACATGATAGCCAGGCAGCTATAGCATGTTTTGAAGCAAAGGTCAACAGTGGAAGTTCCCACATTTCTCCCATGACATCTCTCTTTTGGATTAAATCTTTTTAAACTAAAAAAACCAACATAAGAAGTTAAAATTGGGCTCTGAGAAGTGCCTGCACATACCTTTTTGCATTGTCAATGCTCCATAAATCCCAAACCCATTGGCGTATCATTTGCAAACTACAATTTTCTTCTTTGTACAGCTCAGTCAAGGCATACATTGCATTAAAAGGATAAGGCTCCACATCTCTTTGTTGCCAAAAGTTGCAATTGGCATGGTGAGCACCTCAGATCAGAGCTTCCAAGAACAACCAGAAGGACAGAAAATGTATGTGCGGACATCCTGTGAAGCCAATTTTTAACATTATTTGCTGGTCACTTCAGTTTAGATTTATGATATGCTTACCTTAATTGATGTTAGCTGAATGGTAAGATATGCCTTAGAGTATCCACTAAACACACTCAGGTTTACCTATGTGATGATATATGCTTGAGGATGCAGAACAAACAAGCACAGTTTTCAGTGGAGGAATAGTGAATGGTGCTTTCCCTTGCTGGCAACATGAACTTGACTTTTGCAAATTAGACCTAAAGATTGACTGAGACTGAGTCAATAAAGGGGTAGAGAATGGCCACTTAGCTAAATTAAGAAACATCTAATCATGCGCAACACAAAATCCTATCTTATGCATTTTCCTGAGCAAGATCTGGCATTCAAAGTAAACACAAATTTACTTTGCTATGTGAACATCTTAATTTTAAGTCAGCATTCTCTACTCTATCAGAAAAATAACCTTTTTTTAATCTCTTATTTTCCTAAACATTAATCTGATTGTGGGTTAAAACAAGAAAACAAGCAAACCACGGAAACCAATTCTTCCAGCTTTCATTTTCTACCTCATAAATTACCTAACCAATACAAAAGAATCCTAGACCATACAGACTAATAAAAGTGTTTTTATACTCCATTTTCATTGGATTTGAAGCTTACAGAGCATAGCCTTCAGGTCGGATTTTAAAAATCAGATTCTGTATTGCTTCACTGAGCCTCTGAGCCATATTCCAGACAATTAATCATTAAACTGGTTGTGATCTTCCCAGATGACAGAAAACAGGCCAAATGTTACACGCACAGTGTTATTGTTTAAAACCTAATCTGCTAAATAGCTCAACAACCTGTTCTTACTGCTTAATATTTCACATGATCTTGTCTAACACAATACAATTGACTGAAAAACTGAACCATAGAAGGGATACAAAACTATTTTCTCTTTTAACTGGCACTAAAACATCAAAAGCTAAGAAAATGTATTTATTAAACAATAATTAGCATTACAATAATGAATTAATTTTTAATAACTTTTTTAAACCCTTTTTAAAACTGTTAAATCCTGAAGACATGACAAATAGTCAGCAGCATTACATATGGTATAAAAACTTCTATATTATAAAGAAACCATAATTTCAGACAAGTATCTACTACAATTTGCTTAAAAAGATATGATATTAACTTGAAATAGATTGTAAAGATAGGGTTGTGTTAGAAAAGCAATAGGCAAGAAGTATAAAGTGGTTTGTTGCAAAGAATGGAATGGAATTTATTAGAGCGTATGGTCTATGTATTGAAAGGTCTTTAATTTGCTTAAATATATAGCTCAGTATAATAATTGTTGCAAGAAACATAAAATCTATGGTAATACTTTTGCTTACCATGAAAGGCATTGTTATAGCTGCATGTATTGTCAATCATTATATATTTCAGTTCATTCAGTCAAGGAGATATGGAAATTGAAATACTAACAAGGACACATTGAATAGAAAATTATACAAGTTTCTGGATGCAATATAAAAAAAAAAAAAAGCAATGATGTGTGTTAAACTGGACACCAATATTTTGATAATTCTAGTTAATCAGTGCAGAGCATGTTTTTTTTTTTTTTATTTTTACCCTATGCTGTATGGTACAGTCAATATAGTTGCACCCAACTACCAAAAAAAAAAATCAAGTATTTTGCAGCTAATGAATGAACCATCAAACACTGTACATATTTGTAAAAATTTACGATCACTTTTTAAGTATAATAATATTATTGGTAATTATATGATTTTTATTGTTTTTTTTTAATTTCTTTAGATTACTAGTTATGTATTGGTATAGCGATTTTGTACACAAAATGACCACTTAAGACGTCCTAATCAATTCAAATCTTATAATCAGGTAATACTGCAAAATCCAAAAACATTAAAAGAAAAATAAATTAAATATATGATCTTGTCAACATAATGGTTTGGTCAAGGTCATCAGGCCCATGGTAAAGTGGAAACTATCTATGTTATTATGAAGGGCATAAAAGAGATAGCATTGTCTTAAGTAATTAAAAAATACATGTTGCCCTTGAATATCAAGAAATATGTACCCTAAAGAAAGTTAAATTAAGTTTATGGACAATTTTGGACAAAAATATAGATGATTAATTGGCCAATACATCAAATCAAAAAAATTGAATACGGCAATATAGAAAAAGTAAAGAAATATCCTCCCAACTTTGTATTATGTGCATTATTAAAGGTAAAAGTGAGCTCTGGCTTTAGTTATTGGAAATAATTAAAAAATAATGTATGTACCATAATAATGATATCACTGACATTGTTTTAGTGGATTGTTCATAAATTCTCCAGAAATGCTTTCATATTACTAAAGGAAACACAAAGTAATAAAAACCTTAAAGATGATAAGCTGAAGCTTGGATGGGTAATGTGATAGCTAAATACTAAAGGATGGAAGTTACACATCAGTTCTTTGAAGTTTTGCTTGCCTATAATCTTGGTTTATATTTTTAAAAACTTTGTGTACTCGACATTACCTAACATGGTGAAATGTACTGTATATGCTTTTCAGTACCCTCATTCACAACTTTGATCAAGCCAGAGTAGTACCTTGGATATACCAGTCCCTAAAAACCTTCCCTCTACATCAGTATTTAGGGCACAATCTTCAAGATTCGTTTTTTTTTTTTTTGGTACCAGTCCTACTCTTTGAGACTATAGCAATCACAAATACATGATGAACACTTTTTTGACATTTTCATTGTGTGAATAATTTTATGCAGTTACATTTCAGAGCAGGCATCAGAGATCTGAGAAAACTGGATGTGTACACCCAAAAGAAAGGCCAATTGTTAACACATTAGATCTTAAAATCTGAAAACCAAGTAATGATATGGATAATGGTATCATGCTAGGTTGCAAGACTGATCCTGTGGCTTTAATACTTTGTGTTACAAAGAAATCATGCACATCAGGAATCCTTACTTTCCTAATTGCATGCTTGTCTCAAGTCAGTAACACAAAAAAACTTGAAACCAAAAGATCAGAATCAAAGCCAGGCAACTAGCATCTTCAACAGTTAAATAACAATGGCAGCTTACATTGTTCTATCTGCACAGGTTTCTTTTGATTCTGTATAAAAAAAATAGTGATGCTCCTCTTTTGAAAGCAAATAACTGTACAGGCAAAATGAATTGGTTGTGAGAGCTATAAACTCTGCTGAAATATGGAGCACTCATGGCATTCACTATGAAGTTATACATATGCATGAAAGATGAATACAAAAAAGCTTAACAATAACTATAAACACGAGAACAAAATGTTACACCTACAGCTTAACATAGGTATCCAAGTATAACCTTGAGAGATACATTTTTCACATAATGAACTGACAATTCAGTCAAGATCAGTTGATTCAGGCCTTTATATAATTATTTTAGCCCTTTCAGTGCTTTTGATTTAACTATTGTGCTGGGAAATATGAAACAAAAATTATCATAGTTCAAGACTAAAGAGCAGATGGGAATGATTATTTACAAATGAATTTTACACTTTCCTCCTACGTTCTTCAGTGAAATATATATATATACTGCTAATATATCTTAACATGGATATGATAAAATATTTTAGCAATCCGTCTTTACTATGGCAAATGATGTATGATTTCACATAACATTACATTTTTTGCAGTATTAAAAAAAAAAATATATATAAAATATATATAAAATATATATATATATATTTTTTAATTCTGCAAAAAATGTAATGTTATGTGAAATCATACATCATTTACCATAGTAAACATGGATTGCTAAATATTTTATCATATGCATGTTAAGATATATTAGCAGTGCCATGTCTTTAAATCAAACCACCACATCATATAATGTCTCTGCCAATATGAATGTTTTTATGTATACTCTGTTTCTTTGTGTAGCATGTCTCACTTATTTTAAATATTACCAGTTTAGCAATGTTATTTACATTTATTTTAAATTTTATTGTTATTTCAGGCACGCAGGAGCATTATTTTTATGGAAAGTCAGTATGGACTATTTTACTTCTTCTCTGTATGCATGCAACATTTCTGTTGCAATTTATCAAGTAAAACCTCCAAGGTGATGCTCTAAACACTTTCAAACGGACTGTGGTGTATTTAAAATAAATAAATAAATAACTGTGGAGCAACAGTTCCTTTCAATCCCAGTAAATATTGATTTCTTTACAACTGGTATTCATCATCCCATGGTTGGGACCTTCAAGGTAACAAGAAATATGCAATTACACCAATCCTACTATATATTGCTGGCAAGACAAAACACTTCATCATATAATTGCATTTTGCTGAATCATTTCATTTCTTAACGTCAGTTTCCCATGTTTCTGCTGCCTGGCAGCTTTACTGCTGATCTGTCCATTAATATGAAGAGGAAGGTCAGAAGTACCGTCGGATAACATCTGCTAAATAAGTTTTACATAAGGCAGTTCTGCTTAGCTTGTGCAGCAATATTGTCTTCCACCTGTCCTCTTCTGCTCTAGCACTGCTAAGCACAATCTTTTACTATCAAAACAATATATTGTTTCAGCTAAATAAACATGAATATTTGTTAAAAGCATGACCAGGATTGTATTTTCTCTGCTAACGAGAGTACTTAGGAATATTAAATGTAAAAAGCTGAACATTGGAAAGATCCGTTTACTGCACTCAGTGACTCCAAAGTCTTTAATCTACAAAGATCAATTTACATTAGTCATTATGACAATTGAGTTGAGAGCAAAGTAAACATCAATATATAAAGTGTCTATATAAGAAGCAGTAATTGCTTGCACAATGATGCTGTGCTGAACATAGTCGAGTGTTATACTGTATTTGATTTGAAAAAGTTAACATATATAAAATATACAAACACATACCAAACAGATAAGTTAAGAACACCAATATTAGTCTATCAGTTGACTTACCTTGGATCAAACTATGCATTAAGCACATCAATCGTTGTCCAGCAGGATGCTGTCAATGCATTCTCCAGAGTGCTTACAGTATAGTAACTTCACTGCTAAATCTGCTCTTATCTAAAGGATCCCTCTTCCAGTATTATTTTAACTCTGACAAGCAAGGGATTGCAGTCCAATCGACTATCTGATTGGTTTCCTTTCAAAGCTTGATTAATAAGCAAGTCTCAGACGTGAGGGAGATTGTGCTGCTGATAGAAAAGCAGTATTCAGCATGGTGGGTGATAACTAAGGGAGGAGGAGAGATAGCTGGAGTGAAATCTTGGCTGCACACAGAATGATTTGCAAATGAATAGGGTGGGTTGTAACACAGAGGAGGGGTTTCTACTAGTTATTAACAGACTACATCTATCCACACTTAATCAGCCCCATCTAATCTGTTATAATACTGTCAGCAACAGTAGCAGCTAATGACATCTCTACAACTTCAGCATTATCCGAAAAAATGATATGCCATTGTAATGCTGTAGTAAAAAACATGCATACACTGAAATGTTGAAAGCCTTCAGATTACCTTTTAGAAACCAACTTGATCAATCTACACTGTTTAAAAATCTCAGATCTCTGTGTGGCTGAAGCTATTTTTAGGTTTGCTGGCAGGGATTAAAGCATTCCATCTGTTTAAGCATGTCGAAAAATAGAGGAAGCACAAACCTAATATTAAATATGCTAATTAAATGGCAATCAGATCATTGGTGTAATTTAGGCAACGTTTAAGATGTTCAGAGCTACATTTAACAATTGGCACACTTCAATATTATAAATCTAGAACTGTGCGCAGTTCTATGAAATACCTAAGCAGCGTTGACCTTTGATGAGGCATTGTTTGTTCAGAAAATCTAAAAAAAAAAAAAAAAACAAGTTATTTTTAAAAGCACAATTTCTAAGTCATTTCTAAAATTGTTACCACCTACATCTTTATGCATATATTTACACCAGATGGATGATCAGTATGCTTCAAAATTAAACCTGACAAGCCTTCTGGCAAAAAAGATTTTTTATTTATTTATTATTTTTTTTTAACACCTTATTCTGCATATATATTATATTTAGCAGAGATGCGTAGCCTGATTAAGGATTCACCATGGAATACCCTGATTTAATCACTCACAGGTTGAAAATTGAACCCAATGAGGCAAAAGATCTGATTTGCTAAGGTGTGAAGTGCCTCAAAATCAGGTGAGATGAACCTGTGTTCCCTGTAAATATCCAGTCATGCATAAGACATTTGTTGTTGTTGTTGTTGTTCTTGAAATCCCTTGTGCATGAGAGGATGCTTTTGTGAGCACAAGTTCACTTCTATTCTTTTTAGTGCACTTTTACCATTGCCCCACTTTGATGAATCAGGTCCAGTGCACCTTAACGTTTCCTTTCCAGCTGCTCTTTGAATTATTAGTGAAGTGAAATATTCATGCACATTTTACCCTGATGCTACCTGCAGGCATTGTTCATGTGCTAATTAGGGCTCTCCTAAGGTTGCATGCACACCTTTGTGACATGGAAATGTGCGTTTCTGCCTGTGTTTCCTGATATGCATGAAAAATTCACAAAAAACATGCACTGCACTTGTGGCGCCAATTTTTCTTTTTTTTTTTAAATTTCAGTCGTTTTTATTAAGGTTTTTGCAAACATGAACATAAGCAATAAACAAGAAAGTGATACATAACGTACAAGCTTAGGTGAAGTGCTGCATTACATCAGATCAACAAGAGTCATTAGTGTACATCCAATAATCTTTTTACCAGGAACAGTTTGGTGTGGTTAACCAATAATTATCTTTTTTGGACCTTTGGGTGAGTTTAGATGTAGGTGGCGCCAACTTTTCTTAATGGCACCCTAAATGCGGGTAGCACGCTTGCTTCTTCTCACTTGTTTTCCAGTGAAAATTGTGAAAAAATGTACATAGCCAGACAATTCTGCCTGAATTTCCTGAAATGCATGAAAAATGTGAAAAAACATGCATTGCATTTGAAGTGCCATTGTTTCTTAATAGCACCCCAAATGCAGGTAGCAGTTGTACTTTTTGTAATGCATTTTCCGCACAAAAAAATCACCAAATGCACTTGGCTCAGGGTCAAAAATGGTAGGTGAGCTTTTTTTTGGCAGTTAAGGAGTTGTCATTCGAACAACACACAATGCAAGTCTGCAAGTGCTGATGTACTGGAAACAGCGCATCACACAGCAACAATCTTTTTTCTGATTTTTAATTAAATATCTTAAAGGGACAACTCTTTCAGTTCTCTGAGCTGTACCATGGTGTAATGTGGTGGATTGTGGCAGACTCCACTGTGCTAAAAAAAAGTACAGCATGCATGTGAACTGCTTTATTAGGAAACAAGGAATTTGCCTTGAATATGCATTGGTACTGGGCTGGGAAAGGCAGCAGAGTGCAGTCTCAATACACCTGATGTAAAGAAAACCTAAATGTATGATTTCTTGTCTACCCCCAAGGTGTAAAGCAATACCATATCATGCAGCATAACAACCAACAAAAAATATATTGAACAGTCACTGGTATATTACACCTAGCATGTGATATCTAACAATAACCCGTATATTACACACAGAAAAGTATTACTATTTTAGGAAATAATCATGAAATAAAACAAATACTAATAATAGATAGTGACAATTTTCATTTTCTAAAAATTATATATAAAATCATGCAAGTAAAAAAAAAAAAAAAAAAAAAAAAAACTGCAATTAAAAATTCCATGTAACTTATGAAAGAGCCCTCTGAAATTTAAATGTCCTCTAAAATTGGTGTGAAAACTAACAAGCACAAACAAATAAGAATATGTTTATTACAGTTGGAATAACACTTTAAATTGATTGCACTTGAAAACTCTACAAGGTGATCAGCAAGGGCTCATATCTGCAGAGAACCCAGGTTCTATACATTAAACATAATTTAATATAAAAATAACATCAATAGTGTTCACAGAGATATACAAACACAAATATTGATAGCATGAACACTAACCCCCTATATACTAAGCAAAACTTTGAACGTCCTAACCTTTATTGTGCAATTATTGTAACTGGTTATATACCAAACGATTGAAAACATCCTTACTGATAAACTGCAAACTTATACAACTAGCTCAACACAATAAGTGATGCCATTATCAAAAGGAAAGTGGAAAATTACAACAATTCCAAGGAGTTCTTACCCCTATAATGCTGCAAAGAGGTTTTGAGGGCATCCCTAGGATAGTGGTGTTGGGATTTTTGCTGTTAGGGGGTTAACGTGTTATATGTTTTTTTTTTTTTTTTTTTTTAATATTATTGAATTTATTACCTTTTATATGTTTTACATTGGCAGTGTTGCTGATTTCTTTCTTTCTCTGTAAGAAAATTGTGGTGGTCTCATGTTTAGTCCTTTACTGGCCACAATGCAAGGTGGAGGTTCTAGTTTGGGATAATGATGAAAAAAGAAAAATTAAATAAAGGATTTAACAAGTTGCCAATTGGCCACAGTACATTTGCTGTGGAAGGGCAGCACAGGCAGGCTGGATCACATAGATGTACATCATCCAGCCTCTTCTGGGTTAGGGGCACACAGAGAGCTGCTCCCGCACCTGCTGTGTCCACCAGATACTATACTCAGGCAACAGTCTGTAGTTACAAAACATAGGCAACCATTGTAATACACAAGCAACAAATGAACAAGTGTTACAAAATACAGCATCATACAAGCAATCATCATGATATATATCCAACAAATGGGCAAACAGGACAATTTTCAGGCAATATTTTAGCAATTATTTCAATATAAGGGCCATTCCTCCAGTATCAATTCAGCTATCCCAAGCAAACTCCCCTTCAAAAATTCCTCAAAACTCCATCTTACCCAGAAAACATCTTCCCTATCGCCCAAAAAACATTTTCACACAGCAATCCCCACTCACCCAATAGGAATACTCCTTCACTCAGCAACCCCCCACCCAGCAAATCTCCCTACCCCTTTCCTCCCTAAAGAAATGTCACCAGAGCTGGCAGTCACAGGAAGCCCTCCCAGGCCATGTGACACATCTGAGTTAAGTAGAAACCTGATGATCTTAACCACTTAAGCCCCAGAAGATTTTACCCCCTTCCTGACCAGGGCCTATTTTGCGATTCGGCACTGCATGACTTTAATGGACAATTGCGCAGTCATGCGACGCTGTACCCAAATGAAATTGACGTCCTTTTTTTCTCACAAATAGAGCTTTCTTTTGCTGGTATTTGATCACCTGTGTGATTTTTACTTTTTGCGCTATAAACAAAAAGTGAGAAAATTTTGAAAATAATAACAATATTTTTCACATTTTTTTATATGAAATCCCCTCCCCCCCCAAATTTTTTTTTAACATTTTTAGCCAATTTTTTTTCTGCTACATATGTTTGGTAATAAAAATCGCAATAAGTGTATTTTGATTGGTTTGCGCAAAAGTCATTTTTGGTGTTTTTTTTTTTAACAAAAAACCACCTCTTGTGGTAGAGAATTCCACAATCTTGTAGCCCTAACAGTAAAGAACCCCCCTCGTTGCCTGAGCGTTTTAACCTCAGGCAACGAGGGGGGTTCTTTACTGTTAGGGCTACAAGATTGTGGAATTCTCTACCACAAGAGGTGGTTTCTGCGGGAAGTATGGTGGCTTTCAAAAGACTCTTAGACTTACATCTCAAGGATCAGAACATTAAGGGCTATGTGAGATGATTACAGCCACACACACCTACACAGGTTGAATTAGATGGACTATTGTCTTTATTCAACCTCACCTACTATGTAACTATGTAACTATGTAATGGCGGCGATCTGCGATATTTTTTGCGGGACTGCGACATTGCGGCAGACAGATCGGACCCTTGATTGACATTTTTTGGGGGTACCAGTGACATTACTACAGTAATCAATGCTATACATATGCACGGTTACTGTAAAAATGACACTGGCAGGGAAGGAGTTAACTTTATTGGTGATGCAGGGGTTAAGTGTGTCCCTAGGGGCGTGCTTCTAACTGTAAAGGGGTGTGGCTAGTGATGTAACCACAGAGACATATGATCCTACATAGCAGGATCGTATGATCTCTGCAGTTAGATCAGGGAGAATGACAGGCGGCTTTGTTTACATCAGCTGCCTTCCTTTCTCCCTCTCCACGGGGAGATCGCGAGTGACCGGCGGACATCGAGTCACACGCGCGGACTTGTTAGGGAACGAGCGGGGGCGGGAACGTGCCTCCGGAGGCGCACGCTCGCCCCCTAGAGGCTCACAGGCTAGCGACATAGTCCTATATCACTTTGCCTGTACGGGGCTGACCGCCGCAGTAAATAGTCGTGCGGTGGTCGGCAAGCGGTTAACTTAGCTCTATCTTCCTGAAGCATTTTGTAATATCAGTGGTACATTTCAGTGTGGCATGCTTACAACTTAAGAATTATATACACAATTATGGCAATTATGCCGCTTCCCAAACACTCCTGTCATGTTTGAATCCAGGGAAATTCTGATAGGTAAAGCTTTGGCACTTCCTACCAAAACTTGCCCCCCCCCCCCAGCAAAAAAACAAGATGGACCAATAGAAGTTTGGCAGAGGAGTCTCTTTGATGCAAGACTTTCTGCAAAATTATTTTATTTTATTGCCAGAATATCTGTTCACATATTATTTTTTTTCTATTCATAACATTTGATTGCTGTGAAACAGGGTGAACAGGTTCAGGGGCATTTGGGTGGCAACAAGTGCATTCATTCATTTTAGTGAAACTTTTACTACAATAGGTTTTCCTGAACTCCTGAACTTTCCTAATGTGACATAATTGGCAACCTCAGTATACGTGAATAAAACTATGCTGGAAGTAGATACAGAAAGTGATGTACTTTTTTGTGGGGGACAAGTTGTAAGTAAAAACCTTTCATTCTAGCTTAAGTTAGTTCACCCATCACCTGAGGTCTGAGTTGGGGAAATTCTATCAAAGCACTGAACAACTGAATAAAACTGTTAAAATAATGCATATATTTCTTCTGTGCTGTAAACATACAGTTTAAACACAGTACTAATATAACTCAAAACCAGAATATAACAGTCTAAAAAAAAAAGTCAGAGGGGAAAAATAGAGTCTGGGTCAGAGTAAGTTAGGGAATTGCCCCCTCATTCCATCGGGTGGTGTAAGAAAAAATCAAGAGTGAATGTAGTCACTTGTGCAATGATATCATGGACCTCCCTCCAGAGGGAGTGGGGCATCTCACTGGACCACCAAATGTGGAGCATGGTGCCTTCAGCCCTTACACATCTTCAACAAATATTTGATAAATAAGGGGAAAATGTATGCTGGTGAGATGAGCTGTTATGCCACCTGGTTTTAATCTTATAACAGTTTTCCTGAATAGCTACAGTATATTCAGGGAGCCCTTATGTGTAGATTTGTGAATGGTGTCTCATTCGTCATCCATAAGGGAAGTCTGAAGGTTTCTTTCCCATGCTAAACATGATGGATCTGGAGTGGAAGGGGAATCCCCCAGTAGCAGGCCAGTAGCAGGGTAAAGATATAGGATAATCAATGTTGCTGTAGGGGTTTCTGTATGCATAAATATTCAAATGACATAAGTTGTCTCGCCCACATTGCCACTGAATCTTGGGTTTGAGAGATAGGGGGAGATTTTCTAAAACTGGAGAGTGCAAAATCTGGTACTGCTGTGCATGGTAGCCAATCAGCTTCCAGGTTTTATTGTCAAAGCTTACTTGAACAAGCTGAAGTTAGAAGCTGATTGGCTACCATGCACGGCTGCACCAGATTCTGTCTGCACCAGTTTTAGTAAATCCCCCCCAAAGTGTCAAAGTTGTCTCTATGTCCAAAAGTGGAAGGACTTAGTGAGGGACATACAGTAGATACTCAAATCTCATATGAGTGGGGTTTACCTTTCGAGAAAAATCAATGTAAAAGTACATCTCCCCAGAAAAATAAATCAGGGTTTTCCCTTACCGTGTTTAAGGGCCCTAGTACAAAAGAAAAGGTGATAGATTAAGCCGCCTTTCAGAAACAGGCCAGGGAAGAATGAATAAGGGGATGTATTGTGATCTCCTGAAGCCAGTAACTGGTGGGTATCCCTAGAAGCAAATGCAGCAGGATGTGCTTGAATTCATTTTCTAGGAACACACAGACCCTCAGGGAGGTCCATGATATAATTGCACAAGTGACTACATTCACTCTTGATTTTTTCTTACACCACCCGATGGAATGAGGGGGCAATTCCCTAACTTACTCTGACCCAGACTCTATTTTTCCCCTCTGACTTTTTTTTTTTAGACTGTTATCTTCTGGTTTTGAGTTATATTAGTACTGTGTTTAAACTGTATGTTTACAGCAAAGAAGAAATATATGCATTATTTTAACAGTTTTATTCAGTTGTTCAGTGCTTTGATAGAATTTCCCCAACTCAGACCTCAGGTGATGGGTGAACTAACTTAAGCTAGAATGAAAGGTTTTTACTTACAACTTGTCCCCCACAAAAAAGTACATCACTTTCTGTATCTACTTCCAGCATAGTTTTATTCACGTAAACTGAGATTGCCAATTATGTGACATCAGGAAAGTTCAGGAGTTCAGGTGAATTCTGTGTGAATACCCCAATCTACTAATCTTGTAAGGTAACAAGCCAGATAATACTTGTAAAGGTCTAGTAATCCCACGCCCTCCCTTAAGTGGGCGTGTAAGATGGAAGTACTTGATATGAGTTGGGGGATTTCTCCAGATAAACAATGAGCAGGCTTTCTTGTAGGACAAAAAAAAGGACAGAGGTAATCGGATTGGGATAGTTTGCATCAGGATAGTCATTTTAATCAATGCTGAATGTCCAAGCCATGAAAGATTAAGACTAGTGTTGAGCGAACACGGACTGTATTATTCGTGTTCGTACCGAATAATTGGATTTTTTGTACCCGAACACGGACACGGACACTTTACTGTATGTTCGGGTAAAAATCCGTGTTCGGTCGTTTTATTTCCGGGTTTTGCATGCTTTGGCGCTCTTTTCATGGCGGGCTTTCAACAGCCAATCAACAATCGTTTAACTGGTGTGCCTTAAGCCATCCCAGCCATGCCTGCAAATGTCTCAGTAGCTGTGATTGGCCGTCTGAAGCATGTGACCAAGTCTTTATAAGTTCGAGGCAGCCGCAGCGGCGTCATTATGCTGCTTAGATTCAGGGACAGAGCACACATCAACGTGCTGGCTGCTGATTAGGGAAAGATAGGCAGGAAAAAACCATTTGTGTCCGGATAGAATTGAGGGACAGGTCGGAGTGTTTAGGCAGGGCGAGTTGTAGGCATTTTAGGGATAGAGTCTGCTGAATTATAGGGTCAGTGTCTTCTACAAACTACAATCGATATTGCTGTGTGGGGGGTGGGGTAAATCTGCACTCAATCCTGATCTACGATCTCTTCTCAATCCTGTTAGGGACAGAGTCTGCTGAATTTTAGGGAAACTGTGTTCTACAAACTGCAATCGATATTGCTGTGTGGTGTGGGATTGGAGATAGGCAGGTGTCAGTGATCCACATCCATTTTTCTGTGTGTGAGCTGCAGTGAACACAATCTTTTTGGGCTGCAGTGAACACAATCTTTTTGGGCTGCAGTGAACACAATCTTTTTGGGCTGCAGTGAACACAATCTTTTTGGGCTGCAGTGAACACAATCTTTTTGGGCTGCAGTGAACACAATCTTTTTGGGGTGCAGTGAACAAAATCTTTTTGGGGTGCAGTGAACACAATCCTTTTTGGTGTGCAGTGAACACAATCTTTGTGGGGTGCAGTGAACAAAATCCTTTGTGGGGTGCAGTGAACACAATCTTTTTGGGGTGCAGTGAACAAAATCCTTTTTGGGGTGCAGTGAACAACATCCTTTTTGGGGTGCAGTGAACACAATCTTTTTGGGGTGCAGTGAACAAAATCCTTTGTGGGGTGCAGTGAACACAATTTTTTTGGGGTGGAGTGAACAACATCCTTTTTGGGGTGCAGTGAACAAAATCCTTTTTGGGGTGCAGTGAACAAAATCATTTTTGGGGTGCAGTGAACACAATCTTTTTGGGGTGCAGTGAACACAATCTTTGTGGGGTGCAGTGAACACAATCTTTTTGGGGTGGAGTGAACAACATCTTTTTGGGGTGCAGTGAACAACATCCTTTTTGGGGTGCAGTGAACACAATCTTTTTGGGGTGCAGTGAACACAATCTTTGTGGGGTACAGTGAACAGAATCTTTGTGGGGTGCAGTGAACACAATCTTTGGGGGGTACAGTGAACACAATCTTTGTGAGGTGCAGTGAACACAATCTTTGTGGGGTGCAGTGAACACAATCATTGTGGGGTGCAGTGAACTCAATCTTTGTGGGGTACAGTGAACACAATCTCATACTTCTGAAGGTTTGAGGGTGCTGCCTGTTCCATACTCCCCCTACTCCTCATCTAGCCTTTTAGGGGTACAAACAATAGTAATTGGGGCCTAGTGTGGTTGTGTACGTGTGATATACATACACTTTTTTGGGATCATATTTTCTATTCCGCTATTTAATCAAAAACCTTTGGGGATCAGTTAAATTGGGGGATAGTCTGTGTTGGTACGTGTGAGAGAGATCCACCTTTCCAAGTTGTTGGGGTTCATCTCATACTTCTGAAGGTTTGAGGGTGCTGCCTGTTCCATACTCCCCCTACTCCTAGCCTTTTAGGGGTACAAACAATAGTAATTGGGGCCTAGTGTGGTTGTGTACGTGTGATATACATACACTTTTTTGGGATCATATTTTCTATTCCGCTATTTAATCAAAAACCTTTGGGGATCAGTTAAATTGGGGGATAGTCTGTGTTGGTACGTGTGAGAGAGATCCACCTTTCCAAGTTGTTGGGGTTCATCTCATACTTCTGAAGGTTTGAGGGTGCTGCCTGTTCCATACTCCCCCTACTCCTAGCCTTTTAGGGGTACAAACAATAGTAATTGGGGCCTAGTGTGGTTGTGTACGTGTGATATACATACACTTTTTTGGGATCATATTTTCTATTCCGCTATTTAATCAAAAACCTTTGGGGATCAGTTAAATTGGGGGATAGTCTGTGTTGGTACGTGTGAGAGAGATCCACCTTTCCAAGTTGTTGGGGTTCATCTCATACTTCTGAAGGTTTGAGGGTGCTGCCTGTTCCATACTCCCCCTACTCCTAGCCTTTTAGGGGTACAAACAATAGTAATTGGGGCCTAGTGTGGTTGTGTACGTGTGATATACATACACTTTTTTGGGATCATATTTTCTATTCCACTATTTAATCAAAAACCTTTGGGGATCAGTTAAATTGGGGGATAGTCTGTGTTGGTACGTGTGAGAGAGATCCACCTTTCCAAGTTGTTGGGGTTCATCTCATACTTCTGAAGGTTTGAGGGTGCTGCCTGTTCCATACTCCCCCTACTCCTAGCCTTTTAGGGGTACAAACAATAGTAATTGGGGCCTAGTGTGGTTGTGTACGTGTGATATACATACACTTTTTTGGGATCATATTTTCTATTCCGCTATTTAATCAAAAACCTTTGGGGATCAGTTAAATTGGGGGATAGTCTGTGTTGGTACGTGTGAGAGAGATCCACCTTTCCAAGTTGTTGGGGTTCATCTCATACTTCTGAAGGTTTGAGGGTGCTGCCTGTTCCATACTCCCCCTACTCCTAGCCTTTTAGGGGTACAAACAATAGTAATTGGGGCCTAGTGTGGTTGTGTACGTGTGATATACATACACTTTTTTGGGATCATATTTTCTATTCCGCTATTTAATCAAAAACCTTTGGGGATCAGTTAAATTGGGGGATAGTCTGTGTTGGTACGTGTGAGAGAGATCCACCTTTCCAAGTTGTTGGGGTTCATCTCATACTTCTGAAGGTTTGAGGGTGCTGCCTGTTCCATACTCCCCCTACTCCTAGCCTTTTAGGGGTACAAACAATAGTAATTGGGGCCTAGTGTGGTTGTGTACGTGTGATATACATACACTTTTTTGGGATCATATTTTCTATTCCGCTATTTAATCAAAAACCTTTGGGGATCAGTTAAATTGGGGGATAGTCTGTGTTGGTACGTGTGAGAGAGATCCACCTTTCCAAGTTGTTGGGGTTCATCTCATACTTCTGAAGGTTTGAGGGTGCTGCCTGTTCCATACTCCCCCTACTCCTAGCCTTTTAGGGGTACAAACAATAGTAATTGGGGCCTAGTGTGGTTGTGTACGTGTGATATACATACACTTTTTTGGGATCATATTTTCTATTCCGCTATTTAATCAAAAACCTTTGGGGATCAGTTAAATTGGGGGATAGTCTGTGTTGGTACGTGTGAGAGAGATCCACCTTTCCAAGTTGTTGGGGTTCATCTCATACTTCTGAAGGTTTGAGGGTGCTGCCTGTTCCATACTCCCCCTACTCCTAGCCTTTTAGGGGTACAAACAATAGTAATTGGGGCCTAGTGTGGTTGTGTACGTGTGATATACATACACTTTTTTGGGATCATATTTTCTATTCCGCTATTTAATCAAAAACCTTTGGGGATCAGTTAAATTGGGGGATAGTCTGTGTTGGTACGTGTGAGAGAGATCCACCTTTCCAAGTTGTTGGGGTTCATCTCATACTTCTGAAGGTTTGAGGGTGCTGCCTGTTCCATACTCCCCCTACTCCTAGCCTTTTAGGGGTACAAACAATAGTAATTGGGGCCTAGTGTGGTTGTGTACGTGTGATATACATACACTTTTTTGGGATCATATTTTCTATTCCGCTATTTAATCAAAAACCTTTGGGGATCAGTTAAATTGGGGGATAGTCTGTGTTGGTACGTGTGAGAGAGATCCACCTTTCCAAGTTGTTGGGGTTCATCTCATACTTCTGAAGGTTTGAGGGTGCTGCCTGTTCCATACCCCCCCTACTCCTCATCTAGCCTTTTAGGGGTACAAACAATAGTAATTGGGGCCTAGTGTGGTTGTGTACGTGTGATATACATACACTTTTTTTGGATCATATTTTCTATTCCGCTATTTAATCAAAAACCTTTGGGGATCAGTTAAATTGGGGGATAGTCTGTGTCGGTACGTGTGAGAGAGATCCACCTTTCCAAGTTGTTGGGGTTCATCTCATACTTCTGAAGGTTTGAGGGTGCTGCCTGTTCCATACCCCCCCTACTCCTCATCTAGCCTTTTAGGGGTACAAACAATAGTAATTGGGGCCTAGTGTGGTTGTGTACGTGCGAGATACATACACTTTTTTTGATCATATTTCCTATTCCGCTATTCAATAAAAACCTTTGAGGATCAATTGAATTGCGGGATAGTCTGTGTCGGTACGTGTGAGAGAGATCCACCTTTCCAAGTTGTTGGGGTTCATCTCATACTTCTGAAGGTTTGAGGGTGCTGCCTGTTCCATACTCCCCCTACTCCTCATCTAGCCTTTTAGGGGTACAAACAATAGTAATTGGGGCCCAGTGTGGTTGTGTACGTGTGATATACATACACTTTTTTTGGATCATATTTTCTATTCCGCTATTTAATCAAAAACCTTTGGGGATCAGTTAAATTGGGGGATAGTCTGTGTCGGTACGTGTGAGAGAGATCCACCTTTCCAAGTTGTTGGGGTTCATCTCATACTTCTGAAGGTTTGAGGGTGCTGCCTGTTCCATACCCCCCCTACTCCTCATCTAGCCTTTTAGGGGTACAAACAATAGTAATTGGGGCCTAGTGTGGTTGTGTACGTGCGAGATACATACACTTTTTTTGATCATATTTCCTATTCCGCTATTCAATAAAAACCTTTGAGGATCAATTGAATTGCGGGATAGTCTGTGTCGGTACGTGTGAGAGAGATCCACCTTTCCAAGTTGTTGGGGTTCATCTCATAATTCTGAAGGTTTGAGGGTGCTGCCTGTTCCATACTCCCCCTACTCCTCATCTAGCCTTTTAGGGGTACAAACAATAGTAATTGGGGCCTAGTGTGGTTGTGTACGTGTGATATACATACACTTTTTTTGGATCATATTTTCTATTCCGCTATTTAATCAAAAACCTTTGGGGATCAGTTAAATTGGGGGATAGTCTGTGTTGGTACGTGTGAGAGAGATCCACCTTTCCAAGTTGTTGGGGTTCATCTCATACTTCTGAAGGTTTGAGGGTGCTGCCTGTTCCATACTCCCCCTACTCCTCATCTAGCCTTTTAGGGGTACAAACAATAGTAATTGGGGCCCAGTGTGGTTGTGTACGTGTGATATACATACACTTTTTTGGGATCATATTTTCTATTCCGCTATTTAATCAAAAACCTTTGGGGATCAGTTAAATTGGGGGATAGTCTGTGTCGGTACGTGTGAGAGAGATCCACCTTTCCAAGTTGTTGGGGTTCATCTCATAATTCTGAAGGTTTGAGGGTGCTGCCTGTTCCATACTCCCCCTACTCCTCATCTAGCCTTTTAGGGGTACAAACAATAGTAATTGGGGCCTAGTGTGGTTGTGTACGTGTGATATACATACACTTTTTTTGGATCATATTTTCTATTCCGCTATTTAATCAAAAACCTTTGGGGATCAGTTAAATTGGGGGATAGTCTGTGTTGGTACGTGTGAGAGAGATCCACCTTTCCAAGTTGTTGGGGTTCATCTCATACTTCTGAAGGTTTGAGGGTGCTGCCTGTTCCATACTCCCCCTACTCCTCATCTAGCCTTTTAGGGGTACAAACAATAGTAATTGGGGCCCAGTGTGGTTGTGTACGTGTGATATACATACACTTTTTTGGGATCATATTTTCTATTCCGCTATTTAATCAAAAACCTTTGGGGATCAGTTAAATTGGGGGATAGTCTGTGTCGGTACGTGTGAGAGAGATCCACCTTTCCAAGTTGTTGGGGTTCATCTCATACTTCTGAAGGTTTGAGGGTGCTGCCTGTTCCATACCCCCCCTACTCCTCATCTAGCCTTTTAGGGGTACAAACAATAGTAATTGGGGCCTAGTGTGGTTGTGTACGTGCGAGATACATACACTTTTTTTGATCATATTTCCTATTCCGCTATTCAATAAAAACCTTTGAGGATCAATTGAATTGCGGGATAGTCTGTGTCGGTACGTGTGAGAGAGATCCACCTTTCCAAGTTGTTGGGGTTCATCTCATACTTCTGAAGGTTTGAGGGTGCTGCCTGTTCCATACTCCCCCTACTCCTCATCTAGCCTTTTAGGGGTACAAACAATAGTAATTGGGGCCCAGTGTGGTTGTGTACGTGTGATATACATACACTTTTTTTGGATCATATTTTCTATTCCGCTATTTAATCAAAAACCTTTGGGGATCAGTTAAATTGGGGGATAGTCTGTGTCGGTACGTGTGAGAGAGATCCACCTTTCCAAGTTGTTGGGGTTCATCTCATACTTCTGAAGGTTTGAGGGTGCTGCCTGTTCCATACCCCCCCTACTCCTCATCTAGCCTTTTAGGGGTACAAACAATAGTAATTGGGGCCTAGTGTGGTTGTGTACGTGCGAGATACATACACTTTTTTTGATCATATTTCCTATTCCGCTATTCAATAAAAACCTTTGAGGATCAATTGAATTGCGGGATAGTCTGTGTCGGTACGTGTGAGAGAGATCCACCTTTCCAAGTTGTTGGGGTTCATCTCATACTTCTGAAGGTTTGAGGGTGCTGCCTGTTCCATACTCCCCCTACTCCTCATCTAGCCTTTTAGGGGTACAAACAATAGTAATTGGGGCCTAGTGTGGTTGTGTACGTGTGATATACATACACTTTTTTTGGATCATATTTTCTATTCCGCTATTTAATCAAAAACCTTTGGGGATCAGTTAAATTGGGGGATAGTCTGTGTTGGTACGTGTGAGAGAGATCCACCTTTCCAAGTTGTTGGGGTTCATCTCATACTTCTGAAGGTTTGAGGGTGCTGCCTGTTCCATACTCCCCCTACTCCTCATCTAGCCTTTTAGGGGTACAAACAATAGTAATTGGGGCCCAGTGTGGTTGTGTACGTGTGATATACATACACTTTTTTGGGATCATATTTTCTATTCCGCTATTTAATCAAAAACCTTTGGGGATCAGTTAAATTGGGGGATAGTCTGTGTCGGTACGTGTGAGAGAGATCCACCTTTCCAAGTTGTTGGGGTTCATCTCATACTTCTGAAGGTTTGAGGGTGCTGCCTGTTCCATACCCCCCCTACTCCTCATCTAGCCTTTTAGGGGTACAAACAATAGTAATTGGGGCCTAGTGTGGTTGTGTACGTGCGAGATACATACACTTTTTTTGATCATATTTCCTATTCCGCTATTCAATAAAAACCTTTGAGGATCAATTGAATTGCGGGATAGTCTGTGTCGGTACGTGTGAGAGAGATCCACCTTTCCAAGTTGTTGGGGTTCATCTCATACTTCTGAAGGTTTGAGGGTGCTGCCTGTTCCATACTCCCCCTACTCCTCATCTAGCCTTTTAGGGGTACAAACAATAGTAATTGGGGCCCAGTGTGGTTGTGTACGTGTGATATACATACACTTTTTTTGGATCATATTTTCTATTCCGCTATTTAATTTAACTGGGCCTCCATGCGAGACCTGTGTGCCTTGTTGCGCTGTTTTGAGTACTCCACCAACATGGCCAGTGGCAATGACGCCGTTCTCAGCTTAACTATCCCACTTCTATGCCTCCTTGAAAAAACAATTCGGGCGATGATGGAAGAGGATGTGGCACAGGATGAGGAGGAGGAGGAGGATGAAGAGGTAACATTTCCAAGGCTTTCAGGGCAGTCATTCGCAAGGGGCTCCGAGGGTGGGTTCCTGCACACGCAAACGCCAGGGACGCAATTGTCCAGCAGGGGCACAGTTCTGGAGGATGAGGAGGATGAGGAGGAGGAGGAGCTGGAGGAGGAGATGGAACCATGTTCACAGCAGGGTGGCACCCAGGCCAGCTCATGGCCATCACTGGTGCGTGGCTGGGGGGATACAGAGGACACGGACGATACACCTCCCACAGAGGACAGCCTTTCGTTGCCTCTGGGCAGCCTGGCACACATGAGCGATTACATGCTGCAGTGTCTCCACAACGACCGCCGAGTTGCCCACATTCTAACTTGTGCTGATTACTGGGTGGCCACGCTGCTGGATCCCCGTTACAAGGACAACGTACCGTCCTTAATTCACTCACTGGAGCGCGATCGCAAGATGCGCGAGTACAAGCGCACGCTGGTAGACGCCATGCTGCTGGCATTCCCATCTGACAGCGGGGCCACAGTGGAAGCACAAGGCAGAGGAGGAGGAGGAGGAGGTCGCCAACGCAACCAGGGCACCGCCAGCACCTCAGAAGGCAGGGTTAGCATGGCCGAAATGTGGAAAAGCTTTGTCAGCACGCCACAACAAACAGCAGCACCAGCAGCTCAGATGGAACGTCTTAGCAGGAGGCAGCATTTTACCAACATGGTGGAGCAGTATGTGTGCACACGCCTACATGTAGTGAATGACGGGTCTGCCCCCTTCAACTTCTGGGTCTCCAAATTGGGCACATGGCTTGAGCTTGCCCTTTACGCCTTGGAGGTGCTGGCGTGCCCTGCAGCCAGTGTATTATCTGAACGGGTATTTAGCACGGCTGGGGGCGTTATAACAGACAAGCGCAGCCGCCTGTCCAGAGACAATGTGGACAAGCTCACGTTCATTAAAATGAACCAGGCATGGATCCCACGGGACTTTTCCGTACCTTATGCAGAATAGCAATGGATACCGACCTTACCCACCCATTGTTCCATTTTTGCTCTTTCTCACTCTTTTGGGGTGTACCCTCATTTAAAATTTTTGAAAAGAAGCAGTGTTGGCTACCTCGTCCTCCTCCTCAGGGCCAGATTAATGTAGGGGCTATTGGAGCTGCAGCTCCAGGCCCCTACCTTTTATATAGGCCCCGGGTTGGCCATATTCACTGTTACCGCTCTTCTGTCACTTGTAAACACAGAAGTCTGGCTTCTATGCTCGCTTCCCCAGGCAGCACCCTCAGAACCTCCCCACACAGCGTGAAGGCCGGACAAGGAGGGACAGTTGGCGATGCATGGATGTGTTTATGGGCTTCAGAGACAGCATCCCATGTTGAATTAGGCATGCATGGCTGCACCCTTCCTCCTCTGGGTGCATGGCAAGGCACGGCCCTTAAGGCCCTTCAAAATCCTCAGCACCAAGCCCATGATGCTGTTAATCCGGCCCTGGTCCTCCTCCACCGCCGCTTCCACCTACACCGCCCATAGGTGTGCGCAGCCTATTGCATTAAGGTGTGCACCCCAAAGTTGAAATACACATGCATGTGTTTGCCAGCAGGGAGAGTAATGTATCGGGGCCATGTACCTGTAGGCAAGGAGAAATAGAGCAGAGCAGGTCCCAGGGAGATCTTTCCCATCTCCTCACTGGCAATGCTATGTGCCCTAGGTGATTAGGGTGTGCCCAGGCACACCCAGCACACCCTGTGCGCACGCCTATGTCACCGCCACATCCACCACCACCTCAACCTCCCTCCTACTCCATATGGGCCTCGTCCTTCAGAGATGAAGAAGAACATTGTTTTATTTTTCTGTTTTTTTTTTGTTGTTTTAAGTTATTTCCCTATCCACATTTGTTTGCAGAGCACTTGCCATGCTCTTAATTACGTTTTGCTGCCATTTGCAGCACTCTAGCCCTTTCCTTTGGTGTTTTAGAGCCATTTTAGTGCCTTAAAGTTCGGGTCCCCATTGACTTCAATGGGGTTCGGTGTCCGGGAAAAGTTCGGTAAAAGTCCGGGACACGGACCCGGACTTTTTTTTAAAGTTCGGCCGAACCCGTCGAACACGGACATCTAGGTGTTCGCTCAACCCTAATTAAGACCCATCCAATCTTTAAGGTTAGTTTGGACTTTGCTTAAAGCTATATGGAAGTTTTGAATGTATAACTTCTGAAACTTGGCTGGAATCTGAATTCCTAAGTGTGTAATGGCATCCTTTTTCCAAAGCAATGGGGTCTTGGCATTGGGGAACTTCATCTGGTGAGAGAGAGATATCCAAGGCATGTGATTTGGAATAGTTGATTTTCAAGTTTGGTAGGTCGCTAAAGTGGTCTTTGTCTCTTAATAGATTAGACAGGGAGGCACGAGAGGAGAATGTCATCCGCAAAGGCTGCAACCTTGAAATCCCTGTCGCTGACTCACAGCCTCTTGATATCCAATTTGATCTCAATCTTTTAAGAAAAGTTCTAACTTCAAAACAAAGGTTAATGAAAATGGGAGCAGCCCTGACAAGTCCCGCTACTGATAGTGAAGGTATTCGACAGGTGGCCATTGACTGATACACTTGTGGAAGGAGTGTAAAAGAGTGCCAAGATACTGGCTAGCATTCGGGATCGGAGTCCAATCACTTTAAGGACTTCTCGCATATAGTTCCAGGCCACTTTGTTGAACACCTTCTCTGCATCCAGGGAAAGGAGGAAGCCTTGGGTGCCAGAAGAGGAGAGCCAATGATGTAGGTTAAGCACCCTGATAGTGTTGACGCTAGCCTTTCTGCTCAGGAAAAAAACCCACCTTGTCCAAAGAGCTCAGATTATGCAAGAATGGGCACAATCTATTGGCCAACATCTTCGCGTACAGCTTATTGTTCATATTCAGCAGGGATATGAGCTTATAGTTCAAAACTTGGGTAGGGTCTTTACCCTCTTTTGGGATCCCAAGATGTCCCATAGATGCAGTGGGATCAGAAAAAGCGTTAAAAGTTGATATATGTCTAGGGGATTGGACTTCTACAAAGCACTTGTAGTATTGAAGTGACAGCCCCATCAAGCTCCAGGCTTTTGCCCGATTTCATCTGTTTTAAGGAAACAGTCAATTCCTTCAGGGAGAGGAGGCATTGCAGCATTTGTTGGCACGAATGGCCATTGGGCCATATTTAGACAAAAAGTCTTGAATCAGGGCATTAGGGAGTAGGGATGATCGAACGGTTCGGGTCCACCATCGGTTCGGCCCGAACACTGGGTGTTTGAGGTTCGGCCGAATTTAGAACTTTTTGCCCAAAAAGTTCGGAATTCGGCAACCAGAACCGACCAAAATGCAATGCTTCAGGAAATGGGCTTTAAAAGCCCGTGATTAGACCAGAACCATTAGCAAAAGCCAATTGAGGGGGCAGGAGAATGCTAGGAATGTGATTGGAGTGACTAGGGGGTCCCTAGACCAATCATTAGTGAATACGCCCCCAGTATATAAGATCGCACCCGCCAAATTCCTAACATTCTTGTACGGGACATGGAAGAGAGTGGAATGCTGTTCTGTTCTAATGTGTTACAAAGTGTCATTTAGCTATTTTTAGTGTGAGGAAAGGGATATCTAGTGTAGTTAGAGTGCTACTTTACACTTAAGTTAGCTTCAAAAATTTAGTTTCTGTAGGGAAAGTGTTAAGTGTAAAGGGACCGTAGTGTAGTGTAGGGTTAACTGACAGTGACTGCTATGGAAGGGTGACAAAACCCTTCCATAGCAGGGTGACCGCTATAGAGAAATGATCATTTCTCTGAGTTGCTTCGGGACAGGAATATGGCTTCTCACCAGCCAAGCATTTTTCATGCTGCAGGGGCTGCCACTGCCAGTGCTTTTTTGAGGACATGTTTGATGTCAGACATGACATCTGAACATGTGTATAGGGGGTATATATACACATATATGTCTGTATATATACCCCTAGACATATATAGGTGTGATAGTAGCAGAAATATATGCTTGCGCTAATGAAATAATTTACAGTAATATATTTCTGCTACTATCACACCTATATATGGCTAGGTGTCTATATACATATAATTATGTGTGTATATATACCACTATACACAAGTTCAGATGTTTTGCCTGCCTCAAAAGAACCCCAAAAATGCCAAAAAAAATGCTAGCATTTTTTGGGAGTTTTTGGAGGCAGGCAAAACATCAGAACTTGTGCACAGTACCACTAAACACAAGTTTAGATGTTTTTCCTGACTGCAAACAACCCCAAAAATGCCAAAAAAAACGCTAGCATTTTTTGGGAGTTTTTTGAGGCAGGCAAAACATCAGAACTTGTGCACAGTACCACTATACACAAGTTCAGATGTTTTTCCTGACTGCAAAGAACCCAAAAAAATGCCTGCTTTGAAACCGGCAAGGTGTGAAAACCGAGAAGAGAAGCTAACCCCCTGAGCTGAAAGTGTTCTAATACAAACTATCTTTTTTTTATGGTTCTGGACATGCTACAGAGCTGAAACTTCACATGTACACTTTTTAGACCCCCCGATACGAAATCCAAAGTAAAAATCAAAAAATCTCTTTTTTTTTTTTTTAATTTTTCAATAATTGGCTTTTTTTATCAAAAAGGACAATTTTTAAGAACATTTTTTTGTGTGATTTTGTGTCTGTGGGGGTCTAAAAGGTGTACCTGTGAAGTTTCAGCTCTGTAGCATGTCCAGAACCAGAAAAAAAGATCATATAGGTGTAAAAGGAGGGTCCCACACACTGTTCTACTGAAAAATTATCTTTTTTTTTTCATGGTTCTGGACATGCTACAGAGCTGAAACTTCACATGTACACTTTTTAGACCCCCCCAGATACTAAATCCAAAGTCAAAATAAAAAAATCTCTCTTTTTTTTTTTTTTTTCAATAATTGGCTTTTTTATCAAAAATGACAATTTTTAAGAACTTTTTTTGTGTGATTAATAGTTAATGGGGCATGACCCAGAACCCTAGGGACCTTTTAGGAGCATTTATTGGGTTTTAGGGCTTAAACATTGTGTTTTTTGATTACCGAAGTTCGGGTCCCATTGATTTCAATGGGGTTCTGAAATCCGGGCCGAACTTTCGGGAAGTTCGGATGTTCTGGCCGAACCGAACTTTTCAAAAGTTCAATCATCCCTATTAGGGAGCTCTGGCGGGGTTTGGTCATGGCAGTCAGCGCTCAAACTGTATAGTTTTGAGTAAAAAAGGTTGATGTGTTTTGCTATGTTATCATTTCTGGAAAAGAGTTTTCCACACTGGTCACATATTGGGTGAATTGTAAGAGAGGTCTTGAAGGCCTGTACTGCATGGGCCAGAAGTCTACTGCTTTTGTTACTTTGTTCGTAGAACACTTTTTGGCAAAGCACATAACATATCTGCGTAGGTTTTCCAAGTTCTTCTAGCAATATGGAACGCATATGTAACAGATCCTGTAAGGTGTTTTGTGCATGAGAGTATTTGTGTAGCATTTCCAGGCGTTTGATTTTTTTCTATCAATGCTTTGATTGTCTCATAGTGCTCCCTTTTGCAGCCAATGATAAAAATTCAAAATATATCCAATGGATCACCACTGATCACACATTTATGTGCTTTCCAGAGGGTGACATGAGAGATGTCTGGAGTTGTATTTTTTGTTAAATAAGTAGACAAGGAAGAGTTGGGTTTCTTACTTTTCTGAATGACTCAGTAAAATTATTGCAAAGAGAGATCCACACGTGTATCTGCCACAGAGGCATGAGCGAGGGTCTCTAATGCCTCGTTTCCACTGAGCGGATCGGTTCGGGTCGGTTCGGTACGGTACGCTAATTTGAGTGTTTCCATTATGAAAGTGGCCCATACAACCGAACCAAACCGCACCATTCCTGGTCCTGCTTCAGATGTAGGGCCATAGGAAATGGTACGGTACGGTTAGGGCGGAGCTACTGGCGTCACACGATAGAGTCCTCTGATTGGCGGACAGGAAACCATCAATGCTCACGTCAAATGAAAGAGCAAAACAAACACCTCATTTGGTGTAAACCCCGCATGGTCCCTGGTGGCCCGACTTGCAGTGGAAACGCTCACCTGAATAGACCGGACCATTCTAACCCTTCCAAACTGTACCGACCCGAACCGTTCCGCTCAGTGGAAACGAGGCATAAGAGTGTAGAGAACTAGGAGGGGAGTGGGTCACTGAAGGGATGGGGAAGAAGAACTAGGGATGGGGAAAGGGATAGAAAAGAAAAAAAAAGTAGGGGGAGGGGGGTTGGTAAGAGAGAGGTGGTGCAATAGGCAAATATGAGGGAGAAGGAAAAAAATATAAAATTAGAGAGAGAAGAAGCGGACGTGGAGAGTAAGGATGAGCTAATAAAGCTCACAAGGTGTGGGGGGGGAGACGATACCAGAGTTAGCGATAGGCACACTATCCCACCTTAGAGAGTTTAAGCTGGAGGATCAGCCAGTACATGTAACTGCTGTTGGGGTGCGTAAGTATGATTAGAGTACATAAGTGGCTGCAAAAATGAGGACATCTAGGTTGAAAGCATAATGGGAAGCCTAAGAATTATGAAAAGGTACCAAAAGCATATAGGCTCAGCCTAGTGAGTAATACGTGCAGAGTTTGTAAGCGCTATTTAGGTAAGAACATCAATGACAAATAATGAAAGACAGGATGACGAAAAAAAGGAAAAACCCAATGTTAGCACACCGACAAGTTCCAGTATGGGAGGAAAGCTGTCACTTTTCAATATGGCTTAAAATCTGAACAGTAATGAAACCATAGCCCAACCGAGAAAGGAGTGTGACTTCAATATGAAAAAGGCATGAAAAGTCGAGACCCAAGCCATCCCCTCTTATCACTGGTCCTAAAGGTAGATTCATAAAAGAAGAGTAAAAAGGAATATAAGGCCTAAGGTACCAATGTCCTCAGAGAGTTGGAACGCGAGGGTTCAAGCTAAAAGTAAAGGCTGGACAAGTTACTGGATGGAGTTTTCACTTTATTGGTGATCTCAGTTGAGGGGCATTGGCGTGGCCGAGATGAAGGCGGAAAGGTTTTACTTGTGCAGGACCCTTGAGAAGCTAGAGGACCAGTGAGTCAGGTGATGATTCGGGGAGATAGAAAGTCTGTTTGTTTGATGGAGAAAGTGACCTAAATGGGACTGGTATAATAGTAGAGCAGTGCCGTATCCAGTGATGAGAGTATCATAAGAGTAGGCATATCAATGTAGCTTCTTGGGGAGCTGAAGCTGAATAAGTTCCCAGCAGGGCTCTTTGGGCTACAACAGAACCCCTGTCAGAAACAAATAAGCAAGGCACTTATAGACATTCAGTTGAAGAAAGGGGCAGGCACTCAGGCATCCTGGCAATCTCTCCATTGAGCAGGTGAAGGGTCAGGACCAGTGGCGGCTGGTGCTCAAAATTTTTGGGGGGGCACAAAAAGAAAAATGTAATAGGTATTGCTTCGCGCCAAAAAACGCAGTAAAAAAATTGCGTGACTTTGAAGCTGTGCCCCCTTCAATGCAATGAACACTGTGCTGTGCCCCCTTCAATGCAATGAACACTGTGCTGTGCCCCCTTCAATGCAATGAACACTGTGCTATGCCCCCTTCAATGCAATGAACACTGTGCTGTGCCCCCTTCAATGCAATGAACACTGTGCTGTGCCCCCTTCAATGCAATGAACACTGTGCTGTGCCCCCTTCAATGCAATAAACACTGTGCTGTGCCCTCACAATGCAGAGTTCAGCGTGCATGCCCCCTTTCAATTCAGAGCGCCACAGCATTGTCCCCAATCACTGCAGAGCGCCACAGCATTGTCCCCAATGATTGCAGAGTGCCCACAGCATTGTCCCCCAATGATTGCAGAGTGCCACAGCATTGTACCCCAATGATTGAAGAGTGCCACAGAATTGTACCCCAATGATTGCAGAGTGCCCACAGCATTGTACCCCAATAAATGCAGAGTGCCCACAGCATTGTACCCCAATGATTGCAGAGTGCCCACAGCATTGTATCCCAATAAATGCAGAGCGCCACAGCATTGTACCCCAATAAATGCAGAGCGCCTCAGCATTGTACCCCAATAAATGCAGAGCGCCACAGAATTGTACCCCAATGATTGCAGAGTGCCACAGAATTGTACCCCAATGATTGCAGAGTGCCACAGCATTGTACCCCAATGATTGCAGAGCGCCACAGCATTGTACCCCAATAAATGCAGAGTGCCCACAGCATTGTACCCCAATGATTGCAGAGTGCCACAGCATTGTATCCCAATAAATGCAGAGCGCCACAGCATTGTACCCCAATGATTGCAGAGTGCCACAGCATTGTACCCCAATAAATGCAGAGTGCCCACAGCATTGTACCCCAATAAATGCAGAGTGCCCACAGCATTATACCCCAATAAATGCAGAGCGCCACAGCATTGTACCCCAATAAATACAGAGCGCCTCTGCATTGTACCCCAATAAATGCAGAGTGCCACAGAATTGTACCCCAATGATTGCAGAGTGCCACAGAATTGTACCCCAATGATTGCAGAGTGCCCAAAGCATTGTACCCCAATAAATGCAGAGCGCCACAGCATTGTACCCCAATAAATACAGAGCGCCTCAGCATTGTACCCCAATAAATGCAGAGCGCCACAGAATTGTACCCCAATGATTGCAGAGTGCCACAGAATTGTACCCCAATGATTGCAGAGTGCCACAGAATTGTACCCCAATGATTGCAGAGTGCCACAGAATTGTACCCCAATTATTGCAGAGTGCCACAGCATTGTACCCCAATAAATGCAGAGTGCCCACAGCATTGTCCCCCAATAAATGCAGAGTGCCCACAGCATTGTCCCCCAATAAATGCAGAGTGCCACAGCAATGTACCCCAATAAATGCAGAGTGCCACAGCAATGTACCCCAATAAATGCAGAGTGCCCACAGCATTGTCCCCCAATCAATGCAGAGTGCAGCGTGCGTGCTCCCTTCAATTTAATGCACTTACCTGGCGGCGGCGGGTTCTTCCCTCCTCGATCCAGTCCGTCCTCTCTGCGGCGGCGGCGGCGGGAAGGAGAGCGGCTTCTCCCTCATCCTCCGAGCGGCGGTGACGGTGAGTGACTGACTCACGCACCGGCACCGCCCCCATTGTGACGTCAGGGATCGGATGTCCTGGATGATGATTGGTCCAGGCTCTTCTGGGACGTAACCCCACCCCCCCCTAGCCACCACTTCCATTGCAAAGGCCGGCGAACCCAAATTTTTTTTTAAAAAAACTTTATTTGTTCGCTGTCATTTTTTTTTCTTTTTTTTTTTTTTTCTTTTTTTTAGGGGTAGGGGGGCGGCGCCCTGGCACCCGCTATGCACGGGCCGCCACTGGTCAGGACTGCGGTGGTCCAAGTCTCGGCAAGATGAGTGAGAGGATATCAAGAAGACGTGTACACTGCTCAGGTGAATCTGTACCACCATAAACAATGCAACTTAGAAAAGGTAACGGCCACACCCAACAAGGAAGCTAGAATGAAGCAAAAATATATTTTATTGGCACATGTCCAAGTACAAGGTACAACCTGTTGTACCTTGTACTTGGACATGTGCCAATAAAAAAGATTTCTGCTTCATTCAAGCTTCCCTGTTGTGTGGGGCCATTTCCTCTTCAGAGATGAGCGAGAATCAGGCAAGATAGAGTCCAGTCTGGACGAATCCTACGGGTTCTTTAGGGTTATTTGTGAAAGATCTTGAAACAACTTGATCTCAGCACCATTGTACAGGATACGTCCCTGTTCTCTTGTCTTTTGGAGTATTTCCTCCTTAAGTGGGAAATCGACAATATAAAAATTCACATCCCTCAGTGGTTCAGATTCATGGGGCTGGGCTCCTAGGGCTTGGTGAATCTGCTCCATGGCAATGGGATAATCTGATGGGTGATTAATCCACTTGTTAAATATAGAGCTTATCGCTTGTTGCACTGCGCCAGAATCTACTGTCTCAGGGGCTCCCCACACTCCTATATTATGTCCACGTTCCTGATTGTCTAGATCCTCCACATGACAACACAGCTCTACCAAGTGAGATAGCTGGGAATCATAGGATTGCTTAACTTGGAGAATTGCTTCAGCATGGGCATGTGAGGTCTGCTCTACTTCCATGAGATGCTGGTCCACTGCTTATATGTCTGTCTTGAGGTCAGAGATTGCGGCCGTGAAGGTGTTTTTGATATCTGAGGTGACTTTTTATAGGTCTAAAAAACAAGGAGGCTGGTTTGAATGGAGGCAAAGCATGTCTCCTCTGTCTCTCTGAGAATCTGACTCACTGCAGGGAGAGCATGGTGCTGAGGCCTGTAAAGCCACGTGGCCGTCGGAGCGCTGGGTTTGGAACAGCTCAGGGATATTCTGGTTGAGCTGTGTTCCAGTAGGCATCTTTAACAAGGTAGATAGTTTAGGCTTGAAATGGGGGTGGGAGTATATTTATGCTTAGACTGGAATTACACTATAATAGCAGGAAAGGGCACTAGATACTGTGGGATACTGCCCCAAAATTGTAATATGTAGCATGCTTTTAACTAGTGTGTGGGGGATTTACAGTATGCCAACCATTGAGAATTTGTGGGAAATATTTATTCCTCATTAGTATTAAAACAAAACAGTACCGCAATCATCATTTATAGGGTATGACATGCAAAGTGGGACATCTTTTTTTGGAGGGACTGTTTTTCTCTTTAGAAAATATTTTTAGAAATAGTATTTGGCCACATTTTATGGTACATTGGGCTGTGGTGAGTTATGTTTTTTTTTTTTTTTTGCAAGATTACCTTTATTCACATTTTATTGTGGATGTTAGGCTGTTGCTATGACCAAAGGGCTGAAAATGGTAGTTAAATAAATTTAAATATGACAAAGATTTTTTTTGTAAACCTTACTTGCTTGCTAAAGCTGGATACACACTATCCAACTTTTGTGGTTAGATTTCCTTGAGATTTACCTTTTCTATGTAGTGCAAGGGCCTGCCAGATTGCATACAAATTGAAAGTGTTTAAGTTTGACCTCATATTATATGGTTTTGGTAAGTCTAAAGGAAAAAGTCTTCAGAAAATGTTATAGTGCGTATGGCCCATAAGTTAGTATGTACTTTGATCTTAAAGTACAACTCTATCCTAAATTGAGACAAGAACCAGATAAGACAGCAGTAAAAACCTGAGAGGTCCTAATTAGTGGTGAGCTGAACAATGCTGGATTTAGTTTAGTAGTAGTACATCGAAGTTGGGATGTCAAACCCAAACCCCATTGAAATCAATAGGAGATGAAATCTGTCAAATTAAAAATGCCCATTTTCATGGTTAATATGCAAGGGGTGTCAAAAATAACATGAGCATGTGCACTGACCTGGGGAACATACACCAATGCAGAATTTTTTTTTTTTTTTTAATCCATTCAGCCAGGAGCAGTGATTTTTTGAATGCATAAAGTGAACCATAAAAATGTCCAATTCCGGGGCGTGTCCGGAAGCTACGCAAGATAGACGCTTTGGAAGGGAGCTCCGTCTCAACAGTTTTAAAATCCGCAAACATCCACCGTTCCAACACCTTTCACAGCCTCCAAAACATCGGGGGAAGCCTTCTGAGACCCGCTGCACAGATCGGGAAAGGTATTGGTGATCAAAAAGACGGCAATCCAAAGATCCGGATTCGGGGCCTACACAGCGGCCGACGCCACGGCCTTTCCTACCGGACGCCACGATCATCCGGTATAGCGGCGGTCATCCAGCTCCTTGGGACTCCCTGAATGAGACTTTTGGGCACATTTCACCTGCCTGGGTCCCCTGGAACCAACATCCATCTGTTTGGACCGCAAAGCGAGCTACAAAAAGGCAGACGAGATTGCGGCCTAGCCAACCTAGAAGCTGCGGCCTTTCCTAAAGCGGTGACCGCCCGCCGCCAGGGACCGCGTAAGCACTATATCCCACAATCTACAATCCATCTACCCCCGCATCATAATCAGGCCTTCCTGCCCTCTGATCTATATAGTGGAATAACTTCAGTTACCTGTCCTGCACAATCCACCATCTTGATTACATGCAGTGACAGTTTCCAGCAAGCAGAGATCATAACACATTCCTCCTTGGGATAACACAATCTCCCCATGGACATACCTTTGCCTTTACTCTCTTGCTGAATACTTCGCAAACTAATAACCTAGTGTAAGTCAAGCATTTATGTATTATTCTCATACGGGAGCGTGGTCTGGATCAAGATGAAAGGTTGATCCAGGCACTCCGCTCCACGATCCGGATCCGTCGCAACTAGAAGCCTCAACCCAAAGCCGCATATCACCCCATCGAACATCCTCACACAGGAGAGGCACCAGGGTATGCCGCAACGTGGTCACAAGCCGCCAGCATCTCGCCTCCTCACAGATTATTTCAACGCCGCCGTGCGGCCTCCACATCATGGCGCCGACAACTAGACCGGCCGGTCTCCAACTCCCTCCGCTGCCCAAAAATGTCCAATTCCTTTAAATAGCATGCATGTGATGTACAACAAGTGGTGCACAAGCATTTACAAGGAAACACGTTTTAAAATGACCTCCTAGGACATGCTATTTGGTGCAGCAGCATTAAAAAAAGAAGCAAGTTATAAAATTACCTCCAGGGGTCTGCTATGTTTTTGGGGAACCTTTGGATGGGGTTTGTGTGTGTGTTTTTCTTTAAATACTCTGGAAATTATTGTAATTTTCTGGCAGTTTAAACTGGTTCATATTTTTTTCTTTATAAATGTAATTTTCACTGTAGCACATGCTAAAAAAAAATTGCACCTTTGAGTCTGGCTTGGATTTTGAGAGGGTACCTCAAACATAAAAAGCAAAAAAAAAGGGTTAGATTCCCCTAAAATCATATAAGCTAAAATAGAGGGTGGCGCACAGGAGTGATATAAATAGATACCCCAAAATGTAACCACAATCAGCAGGGGGTAGATAAAATTGATTTATTCATATTGCCAGATAAAATGGATGAAACATAGTATAGGCGCCTGACTTGACAAATCGCAGGCGTGCGAAACATGTAGTCACAGCAACAAGGAGAAGCTTGAGTTCCATGCTGGTTCCTGCTCTGGGCGTGGTTGCCTGATGACTGTGTGACGTCTATCCTGGAAGCGGTGTCGGCTTCGGCGCTTACGTGGAACGGCCGACACACACGCCAACCATCTACCTGGCCCTGCTCCTCTCTTCCACCAGGGATCCATCCATTCATCTGTCCCAGGGGTTTTCTTACCCCCTAAGAGGTACCTACAAATAGGGTCTACCAACTCTATTGATCCTTCCAGGACCCTCACAACGCCCTCACTGACATCCAAGACCAGACTGCTATACTCTGTTTCATCCATTTTATCTGGTAATATGAATAAATCAATTTTATCTATCCCATGCTGATTGTGGTTACATTTTGGGGTGATTTTCCATTTATATCACTCCTGTACGCCACCTTCTTTTTTTATCTTAGATGTTTTGCATTCACATCCCATGCCAGGGATTGGCGGCATTGAGAGTGGTGATTTTATTATCATAATCATCAACATTACTGTCATCACGATTATTATTTTTACACTGATCAGTGGTCAATTGACTTATTATCCAAGGTTTTTTTATCTGGAGGATAAGCCCAGGACTATTTTCTATCCCTAAAATATCTTACCAGCCTCTTAATCCAATAATGCAGCCTGGGTGGCTAGGAAATGGGGTGATAGGTGTGTGACCCATCTCTTAAACCATACCATGCTACATGCTCTCAACATTGGGGGGTTCCTTGCCATGGGGACTACTCTGGTAAAGCAACTTGTCCCAAGGTTGATGAGAACAAAGGGTCTCTTCCCCACAACCCTTTCACAGTGGTTCTGGGAATCTGCGGGGGCTACTGGAATATGGAAGCACCCTTTAATAATAAGAGGGCCTTCAGATACTGATCTCCTACTCATTCACAAAAAATGTGTAGTCTAGAAATAAAGACACCCAAACCTTTAAAAAGCCTTTTTATTAAAAAAAAATTATAATCCCCAAACATTTCCCTCATAGGAAATCTATTTTCAGTTACCAGCTTTAAAAAAAAAAAAAATACCCAACAACCCACCACACATAATCAATTCTGAACAGTAAACACTAGCTAAATGACAGCTATATTATACTTTATAAGTGAACCCTTAAAATATTTTTTTTTCTGATGCACAATCCATACATTAGGAATGTTAGAGTTAGACATTGATGGATAACCTTTTGGAATCCATTTATTTTAGAAGTAGAGGCTGCTCAATAAGTAAAGAGACTGTCCACTGGTGAAGTCGTGTTCACAGTGAATACCCAATCACATGCAAGGAAAAAAGCTGGATATTTGCTTGCACATGATTAGATAATTAAAGTGAACACAGCTTCAACTCACTCACTAAGCTAAGTGAACATTCACTTTACAAAGTAACATGTTTTTTTTTTTTTTCCTTTAGTTATTTAACACCATTTCTCCCCATAATAAATTGATTATATCTATGAATTCCAGAGAGGCGGAAATCTAAGTTTAACCATACATATCTACAGTATATTTTTCAAACTAAGCCGTGGGACGAATGAGAGAAATATCATGGGTTACTCCATCCACATTAAACAGTGTAGATGGAGGAATCTTCCCTGCTTACTATTGCATTTAAACAGCTGCAGCACACACAACTAAATATCCCATTTTCTATCTGGTTGATTTTTTATTAAAATTTTTCAAGTTCATCTATGGTTCAAATGTTGGCTGATTCAGTAGGAACTGGCCAGAACTTGAGCTGTTCATGGCCAGCTTTTCCCCAGGCAAAGACTTTTTTTTTTTTTTTTTTTGCATGCATGCAGTGCAGAAGGAAAGGGACATATTTTGTGTCCCTGTTTAAAAGACTTGCTGTAATATCCTGTTATTTTTGTCACCTGTTACCTGGTAAGGAAATAAAGTGGAATATCTCTAATTGTTACCCATACAGCTTTAAACACCTGCCATACATTATTATCTTTTTCCGCTATACTAAAATAAAAATATTTTAAATTGCTCACCATGGCTCTGGATCACCTGGAGATTATTTACCCACTCTATTTTTAACAAAGTTTGGCTGGAATTGGACTCATAGATGCCTCTCATTTGTTTTGGAAGTGGGATTTTTTTTTTTTTTAGAGATTGCCACAAGCAAAAAAAGTAGCTAGAAGAACCCAAGCATCCTAAAAAAAATATGCAATAGTAATTTCACTCTAAAGGAATAACCATGTCAGATTTCATAAAATCTTTGATGTTCAGTAAACACTTAAGGATGAAGCTTTTGTTGTGTTATGACAGTTTATTTCACTTACTCAACCCTTTTCCATCTAACTATGCTTAAAATGCTGCATGAAGATGTCTAACTCATGGGAATTATTTGTACAAAATTGCCAGCCTATAGAACTTTACTTCAAGTACAAATCAATCCGTAAGCTGCATATGCTTCCCAGGACATACTGTTGCAGTGTTAAAATTAGAAAGGTCGATCAGTTTTTATTTTTTTTTTTATTAACTAGTTTAAACCCCAGTTTTAGTATTTTGTCTGTGTTCCATTGTAAGCAAGAGAAAACCTAAACTGAGGAGGAATCTGCTCTTAGATAGTTGTCACTAGAACAGGTGTCCCCATTGAAAGATTTACCCTTAGCAATGGTTTCAGAGACAACCATACAATTTTGAGTCTTCCATCATTTTATGTTCTAGTGGCAGAAGCCGCCTGTGATGGGAGTCACTTGTGTTGGGGGGGGGGGGGTGTGGAACCCAGCTTACCTTAGAGAGGTTGGGAAATCCCTGTCTCAGCTCCCCAGATCCCTCTTATGTGTAAGTCACTCTGTGTCAATTAGGGGCACAGGGTGACCGAGAAAATGATGGACAACTACCTAATGGACACTAAGAATATGGTTTTGATTACTTCATATGGGAAAGTAATATTTATCCACAATATTACTCAAGAAATCTATGATACATTTATTCCACTGTTTTAGAATGATGGAAAATTGTATGAGCTTTGCCTCATAGACTATTGTAGGTAGGAGGCGGACAGTCTGCTACTGGTGACTCATGCTATTGTCTGTTTATTTTCTGTTTCAAAGATTTTATTGGCGTTAACAAATGTAGTACAACGTTTAACATGCACGCTATTGTCTGTTTATTAAGGTGTTCTGTGTTTATACATCGGGTAATGTGTAATGTACATTGTTTTAGCCTTGTTGCCGGCAGTCAGGTCACCAAGGCTGATTTAAGTGCTGAGTTAATTAGCATGTTAAGTATATTATTGTCAGCTAGTAGTTGCTAGAGGGTGTTTAGCCAAGACTCAGCCCTACCTTGTTATCTAAACCGTTGTGTGATGTTTTTGGTAAATATTTGGCTGGTCACTGACATACTTCTCAGGTGTATAAAAAGCCTGTTTTCTTGTTCAATAAAGAGTTCCAGATTTGCAGCTAAAATGAGTTCTGCCTAGTGTTTGGTTGCAATAGGTGCCTATAATATCTGATATCTATGTTCAAGACTGGAAAAAGCAGTATACTGATGGAAGCAATCAAACACAGTGGGGGTCAGTTCCGTCACATCGCCTGTGTCCTAGCAACAAATGGACAGTAGGTGGCAGATGTTTCCTGCATCCTAGTAACAAAAGGATTCTATGCGGCTTCCTACAGTAGCTTTCTGCCTCCTAACAACAAAAGTATGCTAGGCTTTAGAAGCCTTCTGCTTAATTTCAACAGGACACAAGGTGGCAGAAAAAATATGCATCCTAGTAACAAAAGGATGCTTGGGGACTTCCGTTAGAAACCCCCTGCATCATAGTCACAGGAGGCCATTTATACTGTGATGCTGTATGCATAGAAAGGTTGTTCAAACATTACTTGTGTACAGTGTACATAGTCGTTTTTATGCAGAATTTTGCTGCCAGCTTCTGGCAGCTTCAGGATGAATGCATTACACTGCACTCTATTAGATGTTTACCTTATTTGGCACGACATTTTATGTATGGCATATCATGTATGCATTTTATACTGATTTTTTATATATTTATTAATTTTTTAGCAGTGCTATCACATTCATTCATTCTTTTATTTGTTTTTTTTTTTATTTTGGCTCCTGAAGCTCCTGAAGATGTCACGGGTTGATGACGAAACACATCAAGCTGACACGCACGCCGTGCTCTGTTAGCTTGTAGTTGGTATGAACACTGGTTTCTGGCGGGTCCAGGCAGCCGGGCTTATAGTCACAGTGCGGGTTCCATACGAGTCAGTTTTTGCTATCAGTAAGATTAATGTAACAGTTTTTTTATGATCCGCATGGGATCTTTTTATTTAATAAACTACAATACGATACTGCACAAAAAGGAGGTCGTGTTTCTATTTTTTCCTGCATATCCCCATTGGAGCTTTGGAAAGGAAGGAAGGTGGTAAGGAGGATCCACATCATCTGGTGAGTGGCCCCTTTTACACTCACTATCCTCACTGGGTGACACCTGTTTTATGCTATCTTACTTTTTCCCACTATTTGGGAATAAACTTTTTATAATCTACTATACCATCTGGAGCACTTTTCTTTCTCCTACATTTTTGGCCCATACCCCGGAGTGAGGTGATAGGAAAGTAGGGATACTGCACCATCCCACCATCCCACTGGAGAGATAAGGGGGAACCCATCCTGGACACGGGGGGCCAAAAAGCGTGAGAGCTCTTAATGCCGGAAGGCATATAAGACCCACTGGATTTGGTAAGTTATTCAATTTACCCATACCCATACCAAGGTGGAAAGATTGATGTCACAAGGAATATTGGAAGCCCACATCAAAGCACTTGCACTTTGAGCTTACTGGACTAGCACATATGCACAAGGACTTATATGATTTGAACTGTTTGGTCTCCACAGTCACTATATTTGGACTTATTATATATATATATATTTTACTTTATATGGATCACGTGCACCTTTAATTCTTATCGGTTGTTTTTTATTGTTTATTGAGTATTATTAATTGTATTATTATATAACTAATTGGTAATTATTGGGTTAGTCAGGATATTTATTGCACTCTGACACTTTGTTTACCCAAGAGTTTGATTATTTTTGAGTAAAGTATTTTCACATTGCACTACATAATTTCTTATCACTAGGGGTACACTCAGCAAGCGCTGTAGTTAGTCTTACTAGTAAGGCTATTACGATCATTCACTCTATTACTCTATAGCTGCTGCTGCACCATTTACCGTACTTTAATACAATCTAAACCAATATTTATTCATTTATTATTTGCTATATTATTCCTTGAATATACATACTCCCTGGCGCGGGGAATATACCTTGGTATATATTTCTTACATAATGCTGTGTTAAACACTGCACTACACTGACACTACACTATACTCAAACTACACTAACACTATACTATACTCACACACTATACTAAAACTTCACTAACACTCTACACTAAGAGTCACAATAAGTGAACACACTATCTCTCTAGTAATAAACTTAGCCCTGGTCTATGTATCTTCATTCCAACACCTATGGGAAAGAACATTTTATAGTGTGGGGTGGGACTATGAGCACTGAGCCGTGGTTGGAGAAAGTCATCATCACTTTGTTCAATCAGGGCTCTGACAGTGCTCTGTGCCCTAATTGGCAAAATGGTCAGGTGCAGGGCTTCATCCAATTAGAGCCCTAGAATGCACAGCAAAGTGTGCAGGGCATTGTGGGGCACTCGGCGGGTGAACATCGCCCCCGAGCGTCCTGCAAATTTGTGTGTTCGCCAAACAGGCAAACAGGTGATCTTCGGGCCAAACTTTTGCTCGTCCCCAACTGTTCACCCAACACTATTTGTGACCAGAGCAATGATAAAAGTTTGTTCAATAATTTGCATTACTATGTGATCTGAAAAAGAGAAGAGATTTTTATTGAAATTCCGTTTTTGTGACATATGAAAGCTATTGGACAAAAAATATTACAAGATGGACTTTAATTACAGGTTAATTAAATGCATATCTGTATTTAATTAAGCTTGTTTTATATATTATACTAACATTGCTTCCTGTTTCTGATTACCACATTCTTGAATAGCTGAGGATTGTTGAACAAATAAAAAAAATAGTGTGTTATGAATTTGGTTTTAAATTAATCTGCAAACTTGATCAATTAAAATATGAGCCAGTCAATCAATTAACCTACCTAATTAGCTTTATCTAACCTATTTTAATTAATCTTTGCTAATGTATCTTCTAGAGAGGAGCAAATCATTTTAAATCTGCCAAGATCAGATTTGCCAGGTTTGCATTGATCAATCTACTAATAATTAATACTGTTGTTTTTTTTTTTTTCAGAAACGAGAAACCTACAGTCAGGTCCATAAATATTGGGACATAATTCTAAACTTTTTTGGCTCTATACATCACCACAATGGGTTTGAAATGAAACAAACAAGATGTGCTTTAACTGCAGACTTTCAGCTTTAAGTTTAGGGAATTTACATCCAAATCAGATGAACAGTGTAGAAATTACAACAGTTTGTATATGTGCCTCCCACTTTTTAAGGGACCAAAAGTAATGGGACAGATTACCCAATAACAAATCAAATTGTCACTATCATAATACTTAGTTGCAAATCCTTTGCAGTCAATTACAGCCTGAAGTCTGGAATGCATAGACATCACCAGACGCTGGGTTTCATCCCTGGTGATGCCCTGCAAGGCCTCTACTGCAACTGTCTTCAGTTCCTGCTTGTTCTTGGGACATTTTTCCTTCAGTTTTGTCTTCAGCAAGTGAAATGCATGCTCAATCGGATTCAGGTCGCGTGATTGACTTGGCCATTTCATAACATTCCACTTCTTTCCCTTAAAAAACTCTTTGGTTGCTTAAGCAGTATTCTTTGGGTCATATGCACCAATGAGTTCTGAAGCATTTGGCTGAATATGAGCAGATAATATTGCCTAAAACACTTTTCATCCTTCATCCTGCTGCTTTTGTCAGCAGTCACATCATCAATAAATACAAGAGAACCAGTTCCCTTGGCAGTCATACTTGCCCACGCCATGACACTACCCCCACCGTGCTTCACTGATGAGGAGGTTTGCTTTGGATCATGAGCAGTTCCTTTCCTTCTCCATACTCTTCTCCTCCCATCACTCTGGTACAAGTTGATCTTGGTCTCATCTGTCCATAGGATGTTGTTCAAGAACTGTGAAGGCTTTTTAGATGTTGTTTGGCAAACTCTAATCTGGCCTTCCTGTTTTTGAGGCTCACCAATGGTTTACATCTTGTGGTGAACCCTCTGTAGTCACTCTGGTGAAGTCTTCTCTTGATTGTTGACTTTGACACACATACACCTACCTCCTGGAGAGTGTTCTTGATCTGGCCAACTGTTGTAAAGGGTGTTATCTTCACCTGGGAAAGAATTCTTCGGTCATCCACCACAGTTGTTTTCTGTGGTCTTCCAGGTCTTTTGGTGTTGCTGAGCTCACCGGTGCATTCTTTCTTTTTAAGGATGTTCCAAACAGTTGATTTGGCCACATCTAATGTTTTTGCTATTTCTCTGATGGGTTTGGTTTGTCTTTTCATCCTAATGATGGCTTGCTTCACTGATAGTGACAGCTCTTTGGATCTCATATTGAGAGTTGACAGCAACAGATTGCAAATGCAAATAGCACACTTGAAATTAACTCTGGACCTTTATCTGCTCCTTGTAAATGGGATAATGAGGGAATAACACACACCTGGCCTTGGAACAGCTGATCAGCCAATTGTCTCATTACTTTTGGTCCCTTAAAAAGTGGTAGGCACATATACAAACTGTTGTATTTCCTACACCTTTCACCTGATTTGGATGTAAATAATTAAAGCTGAAAATCTGCAGTTAAAGCACATCTTGTTTGTATAATTTCAAATCCATTATAGAGCCAAAAAGATTAGAATTGTGTCGATGTCCCAATATTTATGGACCTGACTGTATTTAAAACTTACTTAAAGTGTTTGTAAAGGTTTTTTTTTTTTGTTTTAAAAAAAAAACAAACATGTTATACTTACAAGCTCTGTGCATGGGTTTTGCACAGAGCAGCCCCGATCCTCCTCTTTTGGGGTCCCCCGGCATAGTTTCTGGCTCCTCCTCTTCATTGGGTGCCCCCATATAGGCACCCCTGCGGCCCGCTCCTGAGTCCTCCTGCTGCGTCCATTGACACAGACAGCAGGACATTGCCCCGACCCCCCGCTCTCGTGTGACTGGATTTAATTGACAGCAGCGGGGGCCAATGGGTCCTGCTGCTATAAATCTATCCAATGAGGACTTGAGACAGTGGCTGGAGCTGCTGGGTTCATGCTCGTCGCTAGAACTTTTAGGTTGAGGTAAGAAAATTGGGGGGGTCTGGGGGGGCAGCTGCAAACCAGAAGGTTTTTTACCTTAACCGGTTGCCGACCGCCGCACGACAATATACTGCGGCGGTCAGCCCCGGCCAGACAGAGTGACGTATGGATACGTCACTCGCCTGTCACTGACTTGCGAGCCAATTTCGGGCGGGCGCGCGCCCGCCGCAGCTCGTTCACAGACAAGTCAGTGCGTGTGACCGGCGGACTCGATGTCCGCCGGTCACACTATGATTACTCCGGTGAAGGGAGAAAGGCGGAGCGGCTTATGTAAACAAGCCGCCCGTCATTCTCCCTGGTGTAAAAATGAAGATCAGACGGTTCTACTATGTAGGACCGTTGATCTTTGTTTTTACACCAATAGCAATGTCCCTGCACAGTTAGAATCACGCCCCTAGGACACACTTAACCCCTCCCTGTCCAATAAAGTTAACCCCTTCCCTGCCAGTGTCATTTTTGCAGTAACAGTGCATATGTATAGCACTGATTACTGCAGTAATGTCACTGGTAACCCCAAAAGTGTCAAAAATGTCAGTCAAGGGTCCGATCTGTCTGCCGCAATGTCGCAGTACCGAAAAAAAAAAATCGCAGATCGCCGCCATTACGCATTAAATAAAAAAACACCAAAAATGACAAAAATCTTTCCTTTTGTTAGTAAATGCGATAACTTTTGCGCAAACCAATCAAAATATGCTTTTTGCGATTTTTTTTACCAAACATATGTAGCATAAAACAAATTGGCCATAAATGTTAAAAAATTTTGATTTTTACATTTTTTGGGGGGGATTTCATATAAAAAAATGTGAAAAATATTGTTATTTTTGCAAAATTGACGCTCTTTTTTTGTTTATAGCGCATGATCAAAAAATCGCACAGGTGATCAAATACCACCAAAAGAAAGCTCTGTTTGTGGGAAAAAAAGGACGTCAAATTCGTTTAGCTACAGCGTCGCACGACCGCGCAATTGTCCGTTAAAGTTACGCAGTAAAAAATCGCAAAAAAACCCTGGTCTTTTAGCAGCCAAATCCTCTGGGGCTTAAGTGGTTAAGCATGGATTGATGAACCAAGTGATATTCTCTTGTACATTTAGAGGCAATAAGCTAATATAGGCTAATGGGTTTGTTTAGATGTTCGGTGATATCTGTATAGAATGGCAAAGTTACTTTTTAAAATAAAATTCTTTAAAAGCTAGGAAATGGAACATTCATGATAGTATTTGCTCCATAACAAGTGAGATTTGACTTTTAAATGGTTTGGACATGAAGCTAGTTGCATTGAAGCACTCGGGGTATCCAGGGTTGAAAAATATTCAGACATTCAAAAGATTCTAAAATATTCCTCTATTTATTATGTACACATCAAAAGTGCCACTAAAAAGGTAAGCTCGGGTTGTGTTTTATAACTACATGGCATGCATTTTTATGTGCATATTTTCCATTTATATAGTCTGAGTTTTGTTTTAAAATATATATCTAACATAGTTTTAAGTGTACAGTTTGTTCTTCTATCTTGTGTTCAGATGTATTCCCTTCTTACCACATTATGTGAATTTCACACTCTTTCACCTTTTATCTCTGAATCTATCTTTCTCTTTTTACAGTATGTTGAAATAAGATTTTGATAAGTTTTACTTTTTTTTCTCTTTGGCTGCAGATAAATTCTTAGGATTATGTGAATGGAATTTGAATCCTATTTTTACTGTGCAAGATGTCTGTATCAAATTCTTATACCTTAAGGGCCCTAACATACAGCTAAAGATAAGTCTTGATATTTGACACCTAACACATTTTTATGAGAACAGCAAAAGGGAAAAAAAAGGATTTACACTGCCTGGAAACACAGTAACAATAAGCCATGTGATGACTAAAGAGGAAATATCTAAGAAGAAATGTGCATGACTTAAACTGAAAAAGAAAATACTATATTTCCAATGTACAATTTCTACTACTCCATTTCTAATCAGTGCAATAGTTCTCTTTTAATGATATATCTAAAAAAATAAGGTTAGTTACTTCTTTGTATATTTAGAAATGTTGCTGTAATCATGAGGCACCAGTTTTCGTAGATCACTTTGTTGATGCATTATTGGCATAGTAATGTGCAAGGACCACGGAGCAGAAAAAGGTTGAAAACCCCTTTATTTTACCATGCATTTTATATTCCTGAAGTACATTGAAGAAAATTCAAACTGCATGCATAACACAGATATTGGATAGCATTGAATAGCATACAGTCCATCACCTATGAACACAATTGGATCTTGCACGGAATAGTTGGTTGAGTGATATGCACATCTTTTTACAAACACTAGTTTTGCCAATTTTACTGTTTACTGTTGCATATTGTTGTATGTCAATTTCTTTCATATATTTTTTGTGTAATAAAATTTATACATATATATTATAATATCTTTTCAATTGTACAATTTTTAAGTGGCCTTTAAAGTCCCACCCCTAGGGGATTCTCCAAATATGCTTCTCATATCGGGATGTGGCACTCACATTTAGGAACACAGCGGGAGCACACCTACATATCACCTATGAACACAAACAATATTTTTAAAATTACTTATAGTACCATGTTTGAACATTCCCACATCATAGTTAGTGGTCTCTCCTTGTTATAATATACACACACTCTGGTAGCTATTCTTGCATTGATAAGTTTATAAAACATGTTTTATTTTATTTTTTTTTAAATCAGAAGATTTAATGTTGTTATAATATTTAAATGTGTAAGTTATTTTTGAGGCTAAAAGGTAGAACGGTTATTCCACCAACTTTGACACATTTAATGGAATGTCATTCCCTGAGAGATAAAAATGATTCTTCAGCCATGGGACATAGAGAAAAGAGGGAAAACAAAGCAATAAATAGAGTTTAAAATCAATGTTCAAAAGTGGTGATGGCAAATTAACTGTGAATATTAGTATTGTTTTATTATCAGCAACTTTAGTAGTTTCTTATCTATCAGGTCAGTTACATGTTATGATATGATGGTGCTTGAAACAGAGATTACAATGAAAATAGTTAGTATATATGCTGCATTTTCTGTGACAGAGTAATGAATTGGTTTATTTTGATGTGAACATTTATGTTGGCATGTACATTCTTTGGTCATATTTCTGTTACACTTGTAGGCGGGTCACTCTTTTCCATACACATGACAGGAACATGCAGAAGAGTATTCCTCCTAACAAATAGAGCTTCAGGAAAATAACTAGTTCTTCGGACACATTTATACTTTAACCACATGGACAGATACAGGCAGGCCATAGGCCACTTACTTCGGCTCATTCTCCTGGTCACAGTTTTTTAACCCCTCCGTGTCCTAAGCACACTCACTCATAGCCTATGTCTTATTTGTGGTCCGGGTTAGAGCTCCCAAACCCAGTCGAAACACTTGGAGCCCATGTTATGCAGGGGCCCAAGTCACCTGGCACCTGATACTTGGGGAGTCATCTCTCACTGCCAGGAGGGTGTTTCTACAAACAGCAACTGCTCTGTGGCTGACCAGGTTTGCACCAAACAGTTAACATGACTCCGCTCTCATCTAAAGTTACCCTCTACCGTCTGTAATACAGTATATAATTTTACTGAGAGAGTATTAAGGCCAGGATATTTACTGAATTTTTGTAAAAATAAGCTACAAACATCCACAATATGGTAACTCTTTAAGTTTGAAAAAGTAGAACAGTTCAAGCTAAAAAAGGCAATCATTTCTCTGCATAACTTGGTCACTGAGTGGTTCTTTATATCACATTATTTTTCTTGCAGTTTCAGGAGGGGTATTATGCTGTACTCACTGTTCAGTGTATGCTGCTCATAGTCCCAATAGGCCAGAAGCCTCCACTGGTCCCTTTTCTGGCATCCCCCAATGCACAAGGAAGTCATCCTATGGTAAGGCAAAGAACTCTCTACCTGACTGCAGTTCGTCATCGTTACCAACTTCAGTGGGCAAATGCTCAAAGTTGATGGCGTCTGGCACTTTGGAGAGGTGTTCTCTTCATGGATGAATCCTGGTTTTCACTGTACAGGGTAGATGGCAGGCAGCGTGTATGGCGTTGTGTGGGTAAGCGGTTTGCTCATGTCAACGTTGTGGATTGAGTGGCCCTTGGTGGCGGTGGGGTTTTGGTATGTGCAGGCGTATGTTATGGACAATGAACACAGGTGCGTTTTTTTATGGCATTTTGAATGCACAGAGATGCCATGATGAGATCCTGAGGCCCATTGTTGTGCCATTCATCCACGACCATCACCTCATGTTGCAGCATGATAATGCAAGACCCCATGTTGCAAGGATCTCTACACAATTCCTGGAAGCTGAAAACATCCCACTTCTTGCATGACCAGCATACTCACTGGACATGTAACCCATTGAGCATGTTTGGGATGCTCTTGATCAGCATATTCAACAGCATGTTCCAGGTCCTGCCAATATCCAGCATCTTTGCACAGCCATTGAAGAAGAGTGGACCAGCATTCCACAGGCCACAATGAACATCCTGATCAACTCTATGCGAAGGAGATGTGTTGCACTGCGTGAGGAAAATGGCGGTCACACCAAATACTGACTGGCTTTCAGACCTCCCTGGGCCCCCTTAATACAGTAAAACTGAACATTTTAGAGCGGCCATTATTGTGGCCAGCCTAAGGCACACCTGCGCAATAATCATACTGTCTAATAAGCATCTTGATATGCCACACCTGTGAGGTGGATGGATTATCTTGGCAAAGGAGAAGTGCTCACTAGCACAGATTTAGACAGATTTGTGAACAATATTTGAGAGAAACAGGCCTTTTATGTACTATTAAAAAGACTTAGATCTTCGAGTTCAGCTCATGAAAAATGGGGGCAAAAACAAATGTGTTACGTTTAACATTTTTTTCAGTAAATATATAGTTTCCCACGCATGGGGGTTCTCACCATCAATGCAACAAAATATAGAATTCAGCCTCATGGCTCTCTTTTCAGCTTCACTGCTCAGACCTCATGCCTTAGTCCTCCAGACTGTCAAACACACAGTACCAGTGCTTGTGCACAAAATTCTGTGCCTTTGTCAGCTTGACTGTCTTTCCTGCAGCTCCCAGCTGCTACATCCTCACAGGCTCGGGCCTTTGTCTGTCCTGACCTGGACAGAACGGTGTGATGTGCACTCCACAGCTCTCTTCACACACTAACCCCTCGAAAGGTTAGGGCCCTGAGCTCTAACTCTAGCTCTAACATAAACCCAGCACACACCAATACCATTAGTGTGCTTATTTCCTGCAAAATCTGGCATAGACTACCACTTTAAACAGTGGCACAGGCTAAACCTGCAACTATATATATATATATATATATATATATATATATACTGAATTATCAAAAGTATTGGGCCACTATCACATGATAGTTTTCAATGTTGAGTTGGCCCACCATTTGCAGTTATAACAGCTTCAATTCTTTTCTTCCAAGAAGGCTGTCCACAAGGTTTAGGAGTGTGTCAGTGGGAATGTTTGACCATTCTTCCAGAAGTGCATTTGTGAGGTCAGGCACCGATGTGGACAAGAAGGCCTGGCTTGCAGTCTACTCTCTAATTCCTCCCAAAGTTGTTCAATCGGATTGAGGTCAGGACTCTGTGCAGGCCAGTCAAGTTCCTTCACCCTGAACTCTCTTATCCATGTCTTTATGGACCTAGCTTTTTGCACTGGTCCAAATCATTTGGTGGAGTGGGATTATGGTGTGGGGCTGTTTTTTAGGGGTTGGGCTTGGCCACTTGCTTCCAGTGAAGGTAACTCTTAAGACGTCAGCATACCAAGACATTTTGGACAGTTTGATGCTACCAACTTTGTTTGAACAGTTTGGGGTGGAGGAACTTGACTGGCCTGCACAGAGACCTGACCTCAACCAGATAAAACACCTTTGGGATGAATTGGAGTTGAGACTGTGAGCCAGTCCTCCCATCCAATATAAGTGCCTGACCTCACAAATGTGCTTCTGGAAGAATACTCAAACACTCATAGACACACTAAACCTTGTGGACAGCCTTCCCAGAAGAGCTGAAGCGGTTAAAGCTGAAAAGGGTGGGCCAAACTTCATGTGCATGTAAAGGCAGGTGTTTCAATACTTTAGGCAATATAGTGTGTGTGTGTGTGTGTGTGTGTGTGTATTGTGACAGGTCAAGACTCTGTCACGGTAAAAATGGTCATTTAAAGAATGCAGAGTGTGCACATTGGCTCTGTGCAGGACTACAGATCATAGACGTGCAGTGGAGAAGACTGCTTTTGCAGCTTTCTCCAGGTTTTGGTATACCTGGATGGGGCTCTGTAGTTTGGAGATTTCATAGTGTCTTGGGAGTGTCTGTAGCAGACAGTAAACCTGGGGCCAGAAGAGTGGTGTACCTCAGTGTGGAGCCGTGTGCATTAGTGTGAAGTCGTCCACACTAAAGGTGTTTGTATGACCAGCACCAAGAGCAGAGGTAGTGCTACAGTGGAAGAGTCAGGTGGGCTAGCATTTTCAGTTTGATATACATCATTGACTGGAGAAGAACCCCTGCGTGGGAATCTTGTGTTTTGGACTTCTTATTTTGCCTTTTAATAAAAATGGGCTACCAGGCCCTTAAAATATAATACCTGCCTGCAGTGAATCACTGGGAAAACGCATCTGCCACTGAGCTAATGGTCCCCCATGTTACTATATATATATATATATATATATATATATATATATATATATATATTTATTTTTTATTTTTTGCTTTGGTCCATGTTCTCCAGGGCAGTGCCCAATCCCCTATGTCATTTTTTTGACAATCCCTTGCCTGTAAGCTTACAGAAGGTTAAATAAACCCACCCTAAACGGAACCCAAGAACATTCAGCACAACATTATTAGGTAAATATAAAGAAGAGACGGGGATGTGGCCTCATAGTGAGACCCATTTTAAATTGTTTTACTCAAATATGATCTGTCATATAAAATCCTTGCATGCATAAGAGACAGATCTAAAAACACAAACTGGTTAAAAAACATAAGGATAGTGCCAAAAAAATGAAAATAAGGAGGAGGCAGGCACAGATGGTGTGGTATCACCGCAAGTGTGAACAGGACGGGGAACGCCGGCTTCCACGTGTGTTCCACTCCGCCCTACCCAAATACCGGTCACGTGCCCCCTGCGTGCGTTCCAAAATATTTTTTAATACAACTTGTCAGCCACGGAGTGCACATACAAGGGATCCAGGAGTAACGTGAGGACCAGCAACACAGCCCCCAATCCTGGGAAGATAAAGGTTCACTCTTTACAAGCCTGTATGATCTCCCTGCCATAAGGTAAGAGGGGATCCAACCTTTCTGGTGAGCCTCCCTGACACACTTTCCCTTGAGCACTGTGGTGACCCTTATAATATATCCCTACCACCGATTTACTATCCTGGTTGGAATATTCATCTTGTAATCTTTGGACTCTCACCCATATATGGTGTAACCCTTACACCCCACATAGACTGTTATATTGTGGACATTATTGTGGACACTATTTATTTTCTTTATTTATTTATTTTACAGGATTTGTATTTAATTTATATACCTTTACAGTTGGATGATACACATGGTTTGATAAACAATATTTGCACATAATAGTTGTTTGCACATTTAGGGTGTTAACACTATATATATATATATATATACTTTTTTGGCATACACATGTTGCAGGCGCACTAAACGTGTGTGTGTGGGGGGGGGGGGGGTTCTCCTTTCCTACATCCCCCTCTCTTCTTTATATTTACTTTACCTGTGGCAGGAGGAGTTTATTGCAGCTGCACTTTAGTAATTTTATATATTTATTTATTTATTTATTTATTTATTCATAAATCAATATCTATTATGATAATTATTTATGGTGCACATATTTAATATTTAATATTTAATAAATTATCAAAGAACACATAGACGCATAGACCTTCTCTTTTTACAACATTATTAGGGAAAAATTGAAAGTATATCTACCATTTTCTTTAAATTCTCAGCAAATTGTAATGCTAAGTTCAAACCTTAGCATTTTTTAGGCCCACGCTTGCATGGGCATGGCAGCCCACATTTGTGCAGGTGTGGCACATTCATTAATTTAAATGAGCTGTCGTATCTGCATTTCCCACAGAAAAAGGTGCATGCACATTTTTCAAAAAAAGACCCGCTGTAAAATCGCATGGTCATTTTGAACATTTTCCCTGCGGTTCCTGCACCCCTACAAGCATTGAGATTTTATATGCCCTGGGGGTGCCATTCGAAATGAATGGCATCCCATAAATTTTCTCAGAGCAGCACATTATCACTGCAGGTGGTATCACTGTGATTCCCACACCCGCAGCCATAAGCAATAAGCATAGGTGTGAACCAAGCCTAAAGCCCCGTAAACATGAGTAGAAATTCGGCCGGGAAATTTCGTCCGACGACCGATTTTCGGCTTGTTAGTATGGTGCTTCCGACAATCGACTCCGACTTTTCGGCCGAAAAAATCCTGGGATGCAGGCTATATAATTTTTGTCGACCATCAAAACACATCCGATTTTAGTCTCATTAGTACAGATTTCGATGGGGAAAAATCTTATGAGCAAGACTAGGCATGCTCAGAGATGAAAGAACACAAAGAAAGCAATCCAATACATGACATCACTTCTGAATTAGAATTCTGTCGTGCGGGAAAATTCATGTGCAGTCTAGAGCACATTCCAACCAACAGACACCACTCTGGACAAAAGACGGACGACCTGTCGGCGGAAATTAGTTGCGTGTGTACGAGGCTTTAAGCTAGGGAAGCAAATTTAAAGTCCTTTGCAGTAATGATCAAGGACTAGAATCATACTCGGCTACAGAAGCCAGAATGGACTATTAGCCACCACATGAATGCATTGCCGGGACAAGGTCATCTAGAGCCCAGGGTGAGCATGCCAAAATGCGCACCCCCCCCCCCCCAAGTAGTATGAGCAATATGTGTCAGCTAAAAATCTCCCCACGCAAAACACTAAGCACTAATGCACACTCTGCATGCTTATCCCCTAAGCATAAATTCCCTCTCCTCCAAGTACAAATATGCCCCCCTCTCAGCACAAATATTTGCCTTCCATCCCCAAAGTCGCCCCAGCTCTACTATCACCCTTCATTCTTCCTAGCACAAATCCTCTAACCCTAAACTTTCCCATCCTAGTACACATCCTCTCCCCCCGCTTCAAATCACCCCCTCCTAGTACAAATTATCCCAAAATCCCCCCCTTCTAGCACAAACCCCCCCCCCTACACAAATCACCCTAAATAACCACTCTTAGCACCCCCTCCAAATTTCTCCTCCTAGAACAATACTACCCCTCGCCATCCCCCAAATTCACCCTTTCAACACAAATCCCCTCCCCCTAATCTCCTTGTTGTGCTCCCCCCCATGAGGCTCACACAGTGTCCAGTGCAGCCACCACTCCTGCCCACCCCTTTTCTGGGGCCTGCACGCATGCAGTAATATAGTTAAAAGATAACATGATGGTGAAACATATACAGTATCAGTTAAAAAGACTGTTCAAAAAGTAATCTTACAACTGATTTTTTTTAAACATAAATTTAAGGTATCAATGTATAGAATGGACTTGTTTTTAATCAATTCAAAGCTCTCTTTGCTGTTTATTTTATTACCCAAAAAAATGATTGTAGAAATGTCTTTATTTTGGTTTTACATAATTAATTGACATATTTGTATTGAACACAAATTCTAAATTGCATGTTTCCAGACTTTATATATAACTCTTGCACACATTTGGTATAATTTACAGCTCCCTGATGTGAACTGTTTACATGGCAGTGCCAATAAATATTTGATCTACTGAAAAAACATAGACACATTCAGTAATCACAGTACCTTCCTGCTGTTACTTATCTTTTCCACGTAGCTATTTCTGGTTTACACAGCAGTCAAAGTGTACATATGATATAATCACCATTTTTGTTGTTAAACTTCTCATATGAATTATGAGACACAGCAAGAATTAATTAAAATAATCCTAACTCATACAATGCAGTGATCTGACCTTTTTTTATATTGTAATTCCTAACTAAGGTTTAAACACAAATGTTTTATCTGGCCTTAGCAATACAAAGAATACAGAAGGGCGTCCTTGTGTGGAATTACTACAATTTACAGTACTGAAGTGATGTGCCTCAAAACCCACACATTTCACCCAAAGAGCAGTAAAATGTAACATTTATTGCATGTTTAAAAACATTTTTCTCTTCCCACTTATACTGACACACAATTTTGTGTTTCTTTCTGAAACTGACAGTTCTCTAAATGTATTTTCTTTTATAAATCCCTCTAAATATTTTTCTCTATATGCATTAAGACCAGTCACATGATGCTTAGGGTCCTCTTTGTCTCTCCACTGTTACTGGGAATTCCTAATTCATGCAGAGAGTGATGCTGAAAATATAACATCAATACCACTTCCTATATCATTACACTAAGAAGTGGGTGGGTGGTTGGGACTTTAAATGAGGTATGGCTAAAAGATAAGTCAACATTAAAAAACATATTGTTTATTGTCTTGAACAGTAGGTAGCATAATATAATACAGTTGGTACATACAAGAGTTTACAAACATTTCAATAACATGTTGCAGATCATATATACATAGAAACTATAATACCAGCATAACACATTACATTATGTGGTATAAGACAACTGTCCTCCGTGTCATATGATCACTTAAAAAGAAGAATAGTATAATCTAAATTAATAAAACACATTAAACCTTCTATAAAGAACATAGTGCATCCAGATATGGCTGACGCGTTTTGTGGATTCACTCCACTTCCTCAGGGGCGCATGCATCAAATATCTGCAAGGAGACATAGATAAGCCAATATGGCCTAATGTTGTACCCCAACACTGGGGAGAAAATATAAGTGGAAGGGGGCAATAGTCATCCCTTTGAAATACTCAAATATCGGCTAAGTCTGGAGCATGTGAAACTGAAAACTGAGGGCTGCTTGAGCTATCTGTCCTGGGAACTGTGGTAACAGAGACCCATGGAGTAACCGGGCGCACATGTTTGAAAAAAGTATCCAAGTGATGGTCTATATGGGCACCTTATACCATACTATTCTGCTTTTTAAGTGATCATATGACATGGGGGATAGTTGTCTTACACCACACAATGCAATGTGCTATGCTGCTATTACCGTTTCTATGTATATATGATCTGCAACATGTTATGTTATGGAAATTTTCATAAACTCTTGTATGTACTAACTGTATTATGTTATGCTACCTACTGTTCAAGACAATAAACAATGTTTTTTAACATTGACTTTTAGCCACGCTGCTTACCTCATTTACCCACTTGCCGACCTGTACATTGCTTTTGAGGGAGTGCACGTGCTCATTTGCCAGAGGGGAAGCTTATCTGCGGGGCCGGCAGCCCCGATAGCTGCTGGGCACCCCCGAGCCCTCCCCGTGGAGACAGAATGGCGGTCTGCCATGGAAAACATGGCAGATCGCTGTTCTGTCAGTAACGAACACAGGGCTCCTGTGTTCTCCCTATTTAGGAACACAGGTCCCTGTGTTTATTCCATAAGTCCATCCCCCACACAGTTAGAAAGCACCCCCTAGGGGCACATTTAAACCCTTTGATCGCCCCTGGTGTTAACCCCTTCCCTGCCAGTGTCATTAGTACAGTAACTGTTCATATGTTTAGCACTGATTACTGTAGTATTGTCACTGGTCCCCCAAAAGTGTCAAAAATGTCAGTTAGGTGTACAATCTGTCTCCTGCAATGTCGCAGTCCCGCTAAAAATCACTGATTGCTGCCATTACTAGTAAAAAAAATAAAAATAAATAAAAATGACATAAATCTTTCCCCTAGTTTGTAGACGCGATAGCTTTTGCATAAACCAATCAATATACTCATATTGGAAGTTTTTTTTTTTTTTTTTACCAAGAATAAGTAGCAGAATACAAATTAAAATGATGAAAAAATCAGATTTTAAATTTTTTTTTATTGGGCTCCAGTCCCAGAAGCCGACTCTTGAGTGGAAACACGTCGGGGGAGCTAGCCGTGCTGCTATCAGTCTCGGATCGTACTGCAGACGTCCGTGACTACACCTGTATATGCTCCTTACTCATCTGGATTCTGTAAGTGTTACTCTATATATTTTTTTCAATAAACTGGAGGTAATGCACTATAGTCCCCTCTTCTTCTTTGGGCATGATCTTTGTGGCAATATCCCCCTGTTTGGAAGCCTATAGATCCCCTTAATCTGGAAGCAGTTGGTCGATCCATTCCATCTGAGAATCGTATCATTTAGCTGACCATTTTGGACTCCTGGATAAACACAGTATATGCTTGCATCTCTTCATATTGTGGTAAGAGTCCCCTCCTATCACTGGGTGTTATCACGTGCATTTAAGGTTTTGAAGTCACTCACCTTGGATTATCGTTTGGGAAGAGGTCACACCCACCTCCCACCACTCCCCAACCTTCACTATATTCTTTGGATATAAAGACTTTTTTCACCATATTCTTTAGATATAAAGACTTTTGTGTTAGCTGCTGGTTCAGCAGACACCATTTATGAACATTTTTGTTCTCCTCATTTGTCATTAGCGCACTTTTGTAATTTATGTTCCATATGTTACAACCTTTTCATATTTAAGTTTTTTGCAGTGCTGCTTTCACTATTTATCTCACTTTAAGGTTTGCGCACCTATTTCTTTTATACTCATATTGGGAGTTTTTTTTTTTACCAAGAATAAGTAGCAGAATACAAATTAAAATGATGAAAAAATCTGATTTTTAATTTTTTTTTATTGGGAATGTTATAAAGCATAAAGTGAAAAACATTGTTTTTTCTTTTCAGAAATGTCGCTCTTTTTTTGTTTATAGCGCAAAAATAAAAATTGCAGTGGTGATCAAATACCACCGAAAGAAAGCTCTATTTGTGGGGAAAAAAGGACATCAATTTTATTTAGGTATAGTGTCGCACGACCGCGCAATTGTGAGTTAAAATAACGCAGTGCCGAATTGCAAACAATGGCCTGGTCATTAGGGGGAAAACCTTCCGGTCCAAAAGTGGGTTAAAATCCAAAACCCCGATTTAGGGACGGAGGCATCTGTTCCTACATGTTTTATTCAAAGTCCCAAACCCCCCTTCCTTTTAGTTCATATGATGATAGGGATGGAGGTATGTGAGTGCCTATTATGTAGTTTGTAACAATCCATCGACTGCTCCCATGTAGTCAATGGCAGGCTTTACCCTGGTCTGCTCTCCCTTTAGAGGATCCATGGAATATACTCAGTTTACATTTACATCGCACTTAGCACCCTGCTTTTTGTGTGGTGAAGCCTGCTCAGTTCCATGTGATCTGCATCTTTTGGGCTGGTCGGCTGTCTATTGCCCGGGAGCTGCGATGCACATTTGGGCACCCTCCTCCTCCCCTCCCACCTACTCTGGCTTGATGTGGGGATCAGTCGGGTGTATCTCTTTGCACATCGGCACCACGCCCTCGCTCCATGACATATGGGGAGTAGTGTTTGGAGACTCTGTGTTGCCGCTTTTGCAATGACTCCCCTCTTCCTCCATCATGCCTTCTTGATGCTGTGAGGGACCTGTTGGTCACACAGGGTGCATATAACACCCCCACTCAGTGTCAGTTAGTCCTCTTGGCAGCACATCCTGTGCACACTGCGCATTTGATTTTTGGAGCATGGCTTTTGTAGCACTACAAGGTTCTCACTTTGGGAGTTTCTCTTTCAAGGTTCTTTAGCACTAGTCCTTATTTTTTTTTTTTTTCTCCTGGTGTTATGTATGGTTGGTTCCTTTCCTTCACATTGAGGTTATGCTCCCTCAGATATATTTGTTATTTTACACTCGGTCTATACGTTTTATTTCACCTTGGCGATGGGCACCACTCACTTTTACTATCATATTTTATACCCACAGTTATAAATAACTTATGCAATCCTATAGAATTGGTGCCCATATAGACCATCACTTAGATTTTTTCTTTTAGGGATCAAACATGTGCACCCAGTTTCTCCACGGGTCCCTGTTATCACAGTTCCCGGGACAGACATCTCAAGCAGCCCTTAGTTTTCAGTTTCATATGCTCCAGACTTAGCCGATATGTGAGTATTTCTAAGGTATAAGTAGTTCCCTCCTCACACATCTATTTTCACCCCAATGTTTGGGTAAAATATTAAACCATAATCGCTTATCTATGTCTCCTTGCAGATATTTGATGCATCTGCCCCTGAGGAAGTGGAGCGAATTCACAAAACACGTCAAGCATATCTGGATGCATGTTCTTTTTAGACGGTCTAATGTATTTTATTCATTTAGGATATTCCATACTATTTTGATTTTTAAGTGAACATATGACATATGGGATAGTTGTCTTACACCACACAATGCAATGTGCTATGCTGGTATTATCTTTTCTATGTATATATGATCTGCAACATGTTATTGAAATGTTCATAAACTCTTGTATGTACTAAATGTATTATGTTATGCTACCTACTGTTCAAGACAATAGACAATATGTTTTTTAACATTGACTTATCTTTTGGCTATGCCGCACATACCTAATTTAAAGTCCCAAACCCCCCTTCTTTGTATATAGATTTGGGGATGGAGGCGTGTGTTCCTACACATTTTTTTTTAAAGTACCAAACCCCCCTTTAGTACATCATTACACTGTGAGTGCAGCCAGAGTAATATGGGTCCAGGAAGCTTTGCAATCACATTATGTCCTCAGTCTTTCATCATTCTGCCAACTGGGGCCTTAGTAAGGGTGAATTTCCCAGTTTCCCCTTTCCCCACACCCAAATGCCTGCCATAGATACAGATAAGTGAGAGAGCATTTGGGAATTGTAACCCTAGTAGAGATGGGCTGAACACCCCCTGCTCGGTTCGCAGCAGAACTCTTGAAAGGGGAGATGTTTTAACCCAAACGGCGAACCCCCAGTGAAGTCTATGGGAGCCAAACAGTAAAAATCAAAATGCCCATTTTGAATGCAAGTAGTTGGCCATAAAAGGGTAATGGGGTCTGGGTACTGCCCTGCCCTGCGTGTATCAATGCAATTGTTTTATTTTAATTCTTTTTTTTTTTTTTTAGGAGCAGTGATTTTAATGATGCTTGAAGTTCATAAATAAAAAACAAAAAAATAATTTTAATATAGTGCTGGGGGGTTCTCCTAGTCTACCTGTAAAGTGGCACATCTGTAGCATGCATAGAACATGCTGTAGCAAAAATTACATTTCTAAAGAAAAAAAAAAGAGTCAAAAGACATTTAAATTGACCCGCGGTTGCAATTGCCGTCACCCGGCTATTGAGAAAAACGTCCACATTTTTTTTTTTAAATGGTGTGGGGTACCCCCTAAAATACATACCAGACCCTTATCTGGGCTTGCAGCCTGGCAGGTCAGGAAAGAGGGGATGAATGATCAACCCCCTCCTGAACCATACCAGGCCACATGCCCTCTACAATGGGAGTGGGTGCCCTCCTCACCCCAAAGCACCTTGTTCCCATGTTGATGGTGACAAGAGCCTCATCCCTACAACCATGGCCAGTGGTTCTGGAGGTCTGTGGGTGGGGGGCTTATCGGAATCTGGTCCTTCCTCTATGTGAATGAGTTTGGGATACACAGTACCTCTACACATTCACCAAAAAAGTATCAAAAAGTAATAAAAACACAGAGATAGTTTTTGACAATTCCTTTATTAAAAAATTTAAAAAAGTGCCCGCCCATGTAAATCCATCGTCAATCATGCTGCCCGGCCCACCCAAAAAATAAAAAACAAAAACGCTCCCACCATCTATGAAGATTGGCCGCCTACTTCAGGCTCCGCCATTTGACAATTCTTATGTAGGTAAGGGCGAAGTCACCTGGCTATATCACCCGGTGGTACAGCCCCCCTTGGGATGTCATGGAGCAGTGCAGCGGTGCATGCTAGGCCTAGCAACTTCAAAAGGGGGCTCTGCCCCAACCCCAAAGCACCCTGCCCCTCCCATGTTAAGAGCATGTGGTTTGGTATGGTTCAGGAGGGGGGGAGCTATCAGGCTACATGCTCAGATAAGGGCCTGGTATGGACTGGGGGGGCAAATGCTTTTTATTTTTTTTTTTAGCCGGTAATTTTTTTTCAGCTGTCAGTAGGGAGACCCATTGACAGCTGCTGACTTATCATCATTAAGGATGCTGTGGCAGGCTTCCCGGCTGCACCCTGCTTGGGCTAAGCTTTGGTTTACAAACAGTTAAAACAAGCTCACAGCTGCAACAGCTTTTGTGAGCATATTTCTCTTTGTGCGGCAGATTCCCAACTATTTAGTAAAAGTGATCTGGACCACAAAAGGAACCCATCATGGGAAGACATATAGGAACATTGATTCTCCAGTGTGAGTCATCTGCAGGATGTGAACCCTGAGATACTAAACTCAGAGCACTCCTAGGTTCAGGGCTGCCCAAATCCTGATTGCAAAGTTGAATAAGCAGCAGATCCAACACAGTATGTGCTCATGTCTCTAAAAAGTGTATCTGTTACCTGTATCTAGAAATTCTGAACGAACCCCCTGCATACTGCTACTGTATATACCCTTTCTAGCAAACTTTGCAACAAAAAACAGGGGTTTTTAGTTCACACACATTACAATACATGTTTAGGCTGGCCAAAGGTGTCAAAGTAATCCCTCTATGGCCAGTCCCTAACCTGCTTTATATTCACTTTATTTGTTACCCTATTAAGGGAATTTGTACCCAAGTGTCTATTTACTATTCCTCCTCGTGGCGGCTCTGTTTTTTTAAATACAAAAGAAAAAATGAATAAAAAGATTGGAAGCAAAAGTGTTGCCTATTATTAATTTTGGTACGGTAGTCAATTTTGAAAACTGACAAACTGGTATCTATTTACTTGAAATAAGCTCATATTTTATTTTATACAAAACAATTGCCATTAACCACTTGTCTTCCGGGAAGATTTCCCCCCCTCCATGACCAGGCCATTTTTTTCGATATGGCACTGTGTTACTTTAACTGACAATTGCACGTGTAGCAGATTTTCAAGGCATTGGGCCTGATGTGGGTTTGCCTTGGTCACTGGTAACACCTTCAGCCCATTTAAGCTGAATACCAAAGTGTGAGATTTGAGTCAAAGACCAGTCTGGCATCTTTGGTTGGTTTTGTTTATTTTATATTGGGGATGGGAGAAGGGAATGAGTGGGATACTCCTCTGGCTCAACTAGGTACAAAATTGGACACTTGAAGAAAAATGCCTTTCAGCGCTATCTTGACGCCGGCTGGGGGCCGACCAACTCTTGCTGGCGCTTCAAAAACACTGACTTGCTGTACTGTACTTGAAACTTGACTTCTGATACTCTGGTTAGCTCAAAAGTCCTGGACTATACTGAGAACTGACTTCTGACACTCTGGCAGACACTCGCAGGCCGCAAAAAGAGGGCAAGCAGCCTCTGTGTCCACAGTGAAGTGGTGGTCACAGACATGGTGCATCCTCTGCAGGTGGGGCACGCCCATCCTTTTTTTCTGGTGCTGGCTGTGTTATTCAGCCACAACATGTAAAAGAGTTGTTGGAGTGGATAAATAAGCCATCCTCATCCTCCTCATCCTCTAACACCCACGCTCATACTATTTTGCTTTCCATCGCAGCTGCCAAAGCGGCCTTTTCCACAGGCTCATTCTCCACAATTACTCCTTCTATTGCCCCACCATCATGCATGGAGGAGTCAACTAAACTATTAGATCATCATCATTAAGGATGCTGTGGCAGGCTTCCCGGCTGCACCCTGCTTGGGCTAAGCTTTGGTTTACAAACAGTTAAAACAAGCTCACAGCTGCAACAGCTTTTGTGAGCATATTTCTCTTTGTGCGGCAGATTCCCAACTATTTAGTAAAAGTGATCTGGACCACAAAAGGAACCCATCATGGGAAGACATATAGGAACATTGATTCTCCAGTGTGAGTCATCTGCAGGATGTGAACCCTGAGATACTAAACCCAGAGCACTCCTAGGTTCAGGGCTGCCCAAATCCTGATTGCAAAGTTGAATAAGCAGCAGATCCAACACAGTATGTGCTCATGTCTCTAAAAAGTGTATCTGTTACCTGTATCTAGAAATTCTGAACGAACCCCCTGCATACTGCTACTGTATATACCCTTTCTAGCAAATTTTGCAACAAAAAACAGGGGTTTTTAGTTCACACACATTACAATACATGTTTAGGCTGGCCAAAGGTGTCAAAGTAATCCCTCTATGGCCAGTCCCTAACCTGCTTTATATTCACTTTATTTGTTACCCTATTAAGGGAATTAAGTACAGTACAGCAAGTCAGCGAGTCAACTAAACTATTAGATCATAGTGTTAGCGGCATGCTGCCGGAGGATGCGCAGCAATTTAAATGCCGTGATGTTGATTCCCAGGTTGATGGGAATCACGTGAGCCTAGAGAGAGGGGGTGACAATGATGGACAAGAAACTAGCAGTCATGTTGCCACAGCTGCAGCACTGCCAAGTTTGCTCCAGTGATGTGGAGGGAGGAGATGATGAGGTCACTGACTGTACTTGGGTGCCTGACAGGATAGAGGGGGAGGAGGAGGAGAAGGAGGCAAAACTCCAACGAGGCAGGATGTGCTCCAGGGGCCACCATAGGAGTAGCCAATCTATTGCATCACAGCACAGAGCTCCACAGGAGCAGGGTGCTGCAAACTCCCCACATACTTCCAAAAGTTCATTAGTGTGGGCTTTTTTCACGGAATTCAAAATCTTACAGCATTCAAAACAGCCAAACTTGGCGTTTTGAATGCTTTCATTGCAGAGGAGGGGTTTGGGGTCTTTTAGACCCCAGATCCCTCCACCACAGTACCTGTAGACATATACCAATATCGGTATCAGCGGTAAAAAATGATATCGGTCGATCACTAATTTCCTTCATGGCGCACTGGGTGTTGGCCACTGCTAGCAGCTGGGAAAGATGCAGGACAGGGTTCAGTGCTACATCTTTTTTTTGCCACCACGCCTCCAAAAATCTGGTGCTGGTTCTGCCACATCTGGCTCCTCCACCACCTCCTCCTCCTCTTCTTCCTCCATGTCCTCTTCTGCCGAATTGTCCTCTGAAGCAGCAGTGCTCCCTAAGCATTCAAGGGGCTGTGCAAGCAGTCAGGCTAAAAGATACGATGCAGTGCTTCAGTTGGTCTGTCTAGGGGATAGAAGTCAGCTCTGCAGAGGGAGGCTCAGAGATGGTTGACGCCAAGACAGCTTAAGCCAGGAATGGTTGTATGCGACAATGGCACCAACCTTCTCTCCGCCCTCCGACAGAGACACTTGACACATGTTCAATGCTTGGCACATGTCCTGAATCTGGTGGTGCAGCATTTCTTGACCAGATACCCGGGTTTCCAAGATCTCCTGAGGCAGGCCAAAAAAGTCTGTGGCCGTTTCCGGCATTCGTACAATGCCAGTGCTCGCTTATCTGACATTCAACAGGAATTCAACCTGCCCACCAACCGCCTCATTTGTGACATGCCCACCAGGTGTAACTCAACATTGTCAATGCTGCAGCAGCTGCACATGCAGCAGAGGGCCATCAACGAGTACCTCTGTGAGTATGGCACAAGGACAGGCTCAGGGGAGACTCTGTTGACCAGCTGACTTTTATCAAAATGAATCACTCCTGGATCAACGGCAACTATTAAGCCCCTAAAGCTGATGTAACTGAATGAATTAGTTAGGGGTCTGCCATCCCTTGAAGACTGCATATGCTGCCTATCCTATTCCTCAACCTTGATTCTGCTAGCTTCTAACAATGTTTTTGGTTTAGGTCACCATCAACACCCAAGGCCTAATTTTTCTGCACTTGTATGACAGGTGCATATGATTTAAATTTTGTATGAAATTTTTAACAGCAGGCCCTGTTCCTGTGCCAAGCAAGAGTAACAGTGAGGGGTTACGGTGTTCAGGCACCACCAACACCTAAGGCCCAATTTTTTGCACCTGTATGACAAGTACATGCGATTTTTAATTTGTATGGAATTTATACCATTTATATGAGGTGTTACGGTGTTCAGGCACCACCAACACCAAAGGCCCAATTTCAGTTTCAGTTCCTGCTGATACTAACCTTTCAGGTCCCCATCACTCCAGCAGGTTTTCATAGCCGACACCCAACCTTGGTCAGGTCAGATGAAAGCACAGCGCCCCCACTAGATCACTGATAAGAACACATACAACACTTGATCTTTGCCAATTTCAAATTTGTATGGAATTTTTAGCAGCAGGGCCCATTCCTGCGCTCAGCAAGAGTAACTGCAATGGGTTACAGTGCTCAGGCACCACCAACAACCAAGGCCCATTTTTCTGCACCTGTATGACAAGTACATGCCATTTGAAATTTGTATGTATATTTGTATATGACATTTTTTCCTAGAAATGTTAGTATTGCTGCAGCAGGCTACATACATTGAACAGATGCGCTACTTTATAGGCACATTAGGGGGACCCCCCAGGGACAATATTTAAAGGAATTTTTCATTTTTATAGTTTCACTTTAAGCCTCATTAAATCAGTAAATCACTGCTCCTTTAAAAACGCTTGTTTAAAAAAAAATTTGCATTTGATTGGACACAGCCATCATGTGATCAGAAGGGCCAATCACAGAGCCCTCCTGCTGAGCGGTGTTGCCCTGTCTGGGGACACAGGCAGCCGTGCGATCTCGCTGCTTCTGAAGAATTTTCAGAAGGATCATTTAGAAGGAGGAAGCGCCCACCCAGTCGTATATGTGCAGTGGCCGGGGGGGAAGAGGTTAAATACTCAAGGGCATCTGTGACAGGTGTCCCTTTTTTTTCTTTCCAAATTCTTATATATCTACAGTATTATATAAATACAAGTTTAGTTAGGTAACAAAAATGGTTTCTTGAAACGGGAGGAGAGCTAAACGTTCTTTGAAGCTCCCATTGATTTTTTTTATACTATTATAAAATTGAAACCTGACCTTGTCTGCTTACAGGAGACACATGCTACCCCAGATATAGTTTGGTTTTTGACATGCCGTGGTGTAAATAAGGCAAATCATTCAACATACTCCTGCCAGAGGTGTATCTGTTTTGGTATATGGTGATGGTGGTTTCTCCTGTGAACAGGTAGAGATAGATACTGTAAATATGGGAGATATGTTTTTTTTGTACTGCAGACTTTTTAATAGGAAATTTGTGATTGCCAGTGTGTATAGTCTGCCCCCATACTCATGCAAGGTATGTCAGTTGTTTGAAAAAAATTTTAGTTGATATACTGCCTATTCCGATTTTATTGATGGGAGATTTTAATACTGGCTTTAATATCAGACAGGATCGGTTCCCTCCACCTAAGCAAGTTAAAACAGAATTCGTAACCCCTATGATTAGACATTGTGGGAAGATGCACGACCTCTGGCGTAAAACCCCATCCGGCAGAATTGCAATTTACCTGTTTTTCAAAAACCCACAATTATTTATCTTGCATCAATCTGATGCTGGGTTTTTTGGAAATTTTTAGGTACCTTATTTGTTTTGACATTTTTGCCAGGGGTGTGTCAGCTCACTCTCCTTGTCAGCTGCCCTCGGTGGTATTACAGGGCCCAGCCAGGTTCAGTGGAAACTCAACCCCTCCTGGCTTCAGATAATTGCTGCTCATGACTCTGTACAAAGGGTTTTAACTTCTTTTCTAGAAATTAATTTAAATACCGCTCCTCTCATGGCTTTGTGGGACACTATGAAGGCCTATTTTAGAGGCCTTCTTATTAAAGAAATTAGTGCTGTTAGAACTAATAGAAGGCAGAAGGTAAATCAAGCAAATTATCAGGTGATTGTTACTGAGACTGCCTATTTTTAAGTTCCAACTCTCAAAAATTGTTTGTCTTGGGAAGAGGCACAGTCCCAGTGTTAACTTCTTATGGAAAAAAAGCGCAGGTCAAGCTGTTTTTTTAACGCCTTGCTTGGGGAAAAGGGGAACAGGCAGGTCAATTTTTAGCTGCTATTGCTTGCTCACAAACTAATACCCCTATACAAGCGTTATAAGCTGGGTCGCTCTGTACTACTTCTGAGGGTAAAACAAAAGAAAGAAGAGAAACCAAAAGGCCAGACTTTAGAGGCAGATTGGACCACATTATTTGTAAAAAAGCAATATTTTATTTATGAACAAGAAAATATAAAAAATGCACATAGAAACATGCTGCTAAAAGCATGTGTACACATATATACAGAATATGGTCAACAAGGGCCTTTAGGTATATTTGTTGTTACATGATATCAAGTAAGTGAGCCCCTGTACGTCCAAGTGTTTCACTGATCTGCTTCTTCAGGACCCACAAAAGGGGAAAATAGAGGAAAAACAGGCCTCACTGTATAGATGGAAAAAATTGCATAGATATAAATCCTATTTTATTACATATGTTGTTGCTTATAGAAACACATATATATCATGGATTTGTCAAAATATTCACCTTGCCTGAATATGAATATGCATGTGTCACTTCTGAGGATGTTCTGGCAGTTTTTAGATCCTTTTATCAGGAGCTTTATAGCTCCAGAACAATTTAAATACTGTAAGTGTCAATTTATTTCAATTTTTAGATGGTTTTAACCTGCCTATCCTGTCCCAATCAGACAGATGTTTGCTGGATGCCCAAATAATTCTAGAGGAGTTGGAAATAGTAGTGGTATTACTCCATAAAGGAAAAGCTCCTGGGCTGGATAGCCTTCCTAATGAAGTTTATAAAGGAAAAGTGCACCTTTAAGTACGTATCCTTATCCCCCACCCCAGTATTTTTATTGTTATAAACAATATACCCATTAATAATTGAATCCATACTGTATTTCCTTATAAACTGCCAGACCCACCCAGGGTCAAGAAAGTAATTCAGGCTCTAGGGCTCTATTGAAATTGTGGTCTAGGAATTCCAGATCATATTATGTTTTATGAAATATTTTTTGGACACTGCATCATTGAATGTAGTAATGAACTATAATTTAAATCTTAAAGGCAGGGTGGGTGGATACTTCAACACTGAATGTAGTAATAAACTATCATTGAAATCCTACGGGCAGGATGTGTGGATTTTGGGGTTGCCTGGGCAAAATAAAGATAGTACACCTAATTGTGTATATGTCCTTTAATGTAATATTTCAGAATGATCATTTATTTATATTAAGATTATAAATTCATCTTGAATTTGGATTGTGCAATGAAACTCATTTGTGCCTGGCTAATTATTATATTGATTTGGAATATTTAATAGGTAATTATGTTTAAATGATTTAGATTGTAAATCATGCTGAGTGTAGGACCCCTGGAGAATTCTTAGGACAATATGATCAATTTTTAATTTGGTGTGAAGCAATGTGAATCGTGTTTTTGAAATTTAGAAGTAATTACTAAAGGATGAGTGCACTTTTAGTCCTTGTTTCTTCTTTTCTTTTATTCTTCAAGACTACGCATTTGTTCATCATCCTCTATTACAGATACACACCATAAGCCAGCACACACATATAGCAATAAATCCCTTCTATATTTTTTTCACCAACTGTTAGATGGCTTGAAGATTAGTTTGCACGCTGGCAGTGTGACAGGTGGGGGAGCAGTGTGACAGGTAGGGGGACAGTGTGAAAGGTGGGGGGCAGTAAAGTGGGGTCTAAGGGGGTCTGCTTCACATGGTAATATCACCTTTCACATTATACAAAAAAAATGTGGCTAACTTTACTGTTTTATTTTTTTTTTTAAATTCATGTAAGTGTATTTCTTCCCAAAAATGTGCTTTTGAAAGACCGCTGTGCAATTATCGTGTGACATAAAATATTGCAATGATCACCATTTTATTTTCTAGGGTCTCTGCTAATATAGATAGATAGATAGATAGATAGATAGATAGATAGATAGATAGATAGATAGATAGATAGATAGATAGATAGATAGATAGATAGATAGATAGATAGATAGATAGATAGATAGATAGATAGATAGATAGAGTATCTCACAAAAGTGAGTACACCTCTCATATTTTTGTAAATATTTTATTATATCTTTTCATGTGACAACACTGAAGAAATGACACTTTGCTACAATATAAAGTAGTGAGTGTACAGCTTGTAAAACAGTGTAAATTTGCTGTCCCCTAAAAATAACTCAACACACAGCCATTGATGTCTAAACCGCTGGCAACAAAAGTAAGTACACCCCTAAGTTACATGTCCAAATTGGGCCCAAAGTGTCAATATTTTGTGTGGCCACCATTATTTTCTAGCACTGCCTTAACCCTCTTGGGCATGGAATTCACCATAGCGTTACAGATTGCCACTGGAGTCCTCTTCCAATCCTCCATGACGACATCACGGAGCTGGTGGATGTTAGAGACCTTGCACCTTCTGTTTGAGAATGCCCCACAGATGCTCAATAGTGTTTAGGTGTGGAGACATGCTTCCAAAGAGAAAAAGTGACCGCACTCAGAGGTGAATAAACTTGAAGTGTTTATTCCCATTCATAAAAGACAACGGTGCATCGAACAGACATGGACACGGTTAACGCGTTTCACGACTCTGTAGGTCGCTTACTCAATAAGCGACCTATAGAGTCGTGAAACGCGTTAACCGTGTCCATGTCTGTTCGATGCACCGTTGTCTTTTATGAATGGGAATAAACACTTCAAGTTCATTCCCCTCTGAGTGCGGTCACTTTTTCTCTTTGGAAGCTTGATATCAGGTATCAAGTGCTGGAGGCCAATGGAGAGAGGGCTTCCCTTGCAGATAAGTGCCAAACTCCCCTGGAGATGAGACAGGAGGAGTTAGGCCCAAAGTCGCACAGGTCGCCTGCAGAGTTGCTTGCAGAAAAGGGTTCAGGGATACCGCTGTGGTGCTGCGGGGTTACTGCAGGCAGGTGGCACCTGTGAGATGAAGCAGGTACTTAGGATTGCTGAGACAGAGGGTGGTTGATTCAAGCCGAGGTTCGATGCCAGGTGGGTAGCGGAGGAGACAGGGTCAAGTGGTAGCCAAGGTCTGGACAGGTAGCAGGCAGAGGAGATCCGTTAAACAAGCTGAGGTCAAAGTCAGGGAGCAAGCTGGAGATGGAGGTGTAACAAGCCGAGTCAGGAACCAGGAATCACAGGAAACAGGAAACAGGATGTTGGTAGAAGCTGAAGATCAAACAGCACTTAGAGAAGGGCTGGCTTCCTTATAAAGGCCTAGGTTAGGGGCTGACAGAGTTGCTGGGTCCTAGAGCCCTTCTCTTATTCTGACGGATACTGGGTCCTAGAGCCCTCCTGCTATTGGTACCCTGACAGTGCCCCCCCCCAATGGGCAGCCTCCGGATGCCCAACCGGGCCATCTTCCTCGGATATCTGGCATGAAATTCCCGAAGGAGTCTAGGGGCATGGATGTTGACCTTTGGTTCCCAAGAGCTTTCTTAGGGTGGATACCCCTTCCATTTGATCAGATATTGGATTTGCCTGCCTTGTTTCCTGCAATCCAATATTGACTCCACCTCATATTCTGTTTCTTCACCAACAGTTACTGATGGTGGAGGAAGTTCCACTCTCCCAGGAAATGGATCTGGAATGGCCGTTTTTAGGAGAGAGGCATGAAAAACTGGGTGAATCCTATAAGAACCCGGCAGGGATAATTCAAAAGCCACTGGGTTTACCTCTCGTTTAATTGGAAACGGACCAATGTATTTAGGCCCCAGCTTCTTCGATGGGCAAGGCAGTTTCAGATTGGCTGTAGACAGCCATACCTCATCCCCAATTTTAAAGGAGGGATTCCCCCTGCGTTTCTTGTCAAAAAATTTCTTGTAGTCGGTTTGAGCCCTCAGTATGCATTCTTGAAGGGTTTGATAGTTTTCTGTATAAAAACAAGTCTGTCCTGGACCGCAGGTACTGCAGATTCGAATATAGTGTCAGGCAAGGCAAGTGGGTGGAATCCATAGTTGGCCCAGAATGGAGACTGGTTTGTGGCTGAGTGTAGTGAATTGTTTTAAGCAAACTCCGCAAATGGAAGCAACGAGGCCCAGTCATCCTGTGAAAAGGCTGAGAAACAGCGGAGGTACTGCTCCAAGGTTTGATTCGTACGCTCTGTTTGTCCATTGCTCTGAGGATGGTATGCTGATGAGAGGCAAAGTTCTATTTTCAGGGCGTTACACAGAGCTCTCCAAAACTTGGAGGTAAATTTCCTTGAGGAAGATGTGGGCAGTCTCAGTTGCTGAAGGAGTGCCTACCAAGGGTAGAAAATGGGCCATCTTCGACAGGCGATCCACCACCACCATAATGGCAGTAAAACCCTCCGAGGGCGGAAGCTCCACAATAAAATCCATCGAGATACCTTCCCATGGACGGTTAGGAATAGGTAAGGGTCTCAGTAGTCCCCAGGGCCTTATCTTGTCACCCTTGCTACGTAGGCACACAGAGCCGGATTTAACATAGGCTCTACAGTCTCGACTAAGTTTGGGCCACCAGAAGGACCGTTGGATGAGCTCACTTGTTTTACGAACTCCAAAGTGTCCGGCTAACTGGTGGTCGTGGTACGTCTTGAAGACCTGAAGCCTTGCCTCCTGAGGCACGAAGACCTTATCCTGGTGGCAGAGTAATCCATCTTGTTTCCTTAACGAGACCTGCTCAGATTCAGGGCATGAAGCAGAGGCTCGTTCAATGACCGATTTCAAGCTGGGTTGAATCAATAAAAAGTTCTGGGCCGAAAGAATAGTGCTCGGTGGAGCAGGTTCTGTGGATTCAGGGAACATCCGGGACAAGGCGTCTGCCTTCCTGTTCTTGGATCCAGGTCTATAGGTTAAATGGAAGTTGAATCTTGAGAAGAATAATGCCCATCTAGCTTGTCGGGGTCTTAGATGTTTGGCGGACCTAACATCTAAGACCTAACACCTAAGTTTTTGTGGTCCGTAAAAATCATGATCGGGTTATTGGCGCCCTCCAATAGATATCTCCACTCTTCAAAGGCCACTTTAATAGCCAGAAGTTCTCGGTCACCTACGTCGTAGTTTCTCTCAGCCTGGTTTAATTTCTTAGAGCAGAAGGCTACTGGGTGTAATAGAGCTTTTGGGCCCATCCGCTGAGAAATTACGGCTCCCGTCGCCACTTCAGAAGCATCTACTTCAAGAACGAAAGGGAGCGCTGGGTCCGGGTGTTGCAGCACCGGAGCTGAGGTAAACAAGGTTTTAAGTTTTTTCAAAGGCTACTTGGGCTTCCTGATTCCAGAGGAAACGGGTGTGGAGACGTGTGAGTTGAGTAATTGGGGCGATGATAGTGGAGAAGTCCTTAATAAATCTCCGGTAGAAATTGGCAAAGCCTACGAATCTTTGGACTCCCTTTCGGTCTGTAGGTGCAGGCCAGTCTAGGATTGCTGTGACCTGGGGATCCATAGAGATTCCCCCAACGGAGATTACGAGGCCCAAAAAATTAATAGATTGTTTTTCAAAATCGCATTTCTCTGCCTTGGCATACAAACCGTGCCTGCGGAGGGTACTCAATACCTTCTTGACGTGGATTCGGTGGAGCTTGAGAGAGGGGGAGAAGATCAGGATATCATCCAGGTAGACGATCAGAAATAAGTCAAGGTGGGGGGCGGAGCCGGCAGCCAGAGCGGATGGACGTGTGAGCCTTCTGCTCTGAACCTTGGGTCCTCTACAGCTATCCGCAGCGGCATCTGAAGCAGGAATTTCCGGCCAAAAATCACCCCACAGCACCCGAACGCCCGGAGCACACAATGGCATCGGCGGGGAAAAGAAAAGAGAGGGAGAAGCCGAGAAAACTGTCCTTCTTCACCCCAGCGCCGGGCCGCACCAGGCAAGATGGCGCCGCAACTAGACACAGCAGCAGGTCTCCACGAGGCACAGGGAGCTCCCATCCATCCCCACACGATCGGGACCATGGTGAGTCGGCTGATTTTCGGCCACTACAGCCACCCTCCCCTACAGCTAGCCCTGCTAAGCAGAAGATGAGATATACAGGGACACATACGTCAGAGGCTATGGACACTTCAGCAGGGGGGGGGGGGAGGATGACATAAATGAATGCGGCCTGAAGCTGGATGCATTCCCCACCACAGGGCAGCCCATTACTGACAGTGCAATGAAAGACTTAATACAAACACTGCGGGGAGCCCTACAAAAAGATATGGAATCGTATATGAAGGTTACTAACAGGAAATTGTCTGATATGAAAGAGAGAGTGGATTATGTGGAGACAAAGATGGATGAATTCACTGGGGCCCACAATGAACTGGTAGATGAGCACTTTGAGCTGGAGGAAGAACTGAGGCAGCTGAGATTAAAGGTGGCAGATATTGAAGATAGGTCCCGCAGAAACAATATAAAATTCAGGGGGGTTTCTGAGACTGTGAAACCGGCGGATCTCACCCCATATCTGCAGCAGTTGATGCTTAAGACTATACCGGACCTCTCTACTGCGGATGTGATTATCGATAGGGCTCATAGACTGCCTAAGCCAGCACATATTCCTGAATCAGTGCCAAGAGATGTGATAGCCAGGATTCACTTCTTCCATGTTAAAGATCAATTGATGGAGGTACTCCAGACAGAATGCTTCTCTTCCTGACCCATATGGAGGGATTGCGCTCTATGCTGATCTTTCTCAAGCCACGTTGGCGGCCCGCCATAATCTGGTCCCTATCACAAAAATTGAGGAACCACAAGATCCTCTATAAGTGGGGATTTCCGGCTAAATTAATGGTTACTATGAACAGCTCATCACATGTGATCCATTCTATGGCAAAAGGGCTTGATCTCCTGCGCCAGTGGGGGCTTCTCCCTAGGGAAGATAATCTGCAGGCTCAGGCTTCTGGATCAAGGGGCAGATCTAGTGCGAGCAAACCAAATTGAGTCTCATGGAAAACTTTGAGGATGTTGTTGAGAACAGAACACTTGCATCTCAGTAGTTTTTGTGTTTGATATGCAGGAGTTGGCTGGAGCCCTAGGACCCGGGCACGGCTCATGTTTCTTCACCCCAATCTCTAGTGTGCGATTTCTTGCACCCCGACAGTTCTGGAGAGTTACTCTATAGACGCTATGCTGATAGAAAGTTACCAGCTATGTTGGACAATGGTTGTGGCCTATTTATGTTTTCACCCCATGACTTATGCTTGTTCTCTTTCCCCTGCCTTTCCTTTTCCTGCCACTGGAGGGAGCCGGAGCACCACCAAAGGTTGTCATGTCACTTAGGTTGATGTCTTTTAATGTCAGAGGCCTGAACTACCCAGCGAAACGGAGAAATCTTTGGAAGACTGCATTGGAAATGAACTGTGATATCCTCTGCGTTCAAGAGACACACTTCGACAAGGACAGAGCCCCTAGATGCTCTCACCCCAAGTTTCCGTATGTATTTGTTTCAAACGCACAGACCAAACACAATGGAACATTGATTGCAATAAGGGACACGGTATCTTTTAAGTTGCTAGAGGAGCAGCACGACGACATGGGTAGATATGTTCTGCTGGTGGCGGAAATCAATGGGTCTCCTTATACCCTGCTGAACATATATGCACCCAACAAAAAAACAGTTAAATTTATAAAAAAAAATGGTTCATATGGCAAATAGTATTAAGCAGGGATCTGTGATTATTTGTGGTGACTTCAATGCTGTAATGTATTCAGATATTGATTGCTCCTCAGTGGGGCGGAGACGAAGAAATAAGTCAAGGTACTCTCGGAATATATCATTGACCAGGTGTTGAAATGTTGCGGGGCGTTGCATAACCCAAATGGCATTACGAGGTATTTGAAGTGGCCAAAGCGTGTTCTGAAGGCCGTTTTCCACTCGTCCCCCTCTCTGATGCAAACTAGATTATAAGCCCCTCTTAAGTCCAGTTTTGTAAATACCTGGGCCGCTCGAAACCTCTGGAACAACTCCAGAACGAGGGGAAGAGGGTACCTATTCTTGATGGTAATTTTGTTGAGCTCCCGGTAGTCGATGCAGGGTCTGAGGGAGTGGTCTTTTTTTTCAACAAAGAAGATGCCCGCGCCAGCAGGTGAGGAAGAGGGATGAATGAAACCTTTGGCTAGGTTCTCATCTATGTATTGTCTGAGAGCCTCCAATTCCACCTCGGACAAAGGGAAGATGCGCCCGAAGGGAATTTCCGCTCCAGGGAGCAATTCAATAGGACAGTCATATGATCGGTGTGGAGGCAAGGTTTCAGCTTTCTTTTTGTCGAAGACGTCAAAGTAGTCATGGTAGACTGAAGGGACTACTAGACTGGTGTCTGTTGCTGGTTGTATGGTCAGGCAGGTATGGGGGTTGGTTAGCGTGGGGATACCGCAATGCTGGTGGCAGTAGCTGGATGAGAAGGTGACCTCCCCTCGGGACCAGTCCACTGATGGGTTGTGGGCTTGTAGCCACGGGATTCCAAGAATAGCTGGAAAAATCGGAGAACTGATCACATCAAAACAGATAAGTTCCTGGTGCCCTGTGTCTGTGGTTGTGAGAATAGGGACTGTTTCTTGGGTAACAGGCCCTGAACTAGGTTGACTTCCATCAGCTAGGTGTGTGTCTAGTCTTTGATCCTTGGTAGTCAGAGGAATGTGCAGGTCTTTAGCCAGGTTTATGTCCAGGAAGCAGCTGAAAGCTCTAGAGTCAATTATTGCCCGCAGTTTGACCTCCCTTCCAGCCACCTGCAGAGAGATGGGGAGAATAATGTGAGTAGATAGTGATCCAGACAGCTGAAGATATGTAGGGTACAGATGCCTGGACTTACTTGGCCGAATCGGACAGTTGCGAAGGTAGTGTCCTGATGCTCCACAGTAGAGACAGAGATTGTTTTGCCGCCTGCGTCCTCTTTCTTCTGGGGTTAAAGCGGGTCGAAGCAGACCAATCTGCATTGGTTCTATATTGGAGGTATTTAGAGGAGCAGCGGCAGGAAGTTTTGGAGCCAGGATCTTGGGCAGTCCCCAGGTTGGCCGAAAGGTCTGAGAACGCTCAAAGCGTCGCTCCCGCAGACGCCTATCTAGCTGGATGGAAGTTTGGATCAGAGTCTCTAGCGTGGCGGGAGCTTCAGACCTAGCCAGCTCATCCTTGATTGTTTCGGATAGGCCTAAACGGAATTGATACTTCAAAGCTGCATCATTCCATCCAGTATCAGCTGCCCATCTACGGAACTCCCCAATGTAATCCTCTACTGGTCGTCTTCCCTGCACCAGGGAGTGAAGGGCAGACTCTGCGGTGACAGTTTTCTGTGGGTCATCATATAAAGTAGCCATGGCTTCAAAAAACATGGAGACTGAGTTCAGCACCTCATCCTTTCGTTCTAGGAGGTTATGGGCCCAGGATTGCGGTTCATCAGATAGAACTCGGACAGTTTCTGAAGCGAAGGTCCTAGGTTGCAGGGCAAAGTAAAGTTCACAGGCATTCCTGAAAGCTCTGAACCTCTGCCGGTCCCCTTAAAAATGCTCAGGAGTGGGAACTCTGGGCTCTGGAGGAGGCAGTATCACAGCGGGTGGAGCGGCAACAGCTGATGTGGAGGACGCTGGTGTAGAGGCGGGGCTAGAGGCTTGGTTGGATTCGGTGGAAGTCATGGAACCTGTGAGGGCATGGAACCGCCCCTCAAGTTGGAAGTAACCTTCCTGCAGATTTTTGACTGCTTTTGTCAGAGCCGCCATCTGCTGAGATAGGGTTTCAAGTGCAGAAGCACCTCTCTCGGCCTCAGACATCCTGGCTGTTTGATACTATCAGGTATCAAGTGCTGGAGGCCAATGGAGAGAGGGCTTCCCTTGCAGCTAAGAGCCAAACTCCCCTGGAGATGAGACAGGAGGAGTTAGGCCCAAAGTCGCACAGGTCGCCTGCAGAGTTGCTTGCAGAAAAGGGTTCAGGGATACCGCTGTGGTGCTGCGGGGTTACTGCAGGCAGGTGGCACCTGTGAGATGAAGCAGGTACTTAGGATCGCTGAGACAGGGGGTGGTTGATTCAAGCCAAGGTTCGATGCCAGGTGGGTAGCGGAGGAGACAGGGTCAAGTGGTAGCCAAGGTCTGGACAGGTAGCAGGCAGAGGAGATCCATTAAACAAGCCGAGGTCAAAGTCAGGGAGCAAGCTAGAGATGGAGGTGTAACAAGCCGAGTCAGGAATCAGGAATCACAGGAAACAGGAAACAGGATGTTGGTAGAAGCTGAAGATCAAACAGCACTTAGAGAAGGGCTGGCTTCCTTATAAAGGCCCAGGTAAGGGGCTGACAGAGTTGCTGGGTCCTAGAGCCCTTCTCCTATTCTGACGGATACTGGGTCCTAGAGCCCTCCTGCTATTGGTACTGTACAGGACGCCAAGGTTGGGTCCTGGACAGTCGCTATATATCTCCTATATTTGGGTTATGGTCCCTTTAAGGGAAGTTTAATGTTCAGGGGGTCACCCAGGACGGGTGAAAAATTCCTGGGAATAGTAAAAATCAGGAGGACTGACTCGCAGTTCTCTCTGTATAGTAAAGAGAGATATTTGGGACCCGGAATTTGGGGGGCTCTGTAGTGATATTCGGGTGGGAAAGAGCCCCCACCCCTGACCAAAAGGGATTCCAGTGCACACAGGGTTAAGACCCAGGAGAAGCAGACCTTAAGAGACAGGAAGCAGCAATAGGTGAGTGTGGGGGAGGAGTAGTTTGGTGTTTGCACCTGTCTGAAGGAGCTGCAAGTTTGCTGGAAGCTGCTGAGAGGTCTATTAAGGACTGTTACAAACCTTGGGGTGAAGACCCATCTACAAAACCGTATGTGCCTTTTTTTTCTTGCTTTATTCCTTTGTGCTGAAGAAAAGCGGACTTTATTTTGTGTTTGATTTATGCACTGCTGGAAGCCTGTTTAAGTTTGCTGAAATAAAGCCTTTTTGTTTATGTTTTAAATGGTTGTGCACTCAATCCGGTGGAGCTAGAACCCCCAAACTTTACAGTACCCTGACACTTGATTACTGGATGGCGGATCCGACCAGCACCTGGGCATTTGTGCCTCACCTGAGCGGCTTTTCCTGTGTTGTTTGAACGATCTCTCCATGAAGACATGCTTGGCCAGTGCATCACCTTTACCCTCAGATTCTTTAGCAAGGCAGTGGTCATATTGGAGGTGTGTTTGGGGTCGTTATCATGTTGGAAAACTGCCCTGCGTCCCAGTCACCAAAGGGAGGAGATCATGCTCTGCTTCAGTATGTCCCAGTACATGTTGGCATTAATGGTTCCCTCGATGAACTGTAGCTCCACAGTGCCGGCAGCACTCATGCAGCCCCAGACCATGACACTCCCACCACCATGCTTGACTGTAGGCAAGACACACTTGTCTTCGTACTCCTCCTCACCTGGTTGCTGTCACTCACGCTTTACACCATCCGAACCAAATAAGTTTATCTTGGTCTCATCAGACCACAGGACATGATTCCAGTAATCCACGTTCTTAGTCTGCTTGTCTTCAGAAAACTGTTTGCAGGCTTTCTTGTGCATCATCTTTAAAGGATTTAGCTTCCTTCTGGGAAGACATCCATGCAGACCAATTTGATTCAGTGTGCAGCGTTTGGTCTGAGCACTGATAGGCTGACCCCCCACCCCTTCAATCTCAAGCAATGCTGGCAGCACTCATACATCTATTTCCAAGAGACAATCTCTGGATAGAACGTTGAGCATGTGCACTGAACTTCTTGGGTCGACCATGGTGAGGCCTGTTCTGAGTGGAACCTGTCCTGTTAAACTGCTTCAGCTCAGTTTCAGGTTCTTGGCAATCTTCTTGGCAATCTGTTATCTGAATTGCTTTATAAATTTCCTATTCCATGTATGCAAAGATGGGAGATAAATATTGATGTGGCATTGGGGGACATATGGGACTGTACAGCTGGTTTTGATATCTCCAGCCTACAGAGTGAAGCAACTTTTCATTCTGAATAGGGTATGTCGTACTCCGGAGCTGTTGCATAGGGTAGGTAGAAGAGAAAATTCTGAATGCACAAAATGTGCCAAATCTCCTGGCTCCTTTATGCATCTCTTCTGAACCATTGTCACAAGGTAGGATGGATCTATACTTTCATATTGTTTATGCCCAATTCTGACCCTACCACCTTAGAGTCACTGCTGAAATCAAGACTCCTCAGATCAGGCAATGTTTTTCCAATCTTCTATTGTCCAATTTTGGTGAGCCAGTGCGAATTGTAGCCTCAGTTTCCTATTCTTAGCTGACAGGAGTGGTCTTCTGCTGCTGCAGCCCATCTACTTCAATGTGTTGTGTGTTCAGAGATGGTATTCTGCATACCTTGGTTGTAACGAGAGGTTATTTGAGTTACTGTTGCCTTTCTATTATCTTAAACCAATCTGCCCAATGTTCTATGATATCAACAAGGCATTTGTGTCCACATAGCTGGCACTCACTGGATATTTTCTATTTTTTGGACCATTCTCAGTAAACCTTAGAGATGGTTGTGTGTGAAAATCCCAGTAGATGAGCAGTTTTTTTTTTTTTTTTTTCCAAATAGTGTTTATTGAAATTCGCATCAAAACAAAACATACAAACAGTATGCAATATACAGTTGCTCACTCAACAACAGATAAAACAGTGGGTAAGGAATAATCAGTAGATGAGCAGTTTTTTTAAATACTCAGACCAGCCCATCTGGCACCAACAACCATCTAACATTCATAGTCACGTAAATCCCCTTTCTTCCCCATTCTGATGCTTCAGCAAGTCATCTTCACCACATCTAGATGCCTAAATGCATTGAGTTGCTGCCATGTGATTGGCTGATTAGCAATTCGTGTTACCAAGCAATTGAACAGGTATACCTAATAAAGTGGCTGGTGATGGTGAGTATATATATTTATTGTGAGTGGGGGACAGGTAGCAGGTACAAAGCTCCCTGGGATAAGCAGTCTCTTAGGCACAGATACCAAATCCAAGAAGGTAGTGACAAAACAGTGCATTGCTTATTTGTGACATTTACAAATCTATATTCAAGTGCTGTGCAGTGTCTCAGAAAGCAAACAGGAACAAAAATAACAAAATAAAAACCTAGCTGTGTCTCGGCACTAACGATACAGAAATACAGGTGCTAACTACCAGCATGAGCAAGCCTACAGCTTGTCAGCTTCCACATATACAGCTTGTAAGTTTTTACCAACCTCTTGCTCTCACAGACAGGAGGTGTTTGATTTATCGGGATGAGAGCACTGTTTGTCTGTCTCAGGTGAGCATAAATTGGCCTAGAGGAGAGGACCAAGATCCGAACTGGATTGTGAATCGGAGATCCCTAAATGTGTATGAAAGGAGCCTGAGAGATGTATAAACCTCCAACAGGACTTTTCCTGTCTTTCTCTGGGATTCTCTGCTACTATATATATATATATATATATATATATATATATATATATATATATATATATATATATATATATATATATACACACCTGTGTAGCTAATATGTGTCCTGGTTTAAAGGGATGAGGTGGTAACCCTACTTTCCATTAATTCTAGCTTACCTCACTCTCTTTATAGCTGTTTATACACACTGCTTGATTACTTCTGCCTTACTTCCCAGTTAGACTTCAGGTCATGACACAGGAAGGAGTTGAGCAGCTGACCTCATTAGCACACACCCTGCATCATCTACCCTCATCTGGTCAACTCCTTCCTGTGTCATCACCTAAAGTCTGACCAGGAAGTAAGGCAGAAGTAATCAAGCAGTGTGTATAAACATCTATAAAGAGAGAGAGGTAAGCCGGTGTAGAATTAATGGAAAGCTATTTTATTTTTGCAAAATAAGTACAATAATTCTATATTGGTACATAGGGGAGCTGGAATTTAGAAAAAAAAATGTGAACAAAGGAGAACTTAGGCTTTAAGCTTTGACAATAAAACCTGGAAGCTGATTGGTTAACTATGCACAGTTCCACCAAATTCTGTAAACACCAGTTTTAGAAAATCCCACCAACTGTGTCAGCACACACAATTAAATTAAATAAATTAAACACATAAATATGAACATATATTAAAAAACTTGTATTTTAAGCACAATATCAGTGCTGCTCATGAGCAACATTATACCAGTAAGAAAGTTCTGATCGGCCAGTCCAAGTGAGTGGTAAAGTCAGGGAGTCCTAGATCGGAACTTTCAGACTGGTATACTGCTGGTTTTGTTCATGAGCAGCACTGATGTTATTCTTAAAATATGTTGCTTTTTTTAACCCTTTGATTTATATAAAGTAAGAGTTACAATTTTACATTATTTGTAACACATCCATTTTGTTTATTCTTCCCACATGCAATATATGTCTTCTTGATGGTGGAGAGGAGGTTGGTTGATCTCTGTGCCTAATTTGTAGATACATGTACTATCACAGCTTTCATGAATGCTCAGTGCATGGGAGTCATTGTTTTTTTGTCTTTGATTCACAGTGGTGGTGTGCAATGATCCTATAATCTATTTCTGGGAGAGATTTTCTTTTCACAAGCGCATTGGAAAACAATTCTGTGTAGACTTTGTAACAGTTTGTCATGCCCACCATGTCAATTTACTTATTTATGGCTTTTTTTTTTCACTTAAGGGATTTTGTATAATTATTTTCACATAGATGGTTTAGCACAGAACACTTATTTTCATATTATTGTTTATCTTGACTCAGTATATTCTGCAGGCAACTTACCATTATTATTTTGCGGTGACCCAAATTAGGATTATACAATTTTTATTTCTGATAAACACACAACCAGTGCCAGTGTTTCAAGTGTGACTTATCATGGCCAGTACCAGTGTTGACTCTTAAGTAGGGATGAGCTTCGAGTTCCAGTCTAACGTAAGTTCAACATGAACATTGCCTGTTCGCTCATTCATTGAATGACGAAATTATGTGCTTCTTCGTGGGAAATTTGAGTGCCCGCATCCATAATACACTGCTCACGTGCAGTCCATCTCTGCCATGATTGGACAAAGGAAAGTTGCCTTTAGTCAATCATGGCTCAGGGGCTAAGTACATGCCCCACACTATATAAAGGCTGCTCACACAGTAGCCGCATGTAGTGTGAAGTGGTTGAGGCAGAGGGAGGATCGTGATTGAGGCAGGGAGAGGAAAGTGATTTGCAGTTTATCAGACAGTGCAGTGTAGTCAGCAGAGACATTGCTAGCAGTGAGTTAGGCAGGGAGAGGATCGTGATTGAGACAGGAGAGGTAAGTAATTTGCAGTTTATCAGACAGTGCAGTGTAGTCTAATTAAGAAGACATTGCTAGTAGCAGTCATTTAGGCAGGGAGAGAGATTTGTGCTTTTTACAATTTAAAAGATCAGATAGTGAAGTATATTCAGCAGTGCAGTATATACCATAGACCATATACCATACATTGATATCTATCTATCTATCTATCTATCTATCTATCTATCTATCTATCTATCTATCTATCTATCTATCTATCTATCATTAATTGATTATATATTAGGCCACTGAGTATCTATCGATCAGTTCAGTATAGAGCACACATTGATCTCTATATATATATATATATATATATATATATATATATATATATATAGGACAATTGTTTATATATTAGGCCATTGAGTATCTATCGGTCAGTGCAGTATAGAGCATACATTGACCTCTCTATATATACTGTATAGGACAATTGATTATATATTGGGCCATTGAGTATCTAGTGGTCAGTTCAGTATAGAGCATTCATTGATATCTATACATATAAAGGACAATTCAGTATCTATCGGTCAGTTCAGTATAGACCATATATTGATACCTACATATATATAGGCCACTTGAGTATATATCAGGCCATTCAGTGTCTATCGGTCAGTTCAGTACATATCAGCAGTGCATTATATATATATAATATATTGATCAACCAGTAATAAACCCCCCCCCCCAAAAAAAAAAAAATCCACATCATGTCAGAAAGGCAGATAAGGAGAGGCAGACGCTCACAGGCCATTAAAAGAGGGCAAGCAGCCTCTGTGTCCACAGTAAAAAGTGGTGGTCACAGACATGGTGCATCCACTGCAGGTGGGGCACGCCCGTCCTTTTTTTTCCCGCGCTGACTGTGTTATTCAGCCACAACATGTAGAAGAGTTGGTGGAGTAGATAAATAAGCCATCCTCTGACACCCAAGCTCATAATAGTTTGCCTTCCATCGCAGCTGCCAAAGTGGCCCATTCTACAGGCTCCTTCTCCACGGCTACTCCTTCTGTTGCCCCACCATCATGCACGGAGGAGTCATCTGAACTATTTGATCAAAACCTGCATTGAGAGGGATGATGGTATAGCGATGAGTGCCACAGAGACTTGCACCCAATCTGCTAGCAGTACACCACCACTTGATTGGAGCAGCAGGCACATTTTACGACCCCAGTTGCTGAACCATAGAAAGAAATATTAACCCAGCCATCCACATGCTCAGCGTCCTAATGCTAGCTTGGCCAAATTGCTAGCATTACAGTTGCTGCATTTTCATTTGGTAGACTCGGCTCCCTTTCGCAAATTTGTGGAATGTGCTGTACCACAGTGGCAGGTACCAAAAAGACATTTATTTTTGCGTAAGGCCAGTCCAGCTCTCTACCGTCATGTGGAAGGTAGTGTTTTGGCCTCGTTGGACAGAGCAGTAAGCAGGAAGGTTCACATTACTGCTGACTCTTGGTCCAGCAGGGATGGACAAGGAAGTTACATTTTCTTCACGGTGCACTGGGTAACACTGCTGGCAGCTGGGAAGGATGCAGGACAGGGTTCAGTGCTGTAGCTTGTTTTGCCACCAGACCTCCAAAAAGCTGGTGCTGGTTCTGTCACATCAGGCAACTCCACCACCTCCTCCTCTTCTTCTTCCTCCATGTCCTCTTCTGCTCAATTGTCCTCTGAAGCAGCAGTGCTCCCTAAGAGTGAAAGGGGCTATGCAAGCAGTCAGGCTAAAAGATGCCATGCAGTGCTTCAGTTGGTCTGTCTAGGGGATAGAAGTCACGCCAGGGCAGAGACTCTGTCAGGTCTGCAGGGGCAGGCTCAGAGATGGTTGATGCCACGACAGCTTGAGCCAGGAATAGTTGTATGGGACAATGGCACCAACCTTCTCTCCGCCCTCCAACAGGGACACTTGATACATGTTCCATGCTTGGCACATGTTCTGAATCTGGTGGTGCAGCATTTCTTGACCAGATACCCAGGCTTCCAAGATCTCCTAAGGCAGGCCAGGAAAGTCTATGGCCATTTCCGGCATTCATACAATGCCAGTGCTCGCTTATATGACATTCAACGGAATTCAACCTGCCCTCCCAACTGCCTAATTTGTGACATGGCCACCAGGTGGAACTCAACATTGGCATTGCTGCAGTGGCTGTACATGCAGCAGAGGGCCATCAATGAGTACCTCTGTGAGTATGGCACAAGGACGGGCTCAGGGGAGCTTGGCTTTTTTCGCCACGCCAGTGGCTTTTGATAAAGGATGTATGCACCATCCTGTCACCATTTGAGGAGGGCACAAGGATGGAGAGCTGGGACGATTCATGCATCAGTGACACTATCCCTCTAGTCTACCTGCTGGAGCATACGCTTCGTGGAATCATGGACAGGGCACTTGAGGCAGAACAGTGGGAGGAAGAGGAGGACTTCCTTTCCTCACAAGGTCCCCTTTATGCAGATATTATTCCTGCAGGGACACAAAACACCCAGAAGGAAGAGGAGGAGAAGGATTGTGGCAGCATGAATGTAGAGTATAGCATACAGCAGTCATCAAGGGATGGTTGTCATTCCCCAGAAACCCCAGGAGTTGTACGTGGTTGGGGAGAGGTTGCTCCTGCTGACAATGTCATCCGTAGTACCCAGAGGACTAAAACTTACGTTGCATGGGCTCCCTGATTCTGCAAAGCCTGCAAAATGACTTGAGGATTTGTGCTATCAAAGAGAGGGATAATTACTGGTTGGCAACCCTTCTTGATCCATGTTACAAGAGTAAAGTTGAAGAGCTCATCCTGCCTTTGCAGAGGGAGTAGAGGATGAAACATTTTGAGGAGGCCTTGAAAAAAAATTGTGTAGCACCTTTCCAGACACTGGGAACTTAAAATTCTCTGGACATGATTCTGAGGCATCGTTCAGCCAAATGAGGAGCAGTGGAGAAAGCAGCCAGCTGACCGATGCCTTTAAACAGTTCTTTAGTCATCAGCAGCACCCAGGGCTGTTAGGTTTAAGCAACCATTGGCAGCATCTCCATCATATGGTTCATGATTATCTAGGGGCAAGAGCAGACTTAGAGACCTTTCCAAGTGAGCACCCACTGGGATACTGGGTCTTGAAGATGGACCACTGGCCAGAGCTTGCTCAATATGCAATGGAGCTACTGGCCTATCCTGCTTCGAATGTGTTTTCTGAACAGACGTTTAGTGCTGCTGGAGATTTTGTGATGGATAAAAGAGTGCATCTGTCCACAGACTCTGTTGACCAGCTGACTTTTATCAAAATGAAGTCCTAGATCAACAGCAGCTATCAAGCCCCCGATTCTGATGTAACTGATTGAATTTGCTAGGGGTCTGCCATCCCTTGAAGACTGTATATGCTGCCTTTCCTTTTCCTCAACCTTGATTCTGCTAGCTTCCAACAATGTTTTTGGTTTAGGTCTCCACCAACCCCCAAGGCCTACTTTTTCTGCACTTGTATGACAGGTGCATACAAATTAAATGTCATATGTAACGTTTAACAGCAGGCCCTGTCCCTGTGCCCCACGCCCAGCAAGAATAACTGTGCGTGTTTACAGTGTTCAGGCACCACCAACACCAAAGGCCCAATTTTTGTCACCTGTATGACAAGTACATGCAATTTCAAATTGGTATGGAATTCTTACCAGCAGGTCCCGTTCCTGCGCCAAGCATGAGTAACTGTGAGGGGTTATGGTGTTCAGGCGCCACCAACACCAAAGGCCCAATTTTTGGCACCTGTATGACAAGTATATGCGATTTCAAATTTGTTTTGAATTCTTACCAGCAGGTCCGTTCCTGCACCCAGCAAGAGTAACTGTGAGGGGTTATGGTGTTCAGACACCACCAACACCAAAGGCCCAATTTTAGTTTCAGTTCCTGCCGATACTGACCTTCCAGGTCCCCATCACTGCAGCAGGTTTGCATAGCCACCACCCAACCTTGGCCAGGTCAGATGACAGAACAGCGCCCCCACTAGAACACTTGATCTTTGCCAATTTCAAATTGGTATGGAATTTTTAAAAGCAGGGCCGTTCCTGCACCCAGCAAGAGTAACTGCGAGGGGTTGCGGTATTCAGGCACCACCAACACCCAAGGCCCAATTTTTCTGCACCTCTATGACAACTGACAAGTAGAGTTGAGCGGACACCTGGATGTCCGTGTTCGGCGGGTTTGGCCGAACTTGAAAAAAAAGTCCGGGTCCGTGTCCCGGACTTTTTCCGAACTTTACCCGGACACCGAACCCCATTGAAGTCAAAGGGGACCCGAACTTTCAGGCACTAAAATGGCTCTGAAACACCAATGGAAAGGGCTAGAGTGCTGCAAATGGCAGCAAAACGTAGTTAAGAGCATGGCAAGTGCTCTGCAAACAAATGTGGATATGGAAATAACTTAAAACAACAAAAAAAAACAGAAAAATAAAACAATTTTCTTCATCTGTGACGGACGAGGCCCATATGGAGTAGGAGGGAGGTTGAGGTGGCGGTGGATGTGGCGGTGTAGGTGGAAGGGGCGGTGGAGGGGGACGAGGTAGCCAGCACTGATTTATTTCAGTCGTTTTAAATTAGGGTACACACCAAAACAGTGAGAAAGATCAAAAATATAACAATGGCTGGGTAAGGTCGGTATCCATCTCTATTCTGCACAAGGTACGGAGAAGTCCTGTGGGATCCATGCCTGGTTCATTTTAATGAACGTGAGCTTGTCCACATTGTCTCTGGACAGGCGGCTGCGCTTGTCTGTGATAACGCCCCCAGCCGTGCTAAATACACGTTCAGATAATACACTGGCTGCAGGGCACGCCAGCACCTCCAAGGCGTAAAGGGCAAGCTCAGGCCATGTGCCCAATTTGGAGACCCAGAAGTTGAAGGGGGCAGACCCGTCATTCACTACATGTAGGCGTGTGCACACATACTGCTCCACCATGTTGGTGAAATGCTGCCTCCTGCTAAGACGTTCCATATGAGCTGCTGGTGCTGCTGTTTGTTGTGGCGTGCTGACAAAGCTTTTCCACATTTCGGCCATGCTAACCCTGCCTTCTGAGGTGTTGGCGGTGCCCTGGTTGCGTTGGCGACCTCTTCCTCCTCTGCCTTGGCCTTGTGCTTCCACTGTGGCCCCGCTGTCATGTGGGAATGCCAGCAGCATCGCGTCTACCAGCGTGCGCTTGTACTCGTGCATCTTGCGATCACGCTCCAGTGAGTGAATTAAGGACGGTACGTTGTCCTTGTAACGGGGATCCAGCAGCGTGGCCACCCAGTAATCAGCACAAGTTAGAATGTGGGCAACTCGGCGGTCGTTGTGGAGACGCTGCAGCATGTAATCGCTCATGTGTGCCAGGCTGCCCAGAGGCAACGAAAGGCTGTCCTCTGTGGGAGGTGTATCATCTGTGTCCTCTGTATCCCCCCAGCCACGCACCAGTGATGGCCATGAGCTGGCCTGGGTGCCACCCTGCTGTGAACATGGTTCCATCTCCTCCTCCATCTCCTCCTCTTCATCCTCCAGAACTGTGCCCCTGCTGGACAATTGTGTCTCTGGCGTTTGTGTGTGCAGGAACCCACCCTCGGAGCCACTTGGGAATGACTGCCCTGAAAGCCTTGGAAATGTTACCTCTTCATCCTCCTCCTCCTCATCCTGTGCCACATCCTCTCCCATCATCGCCCAAATCGTTTTTTGAAGGAGGCATAGAAGTGGGATAGTTAAGTTGACAACGGCGTCATCGGCACTGGCCATGTTGGTGGAGTACTCAAAACAGCGCAACAAGGCACACAGGTCTCGCATGGAGGCCCAGTTATTGGTGGTGAAGTGGTGCTGTTCCGCAGAGCGACTCACGCGTGCGTGCTGCAGCTGAAACTCCACTATGGCCCGCTGCTGCTCGCACAGTCTTTCCAGCATGTGCAAGGTGGAGTTCCACCTTGTGGGCACGTCACATATGAGGCGGTAAGCGGGAAGGCCGAAGTTACACTGTAGCGCTGACAGGCGAGCAGCAGCAGGGTGAGAACGCCGAAAGTGCGCACAGACGGCCCGCACTTTCTGCAGCAGCTCTGACATATCGGGGTAATTTTTAAGGAACCTCTGCACCACCAAATTCAGCACATGCGCCAGGCAAGGGATGTGCGTCAAACCGGCTAGGCCCAGAGCTGCTATGAGATTTCGCCCGTTATCGCACACCACCAGGCCGGGCTTGAGGCTCGCTGGCAGCAACCACTCATTTGTCTGCTCTTCCATGCTCCTCCACAACTCCTGCGCGGTGTGTGGTTTTGTTCCCCCAAACAGGCAAGTTTTAAAACTGCCTGCTGTCGTTTACCCCTGGCTGTGCTAAAGTTGGTGGTGAAGGTGTTAAGCTGACCGGATGAGGAGACGGTAGAGGATGAGGAAGCGGAGTAGGAGGAGTTAGGAACAGGAGGCAAACTGAAGCGCCCTGCAATCCTCGGTGGTGGAAGGACATGCGCCAAATTGCTATCCGCCTCAGGCCCATCCGCCACTGCATTTACCCAGTGTGCCGTTAGGGAGATATAACGCCCCTGACTGTGCTTACTGGTCCTCGTATCGGTAGTTAGGTGGACCTTGGCACAGATGGCGTTGCGCAGTGCACACCTGATTTTTTCCCCCACTTGGTTGTGCAGGGAAGGGATGGCTTGCCTGGAAAAGTAGTGCGGCTGGGCACGACGTACTGTGGGACAGCCACCGACATAAGGTTTTTAAAACTGTGCGTCTCCACCAGACAGAATGAGAGCATTTCAAAGGCTAAGAATTTTGAAATGCTGCCATTCAGGGCCAGGGATCGCGGGTGGGTAGGGGGGTACTTCCTCTTCCTCTGAAGTGTTTGGGAGATGGAAAGCTGAACGCTTCCATGGGACATTGTGGAGATGGTTGGTGACCCAGGTGGTGGTGTTGCTGACAGATCGTCTGTTTGGGGGTGGCAGGTGCCGGTATCACTACAGAGGTGGATGAAGAGGCAGAGACTGCAGCAGAAGAGGAAGCAGGAGGAGCCAGAGACCTTTCTTGGTTTTGAAGGGGTCTACTCCACTGCAGCTCGTGCTTTGCACTCAGATGCCTGATCATGCAGGTTGTGCTCAGGTTGAGAAGGTTTATGCCTCGCTTCAGGCTCTGATTGCACAGGGTGCAAACCACTCGTGTCCTGTCATCAGCACATTTTCTGAAGAACTTCCACGCTAAAGAACACCTTTTGAGCTGGCTTTGGTGCGCTCGGTCCCTTGCTGCGTTGGGCAGTAGCAGGCGTAGTGTCTAGGGCACGGCCGCTCCGCTTCTGCACTCTGCTCCCTCTTCTGCTGTGCTGGTGGCTCTGTGCGACCACCGCCTCTTCCTCCAAACTACTCAGGTCACCTGCATGACCTTTATTCCATGTGGGGTCGAGGACCTCATCGTCCTCCACATCATCCTCCACCCAGTCTTCACCCCTGCCCTCCTTGTTGGTCTCCACAATTCTGAGTGCCGCAGCAGTTGGCACCTGCGTTTCGTCATCATCAGAGACGTGCTGCGATGGTCCTTCCATGTACTCATCTTGAGAAATAAGTGGTTGGGCATCGCTGCACTCAATCTCTTCCACTTCTGGGGCAGGGCTAGGTGGATGGCCCTGGGAAACCCTGCTGACAGAGTCATAAAAAAGAAGAAGAGACTGCTGAATGACTTGGGGCTCAGACTGCTTGCCTGATTTGCAAGGGGGTGAGGTGAAAGACGGTTGGACCACGGCTGCAGGTGCCAACTCTGACCTTTCTGCAGTAGACTGGGTGGGAGACAATGTGAAGGAACTGGAGGCACTGTCAGCAGCAAACCAATCTACTATCGCCTCTACTTGTTCTGGCCTCAACACTTGTAGAGGCGCATGATGCCCTACCAAATACTGCTGCAGGTTCTGTCGCCTACTCACACTTGAGGAAGGTGTTTCACTTGTGTGTGTAGCTGGCACAGATCGACCACGTCCTCTCCTTGCAACAGGAGCTCTACCAGCAGCACCACGACCCAGGCCACGGCCCATATTTGACGGTCTCCTCATATTTCTTTAATTTATGATCTTGCCCTAGAAAGGTGTTTATTGAATAGTGGAACAAAACAACAACAGTATCTCACGGGTGTATCTCACAGTCAAATATGCAAACTATGCCGCAATTTAATTTTTTTTACCCCAAAAGGGTGTTTATTAAATAGTGGAATAGAAAAACCGTATACAAATACAACAGGTGTATCTCACACTCAAATATGCAAAGTATGCCGCAATTTAATTTTTTTCACCCTAAATGATGATGGTACCCCTGATGATAACCCCTTAAATCACCCCTGATGATGTCATACCTTTGACGAAACCGGTCGGGTGAAGCCAATCGTGACCCTACCACGCCCCCAATAGCCGGCTACCAAGGATCTCCATACTGCAAGAGATGTTTGCTCGCTCTTAGCTGTTTTTCACATGCCTTGATGCTCTACTAAAAACGTGAGTGCACTGTTTGCTTTTACTTGGAATAAAAAAAATTTAAAATGGAGTTACGCTATGTCCCTGCATATATTTTTATCTTTTGACTTTATGATGTGGATATCGTGTGTGAGTGCATAGAGAGACACCTTGTGGCTTATTGCGGTATTACCAACAAATTCCATTGCCTGGATATAGAGGAGAGATGCTGTATCTGGATCCATAAGGAAATATCCGGTGACTATCCCTGGTTTTACACATAAGCTCGTTTTGGTCAGCTCATTAGGTTGAGAGACCATATAGCTCTGGTAAGCAGCCATCTTGTTTTTTGTATCTGGTGATCTGCACGTCGGTGTCTCCCCTATCTTCTTAAAAAGTGTCATCTGGATTCAGCCTCTGGGACCTTTTTTTGGTTGATTTCTTCTGAACACCATTTTCACGTTCTAAAGCTACGGACTTTATTGGGACTTAAAACACCCTTTTTTCTTCACACTGATAATTCATAATTTGTGTGCACATTTTTGCTTTTCATTCTAGATTGTATCATATATTAAGTATTTGATAGATCAGCACTTTTCCATTTATTTGGGAGATTTCTTTTGTAGCGCAGCACATTTTTTGATTGCATATTTTGTCTGTACTTCTATGTTTCCTTTGTGCAGCAGCTCACTATAATAATTGCCATCACACTTTCTTGATTAGCGCAGAAAATCCCATCACTTCAGATTAAAAACATATACATATAAAACCTTTGCATAGAGAAATACATACAGTGGGTACAGAAAGTATTCAGACCCTTAAATTTTTCACTCTTTGTTATATTGCAGCCATTTGCTAAAATCATTTAAGTTCATTCTTCTTCCTCATGAATGTACACATAGCACCCCATACTGACAGAAAAACACAGAATTGTTGACATTGTTGCAGATTTATTAAAAAAGAAAAACTGAAATAACACATGGTCCTAAGTATTCAGACCCTTTGCTCAGTATTTAGTAGAAGCCCCCTTTTAATCTAATACAGCCAGGAGTATTTTTGGGAAAGTTGCAACAAGTCTTTCACACCTGGATTTGGGGATCCTCTGCCATTCCTCCTTGCAGATCCTCTCCAGTTCTGTCAGGTTGGATGGTAAACGTTGGTGGACAGCCATTTTTAGGTCTCTCCAGAGATGCTCAATTGGGTTTAAGTCAGGGCTCTGGCTGGGCCATTCAAGAACAGTCAAGGAGTTGTTGTGAAGCCACTCCTTCGTTATTTTAGCTGTGTGCTTAGGGTCATTGTCTTGTTGGAAGGTAAACCTTCGGCCCAGTCTGAGGTCCAGAGCACTCTGGAGAATGTTCTTGTCCTGGATATCCCTGTACTTGGCCGCATTCATCTTTCCCTCGATTGCAACCAGTCGTCCTGTCCCTGCAGCTGAAAAACACCCCCACAGCATGATGCTGCCACCACCATGCTTCACTGTTGGGACTGTATTGGACAGGTGATGAGCAGTGCCTGGCTTTCTCCACACATACCGCTTAGAATTAAGGCCAAAAAGTTCTATTTTGGTCTCATCAGACCAGAGAATCTTATTTCCCACCATCTTGGAGTCCTTTAGGTGTTTTTTTAGCAAACTCCATGCGGGCTTTCATGTGTCTTACACTGAGGAGAGGCTTCCGTCGGGCCACTCTGCCATAAAGCCCTGACTGGTGGAGGGCTGCAGTGATGGTTGACTTTCTACAACTTTCTCCCATCTCCTGACTGCATCTCTGGAGCTCAGCCACAGTGATCTTTGGGTTCTTCTATACCTCTCTCACCAAGGCTCTTCTCCCCCGATAGCTCAGTTTGGCCGGACGGCCAGCTCTAGGAAGGTTTCTGGTCGTCCCAAACATCTTCCATTTGAGGATTATGGAGGCCACTGTGCTCTTAGGAACCTTAAGTGCAGCATAAATCTTTTTGTAACCTTGGCCAGATGTAGAACCATCTCAAGGATGATCAGAAGAAATGGAAAGCACCTGAGTTAAATATATGAGTGTCACAGCAAAGGGTCTGAATACTTAGGACCATGTGATATTTCAGTTTTTCTTTTTTATTAAATCTGCAACAATGTCAACAATTCTGTGTTTTTCTGTCAGTATGGGGTGCTATGTGTACATTCATGAGGAAGAAGAATGAACTTAAATGATTTTAGCAAATGGCTGCAATATAACAAAGAGTGAAAAATTTAAGGGGATCTGAATACTTTCCGTACCCACTGTATATGTATAAATATAAATATAAAACATACAATATGCATGACCTACATGATACATGCAATAAAGTTCCAAAAGAAAAACTGAATAATAAATAGAACAGATCTATTAACTATTAGAGATAAAACAATTCAAATCAAAATTGGCATTTAAACCTCCTGGTGACAGCACATGGGTCAGATAAATCCAGAAGGATTCTCTGCGACTCAATTGTCGCACGAAATTCCCACCCCTCCAATGATGGGCTGTTTTTTCAATGCCCCAAAATTTTAAACTGGTAGGGTTGCAATTGTGGTTTTTTCTTAAAGTGTCTCGGCAAGCTATGATTAGTCTTTCCTTTCCTGATCTTACTCATATGCTCACCTATGCGTACATGGAGCGGTCTAGTAGTTCTACCCACGTATTACAACCCACACCCGCACTGGAGCATATAAACTACACCCCGTGTGGTGCAGGTGACAAAATCTTTTATTACGTGGGTCTCATGAGTGGCAGTAGCAATAAACTCCTTTCTCCTTTTTAGATTTGCTTTAGAAGTCTTACAAGCGGCACATCTGCCACAAGCGTTAAACCCCTTTAAATTTGGGAACAACCTGTTCTCAGCTCTAGACGGGGGGTCAACAACCCCAGGTGCTAAGCGATCCCTGAGAGTGGGAGCCCTCATATAGATGAACTTAGGTCATTCTGGAAGGGCGGGGCCTAAAATACGATCGCTTTTTAATATGGGCCAATGTTTAGCTACAATGCCCTCAAACTTTTTAAACTGAACATTATAGTCCAGAACCAGACTGAAATCATTGTTGGGAGGTGTCCTTTGCGTTCCAGCAAGAACTACCTCCCTATTCACTGAGCTGACCTTCACTATTTCATTATCAATAAGTGCCGGATCATAACCCTTCTCAAGAAACCTCTTAGCAAGTACTTGCGACTGAGACCGGAAATCCTCTTCCGAGGAGCAGTTGCGCTTAATGCGCATGAATTGCCCTCTCGGGATATTACATAGCCACAGATGGTGATGGCAGCTGTTCTTAGGTATGTAGGAGTTCCGGTCCGTCAGCTTGAAATAGGTGCGAGTTTTTAGGGCTCCATTTTCCTTAAATATCTCCAGATCCAAAAACACGATTTTTGAATCGCTAACATTCCATGTTAACTTAATGTTTTTGGTATTGGCATCAAGCCTCTGCATAAAACATTCCAAACTGGACATATCACCCTTCCATACCAGGACCAGATCGTCTATATAACGACAATAGCAGCTTAACTGGGGGGGGACGGTTAGCAAAAATGGCTTCCTCCTCCCAGTGTGACATTAAGATATTAGCCACACTGGGAGCAAACCGTGCCCCCATAGCTACTCCCTTTGTCTGTAAGAAATACCTCTGGTCATACCAGAAGTAATTTTTCAGCAGGCAGAAGTCGAGACACTCCAGCAGGAATTTACAATGCCTAGAAGGTAATTCAGACTTGGATAGGGCCCATTTCACCGAGGTCAGGGCATCCTCGTGATTAATGATAGTATATAGTGACCCCACATCTGCGGTCACTAATATACTATCCGAAATATCAGGTAAGTCAGACAACACTTGTATCGCATGCTTAGTGTCTTTTAGGTATGCAGTGGTGCCAACTACTATTGGTTGGAGAAAACATTCGATGTACTGACCAAGTCTGGCCGTCACAGACTCAATGCCGTTAACGATCGGGCGGCCCGGAAGCCTGGTTTGATGTTTATGGATTTTGGGTAGGAAGTAGATTATAGGGGTTCTACAAAAACGGGGATTTAGATAGGCCGCTTCCTTAGAGCTTAAAATCCCCTGTTCTTTGCCCCTATCCACAAAACCTCCCAACTCCTGACCATTATTGGCAAACAGTCCCATATCAGAATAGAGGAAGTTTAACTTATTCGAGGGGTGGCCATCCAACTATTAACCGTCCAATTCCCATGGATAATAGGTTCCAGCCATTGCAAAATTATAATGATGACTCTCATTTTTTAGGGGTGCAGAGGACCCCCTGGAGGGATCCTCCACCGGGTCCATCAACCCCAAAGGGAACCAACATGAGGCACCCCCCATCGTATCCCATGAACAGATCGGGAAAAATAAAAAAAGAGGATGTAGGGGAGGACGCAGGGCACAAAAGGCCAAAACCCCAATAGGTACAGGGATTTATAACCTTAGTGGTGTTACCCTAACGGAGGATGAGGTCCGAGTACTGGATAGGGGGTTAAAATTTGCACCTGTAAAAAATATGAATAAGTTTGATACTTATATCAATATTCAAAAATTTGTCAGGTCAATGAATATTAAAAAGTATTTTTTATCAAACCCAGTCCAAAGAAATGTGTCTACGGACACCACTATCCATTCACAACTGAGGAATAAGTCTGTGTTCAATCCTCCGAATGTTGATACCAGACATCTGGAAGTGTTTAGAAATCTGGTCTGCAGAGATCTTGATTTACTTAAGCTGAAGAGGGCGAATGACCCTCAGCAGATTAAGAAAGGTATCAAAACATTAGAAGGTAGGAAGGACATTGTGATCCGCCCTGCGGATAAGGGAGGAGGACTGGTTGTTATGAGTGGTGCCTATTATCGGGAGGAGATGCAGCGGTTGCTCGTTGATGGGGAAACATATTCCCCTCTCACGAGTAATCCTATGGTTAGGTTTAAAAAGGAGTTGGGAGGTCTTGTGGATAGGGGCAAAGAACGGGGGATTTTAAGCTCTAAGGAAGCGGCCTATCTAAATCCCCGTTTTTGTAGAACCCCTATAATCTACTTCCTACCCAAAATCCATAAACATCAAACCAGGCCTCCGGGCCGCCCAATCGTTAATGGCATTGCGTCTGTGACGGCCAGACTTGGTCAGTACATCGACTGTTTTCTCCAACCGATAGTAGTTGACACCACTGCATACCTAAAAGACACTAAGCATGCAATACAAGTGTTGTCTGACTTACCTGACATTTCGGATAGTATATTAGTGGCCGCAGATGTGGGGTCACTATATACTATCATTAATCACGAGGATGCCCTGACCTCGGTGAAATGGGCCTTATCCAAGTCTGAATTACCTTCTAGGCATTGTAAATTCCTGCTGGAGTGTCTCGACTTCTGCCTGCTGAAAAATTACTTCTGGTATGACCAGAGGTATTTCTTACAGACAAAGGTAGTAGCTATGGGGGCACGGGTTTGTTCCCAGTGTGGCTAATATCTTTATGTCACACTGGGAGGAGGAAGCCATTTTTGCTAACCGTCCCCCCCAGTTAAGCTGCTATCGTCGTTATATAGACGATCTGGTCCTGGTATGGAAGGGTGATATGTCCAGTTTGGAATGTTTTATGCAGAGGCTTGATGCCAATACCAAAAACATTAAGTTAACATGGAATGTTAGCGATTTAAAAATCGTGTTTTTGGATCTGGAGATATTTAAGGAAAATGGAGCCCTAAAAACTCACACCTATTTCAAGCTGACGGACCGGAACTCCTACATACCTAAGAACAGCTGCCATCACCATCTGTGGCTATGTAATATCCCGAGAAGGCAATTCATGCGCATTAAGCGCAACTGCTCCTCGGAAGAGGATTTCCGGTCTCAGTCGCAAGTACTTGCTAATAGGGATGATCGAACGGTTCGGGTTGACCATCGGTTCGGCCCGAACATTGGGTGTTCGAGGTTCGGCCGAATTTAGAACTTTTTGCCCAAAAAGTTCAGAATTCGGCAACCAGAACCGACCAAAATGCAATGGTTCAGGAAATGGGCTTTAAAAGCCCGTGATTGGACCAGAACCATTAGCAAAAGCCAATTGAGGGGGCAGGAGAATGCTAGGAATGTGATTGGAGTGACTAGGGGGTCCATAGACCAATCATTTGTGAATACGCCCCCCAGTATATAAGATAGCCCCCGCCAAATTCCTAGCATTCTTATACGGGACATGGAAGAGAGTGGAATGCTGTTCTGTTACTTCTGTTACAAAGTGTTACAAAGTGTCATTTAGCATTTATTAGTGTGAGGAAAGGGATATCTAGTGTAGTTAGAGTGCTCTTTTCCACTATAGTTAGCTTTAATTTATTCTGTTTCTGTAGGGAAAGTGTTAAGTGTAAGGGGACCGTAGTGTAGTGTAGGGTTAACTGACAGTGACTGCTATGGCAGGGTGACAAAACCCTTCCATATCAGGGTGCATATTGTATGTTTTATACTTATATTTATACATATACGTATTTCTCTATGCGAAGGTTTTATATGTATATGTTTTTAATCTGTATGATGTTCCAATCGGAGAGCTGCGGTTGTTGTCATATTCCGATTTTATATTGGTTTTAAATTGGATATTTATTTTAATATTTAATATTTTGCTCGAATGTCTATGTTAGGCAGTGAATTATTCGGGCATTTCCAATTATATTGCCATAATTTATTTAGTCACTGATGGTGAGCTGCAGCGGAGTTTCAGGGGTTAATCCGTGTTGTATATTTCCTCTGACCACTGCTGTTCAGCTCTGTTATCCTTATTTCCTGTGTCTACAGGAAGCTGGGCTGGTCCTTGGTTGAAGGGGGCGGAGGATTTCCATTCCCCTTCACTACCTGCTTTGTAATGACCTGGCTTCTGGTTGCTATGAGACGCCTTTATAATGAGCGGGTGCGGTCTCCCTCCTTACCCCTGCTGAGGAAGTCATGCCTATTGATGTAATGCACACGGGGGAAGGAGTCTGACGTCACCCGCAGCTCTCTGAGATCCTGGAACACATGTCTGCACTTTCGCTTTCATCTGGCACTGTGACAGTGCCTTGCTTGCGAGTGATGCTTTATTTTTTACTTTAATAAATGTCCTTAATTAAGCGGAGAGCATTAGATTGTTTTATTTATCTTTTCCGGATTGCCATAAATGAGTTTCTGAGAACCTGTTGGATCCTGGATATACAGATCTTCTGGCTGTCTCTGGCTTACTGATACAAAGTGTTGTGACCCCTAGTGGTCGAATGCAGGAGGTGAGAGGCTGTATTATCTGTGGTGGAGGAGTCACGTTTGCAGTGTCGTTTTAATTATTCCTGCTTTTCACTTTGGAAATCAGCTTTTAAGGACTTTATGATTCATGATCCACATGCTTTTTATTGTGCATTTTATACATTTTAATGTGAATGATTTTATGCACTATTTGTAATTTTATAGCGCTTCACTTTATTTTCTTTTACACCGTTTTATAAATTTTTTTCAATTCCGCTATTCAATATACACCATTTTGGGGTGAAAAAAATTTAATTACGGCATAGTCTGTATCGGTACAGACGGTATCGGAACTGCACTTTATTTTCTTTTACTGCATATTATAGGTTTTGGTAGGTTTGACCTATCCTGGTGTACAGCTGCTTACCCATCCATTTGATTTTAAGCGCTGCATTTTTTATTTTTATTATAAAACGGTGTATCTCACACGTACAAACACAGACTAGGCCCCGATTACAATTTTTTGTACCCTAAAGGGAGGATGAGGATGAGGAAGAGGAGTAGGAGGATTTCGGAACAGGAGGCAAACTTAAGCGCCCTGCAATCCTCGGTGGTGGAAGATGCGCCCCAAAAATTTGAAAAGGTGTATCTCACACGTACTGATACAGACTATGCTGCAATTTAATTATTTGTACCCCAAAGGGTGTAGATTGAATAGCGGAATAGAAAAATTTTTATAAAATGGTGTATCTGACACGTACAAACACAGACTAGGCCCCGATTTCAATTTTTTGTACCCTAACGGCAGGATGAGGAGTAGGAGGAGTTCGGAACAGGAGGCAAACTGAAGCACCCTGCAATCCTCGGCTGTGGAAGATGCGCCCCAAAAATTTGGAAGGTGTAACTCACAAGTATCGATACAGACTATGCCGCAATTTAATTCTTTTTACCCCAAAGGGTGTAGATTGAATAGCGGAATAGAAAATATGATATCAAAAGGTGTATCTATCTCACACGTACAGACCCAGACTAGGCCCCGATTACAATTTTTTGTGCCCTAAAGGCAGGATGAGGAGTAGGAGGAGTTAGGAACAGGAGGCAAACTGAAGCACCCTGCAATCCTCGGTGGTGGAAGATGCGCCCCAAAAATTTGTAAGGTGTTTCTCACACGTACCGATACAGACTATGCCACAATTTAATTCTTTTTACCCCAAAGGGTGTAGATTGAATATCAAAAGGTGTATCTATCTCACACGTACAGACCCAGACTAGGCCCCGATTACAATTTTTTGTACCCTAAAGGCAGAATGAGGAGTAGGAGGAGTTTGGAACAGGAGGCAAACTGAAGCACCCTGCAATCCTCGGCGGTGGAAGATGCGCCCCAAAAATTTGGAAGGTGTATCTCACACGTACCGATACAGACTATGCCGCAATTTAATTATTTTTACCCCAAAGGGTGTAGATTGAATAGCGGAACAGAAAATATGATATCAAAAGGTGTATCTATCTCACACGTACAGACCCAGACTAGGCCCCGATTACAATTTTTTGAACCCTAAAGGCAGGATGAGGAGTAGGAGGAGTTCGGAACAGGAGGCAAACTGAAGCACCCTGCAATCCTCGGCGGTGGAAGATGTGCCCCAAAAATTTGGAAGGTGTATCTCACACATACCGATACAGACTATGCCGCAATTTAATTCTTTTTACCCCAAAGGGTGTAGATTGAATAGCGGAATAGAAAATATGATATCAAAAGGTGTAATCATATCTCACACGTACAGACCCAGACTAGGCCCCGATTACAATTTTTTGTACCCTAAAGGCAGGATGAGGAGTAGGAGGAGTTCGGAACAGGAGGCAAACTGAAGCACCCTGCAATCCTCGGCGGTGGAAGATGCACCCCAAAAATTTGGAAGGTGTATCTCACACGTACCGATACAGACTATGCCGCAATTTAATTCTTTTTACCCCAAAGGGTGTAGATTGAATAGCGGAATAGAAAATATGATATCAAAAGGTGTATCTATCTCACACGTACAGACCCAGACTAGGCCCCTGATTACAATTTTTTGTACCCTAAAGGCAGGATGAGGAGTAGAAGGAGTTCGGAACAGGAGGCAAACTGAAGCACCCTGCAATCCTCTGCGGTGGAAAATGCGCCCCAAAAATTTGGAAGGTGTATCTCACACTTACCGATACAGACTATGCCGCAATTTAATTCTTTTTACCCCAAAAGGTGTAGATTGAATAGAGGAATAGAAAATATGATATCAAAAGGTGTATCTATCTCACACGTACAGACCCAGACTAGGCCCCGATTACAATTTTTTGTACCCTAAAGGCAGGATGAGGAGTGAGAGGAGTTGGGAACAGGAGGCAAACTGGAGCATCCTGCAATCCTCGGCGGTGGAAGATGCGCCCCTAAAATTTGGAAGGTGTATCTCACACGTACCGATACAGACTATGCCGCAATTTAATTCTTTTTACCCCATAGGGTGTAGATTGAATAGCGGAATAGAAAATATGATATCAAAAGGTGTATCTATCTCACACGTACAGACCCAGACTAGGCCCCGATTACAATTTTTTGTACCCAAAAGGCAGGATGAGGAGAAGGAGGAGTTCGGAACAGGAGGCAAACTGAAGCACCCTGCAATCCTCGGCGGTGGACGATGCGCCCCAAAAATTTGGAAGGTGTATCTCACACGTACCGATACAGACTATGCCGCAGTTTAATTATTTTTACCCCAAAGGGTGTAGATTGAATAGCGGAATAGAAAATATGATATAAAATTGGTGATATTTCAATAGCACATGTGAACACAGCAGTGTCTTATGTTTTATGTTACGGTTAGCTCTGCAGCAGGCTATGAAGGGAAAAAAAACAATTCCCCTTTAAGTTTGTAATTTTTAAATAGCAGATTAGTACAGACTATGCCACAATTTATTTTTTTTAACCCAAAAGGGTGTATATTGAATAGTGGAATAGAAAAAAGTGTATAAAATTGAAAATCACTCAATAGCACATGTGAACACAGCAGTGTCTTATGTCATGGTCAGCTCAGCTCAGCAGCAAGCAGGCTATGAAGGGGGGGGGGAAATAAATTCCCCTTTAACTTGATTTTTTTAATAGCAGATTAGAACAGCAATCTGTGGTGAAATATAGCTGAACGCTGCACACAACAGACTGATAAAAATAGATTTTTTTCTCCCTCCTCCTCCTCCTCAGTGGGCTCAAGTGAGGGCAAAAAGATCGTTCACTGCACCACCCCCCACACAGCAAAATCGATGTAGACTGTCCCTGCCTAATCTCTCCAGCCTGTCCCCAAAATGCTCAAAAAGATCGTTCACTGCACCACCCCCCACACAGCAATATCGATGTAGACTGTCCCTGCCTAATCTCTCCAGCCTGTGCCTAAAATGCTCAAATAACTGTCCCTGCCTACACTCCGACCTGTCCCTGCATTCTTTTCGGGCACAATTTTTCACTGTCTGTCCCTAATCAGCAGCTAGCACGTATGATGTGTGCTCTCTCCCTAAACTACAGCAGAATGACGCGCCGCGCTGTGGCTCTCGAACTTATAAAGACATGGGTCACATGCTTCAGATGGCCAATCACAGCTACTAATACATTAGTAGGCATGGCTGGGATGGCTTAAGGCACACCAGTTAAACGCTTGTTGATTGGCTGTTGAAAGCCCGCCATTAAAAGCGCGCCATTACATACAAAACAGGAAATAAAATTACCGAACACGGATTTTAAACCCGAACATACAGTAAAGTTTTCGGGTCCGTGTTCGGGTAACAAAAATCCAATTATTCGGTATGAACCCGAATAATACAGTCCGTGTTCGCTCAACACTACTGACAAGTACATGTGATTTCAAATTCGTATGGAATTCTTACCAGCAGGTCCCATTCCTGCACCCAACAAGAGTAACTGCATGGGGTTGCTGTGTTCAGGCACCACCAACAACCAAGGCCCAATTTTTCTGCACCTGTATGAGAAGTACATGCGATTTTAAAATTTGTATGGAATTTTTAGCAGCAGGGCCCACTCCTGCACCCAGCAAGAGTAAATGTGAAGGGTTACAGTGTTCAGGCACCACCAACAACCAAGGCCCCATTTTTCAGCACCTGTATGACAAGTACATGCGATTTTAAATTTGTATGTATATTTGTATATGACATTTTTTCCTTTAGAAATGTCAGTATAGCTGCAGCAGGCTACATACATCGTAGAGATGCACTACTTTACAGGCACATTAAGGGGACCCCCCATGCACTATATTTGAAGGAATTTTCATTTTTATAGTTTCACTTTAAGCCTCATTAAAATCAGTAAATCACTGCTCCTTTAAAGGCTATTGTTTTTAAAAAAATATTTATGCATTTCTACATGTTCCCCAGGTCAGTACCCGAACCCCTATACACTTTTTTGGGCAATAACTTGCATTTAAGCCTTCAAAATGAGAATGTTTGGTTTTTGACATTCAAGTCCCATAGACTTCAATGGAGTTTGTTTGTTTGAATAAACTTTTCCCCTGTTTGCGGTGTTCTGGTGTGAACCAAACAGGGGGTGTTTGGCTCATCACTACTCTTGAGGAGTCTGCTTTCCAAAATGGGATCATTTTGCTGGTGCTTTTTTTGTCCTGGCATGTAAGGGTCTCTAAAAATGTAATAGGCAGGAAATGTCATTAAATGCATAATTTGTGCCCCCTGAAAGCCTGGTGTGTATTGGATTTTGGACCAAAAAGACTCACATAAGTAGTATCCACATAAGCAGGAACAATATAAGATTTTGTTTTTGGTGTATTTGAAAGCATGTCCCTGCTGTGTCTAAAAATGCCCAGATAAAATATCTAGCCCAGTTAAAAAAAAAAAAAAAAAGAAAAATAGCTAAGCTTTGAGCAAAAGACAGTGTGCATTTGCTCCTTTAAAGACTATTGTTTTTAAAAAAATGTTTTTGCATTGCTACATGTTCCCCAGGTCAGTTTCCAGACCCCCATACACTTTTTTGGGCAATAACTTGCATTTAAGCCTTCAAAATGAGAATGTTTGATTTTTAACATTCAAGTCCCATAGACATCAATGGAGTTTGTTTTTTTGAATAAACTTTTCCCCTGTTCGCGGTGTTCTGGTGTGAACCAAACAGGGGGTGTTTGGCTCATCACTACTCTTGAGGAGTCTGCTTTCCAAAATGGGATCATTTTGCTGGTGCTTTTTTTGTCCTGGCACGTAAGGGTCTCTAAAATTGTAATAGGCAGGAAATGTCATGAAATGCATACTTTGTGCACCCTGAAAGCCTGGTGTGTATTGGATTTTGGACCAAAAAGACTCACATAAGTAGTATCCACATAAGCAGGAACAATAGAAGATTTTGTTTTGGGTGTATTTGAAAGCATGTCCCTGATGTGTCTAAAAATGCCCAGATAAAATATCTAGCCCAGTTAAAAAAAAAAGAAAAATAACTAAGCTTTGAGCAAAAGACAGTGTGCGTTGCCTGTACATATAAAAATGTCAAATATATTATTGATGTTCTAAATATGTGCAACAAATAAAATAAAAAGCTTCTGAAATATAGTTTATCATAAAAGCTCAGAGTTTATTGTTAGTACTAAACATTGTAATTAAATATGAGGAATGTGTCATTTAATGTCTTTATCTATTATCATGTTAGAAAAGCTTGTTTATATATAAAACATTTTTTTTTGGTTTTGAAGGGTTTAAACTTCTCCCATTTCCTTACTGCTTTTTGTAACCCTGTTGGATATATTTTTCCATAAATCCCCTCTGGTCACTTAGAAATTAAAAGGAAACTCCTGTCAAAAATGACATTTTTCCTTTTAATAGTATGGTAAATATCTTTATCTTTGATATTATTCATTTTCTGGCTAGCTGCTTGTGTAGCTTAGAAAGTCTTATCTAAACTAGACAATCAGCTTCTTCCTGTTCTTCACCAACAATGCTATGTCCCTTTATCTGAATTTGCTAAGCTGTCTTTCACTTCCTGAAAAGGTTGTCAGTCTTTCTTTGACAGGCTTTCCCAGACCACATCCCTCCTATCCTTCATCATGATCTCCTCCTGTCTTCATAGCCTTGTTTAGGCTAGCAGCTTTTCCTGAGAGAGAGAGAGCAAGAGAGAGGGTGAGAGGGAAAAGGAGGGGGAGGCACGTGACAGGCACAATATATGAAAAAAAAGGGACAAAGGAACATTTTTGAAAGTTTAGACGGATACAGATCCTTTTCTATTGCTCATTACATGTGAGTAATGAGTTTTAGGCTCCGTTTCCACTACTGCGACTTGTCATGCAACTCATAAAGTCACATGACAAGTCACAGCCCATTGATTTCAATAGCACCCGTTCCCATCTATGCCATTTTAAAAATCTGTGACTTTAAAATGGTGCCTGCACTACTTTGATGCCACTTTGATCCAGAAAGTGTAAAGTATGATCAAAGCTGCACTCTAAGTCGCACTCTAAATCACACAACTGAAGAGTCCCGCTGGTGGAAATGTAGCCACTAGGCTAGAGTGTGACTTTACAGTGCGACTTTGTTGTGACTTTGAGTGCAGATTTGATCCAACTTTACACTCTCTGGATCAAAGTCGCATCAAAAGTTGCATACAAGTAGTGGAGGTACCTTTTTTAAAGTCGCATAGATGGGAACAGGTGCCATTGAAATCAATAGGCTGTAGACTTGTCATGCGACTTTTTGTGTCCAAAGTCACTTGACAAGTCACACTATCAGGAACAGAGCTTTAGTCTACATTTCCACTATTGTGATTTAGAGTATGACTTTGATGCGACCTTGATCCAACTTTACACTCTCTGGATCAAAGTCGCACCCAAGTTGCATCGAAGTAGTGCAGATACCTTTTCAAAGTCACATAGATGGGAACAGGTGCCATGGAAATGAATGAGCTGTGACTTGTCATGCGACTTTGTGTGTCAAAAGTCGCATGACAAGTCACAATAGTGGAAACAGAGCTTTAGTCTATGTTTCCACTATTACGATTTAGAGTCCGTGCAACTTTGATCCAACTTTACACTCTCTGGACCAAATTCACATCAAATTAGTGCAGGTATCTTTTTTTAAAGTCACTTATTTTCAAAGTCACATATGGGAACAGGTGCCATTAAAATCAATAGGCTGTGACTTACCATGCGCCTTTGTGTGTCCAACTTTGATCAAGATTTACACTATATGGATCAAAGTCGCATCAAAAGTTGCATCAAAGTTGAGCAGGTGTTGGGGGGCTTCGCTCTCCCAGCCCCCTCAGTTCTGGTGGGGACAGTTCCGCTTAAGATGCCCGGATTGCTGGCAGTTGTAGCAACGTAAAGGCTGATGTCGAGGAGATGTTGGAGGGTAGGTAGTAGGTCTGGATGGTGGTAAAGACGCTGACACCAAGTAGGAGGGCTTAAAGGTGGAATGCCCTCCACTTGGTTCTGTCTTCCTCCCATCGTGATACTCATCCGCCAACCGAGCTGCCTCCTCCCCTGTGCCTGGCTTCCTATGCCTTACCCAGTCCCTGGTTTCCGTGGGAGTGTGCTCGAAAAATTGTTTCAATAATAGCAACTGTATAGCATCCTCCAAAGTCTTGGCTTGACAGCCCTGCATCCAACTCGCGGCCGCTCGGTGCATCCTGAATGCCCATTCGGCATAAGAATCTCGGTTCCCTTTCCTCAGTCCCCGAAAACTTCCTGCGGTAAGCTTCCGGAGTGACAGCATACCGAGCTAGCAAAATGTCCCTTACCCGCTCGTAGTCATGGATGGCTGAGTCGGGAACTGCCCAGTAAGCTTCTGACGCTCAGCCGGAGAGTTTACTGCTCAATATCGCAGCCCAATGTTCTCGCTCCAGCCCCTCCAGAGCGCACTGTCTCTTGAAATCCTGCAAGTAAGTGTCAATCTCCATTTCCCCATCAATGAAGGTTTTAAAAGCAGCATAGTTATTCTTTTTGCGCTGCCCTCCATTACTAGATCTGGGTTGGGAAGACGTTCCGGCTTGGCACAGGTTCGTCTGGGGTGCCATTTGCAATGCGCTCACCTGCTCCATGATCCTCACTATAATGTCCTGTGGAGGGTTCGGTCCCAACTGACTGAGTCTCCAGATTACCTTCTGTTGAAACTCTGCTTCCTCCCGACTCACGCCCACTGCACTGCTGGCTTGGTCGCTCTCCATCAATTCGGTGATGAGTGTAGCTCTCTTTTTATAACTCACCGTCTGACCCCGAGCTTCCAGTAGATCTTTCAGTGTTGCTCTCTTTAACTTCTTGTACCGCTGGGCCATTCACTAGTTCTCCCTGCTTGGGAATTCCATTTAATCCCACTGCTTGCCACCAGTGTAACAGATGCCCAATACTTGGACCAAGTATTTCTGTCTTAGGTCTCCAGAATCTCACGTGATGCAGTGACCTGGCCCCTCAATCCCCCCCCCCAAACATCAGCCTAAGCTTGATGAAGGGTAAAACAAAAGACACTTTATTCAACAACTCACTTCCAATATATACAGTCTCATGTGTTTGATTTCATTATCATATGCAAATGCAATTGCATACAGAACATAGTCAACATACCTTGGCCATCTGGAAAGAGACAATAGGTGAATGAGACTGCAACATTATCATAATTAACTCAACAAAACCGAAAACAAAGCTGAATACGTAATACAAAACCACCTCTAAACAGATGACAGCAGAAGACGTAGGCTCGCAGACTGCCCGTCTTCGTTTCCAAAACACCTTACTATAAATGTCAATACACATCCCCACAGTAGACAATGCTGAGTTTGACGTCATTAGCATCTCTTTAGTCTCTCATTGTGTGGAGAAGTCCTCTGCTGCAACAGGCAGCTTTAGGCCTGCAACATTGATCCCAGTCTCAGAGTCCGTATCCTGGGGTGACATGGACCCGAGTCCAAAGCAACACCACGCCATGGTCCCCCAGCACATACCCCCACACAGGTTATATGTCTGAATAGCTGGTTTCGTCACAGTTATTTCTTTCTTTTCTTGTTATCATTTACTGTATTTGTGTTGTACTTTGAATAACTTCAATAAAAATATATTTAAAAAAATCCTCTACATTGGATAATGTTGCATCATTGGATAATGTCCCTGTGGAATTTGGGCACTTTTTGCATAAACCTAAACTCCCTTTGAGCACACCTGTCTGCAATTTCAGAGTGCCTCAAAGCTTATCTCCCACTTTTACTCTTGCTCCAATGCTCGGGGTCCTTCTACTTCACTGTCTTATGTTGTTAAATGGGGCCATGCCTTAGCCACTCCCATGGATTTAGAGGACTGGAGCAGGGCCTGGACTGGAATAGCCAAGTGTTCTTTCAATATGTCCATTCAGAAAACCATTTATAATGTTATTTTTAGGTGGCACTGGGTTACTGCCCAGAATGCTTGAACCATCCCCAATTATGGCAATAGCTGTTAGGTGTTACAAAGGTCATGGTCAATGTCAATGTGGGGAGATTTGATAGTCCTGGCCAAACCTCAATGGGTTCTGCCCTAGTGTTCAGCCTTTTCCAAACCCTATTCCATCTTGTAGTTCCTAGGGATGCCCACATAGCTCTTCTTCACCAACCAATTCCTAGCCTCTATATATTTCAACAGAAACTGGCCACATGCCTGTTTCTGGCAGTAAAACAATAAATAGCAAAGGCCTGGAAAAAAAAACATGGTCCCCTATTAAGCAGTCAAAGACCTAATGACTGTGACGTTAGCCAAGGAAAAACTGTCAAGTATTCTAAATGACACACAATATTTAATTTCCTCAAAATGTGAGAACCTTGGCCTAGTTACGCATGGCCAACACTGCATCCCTCTAGCCCGGGAGCTCTATGACCTTCATTTTTGGCTTTCCTGATCCAGGTCTGCAGGGGATATACTAGACATGTGCGATTTGTTTCCTTACAAATTGAAATTCTGATAAAATTTGCATGATTCAGAAATGTGGATGTATCTGAATCTTCGACTCATAATAGTAACTAATTTTAACTAATCCAATATAAATTATGATGAAAACAACAAAATGCATTTGTATTCATTAATTTTATTCAGATCAGATGATGCAATAGTTTTGTTAAGGTTTAAAGTATCTGAAATAACGTATTACCATAACTTATTATCCGGATTGATTCAGATCGATTTGTTTTTGTTCTAGCATAGTGTCAATATTCGAATAAGATTCTTTTTGTATTGAGGCTGAGACCATTCATTTTTTTTGTATGTGCATGGCAGACTCAGTTGGGAATGGGGAAATGTTATCTACTTAATAACATAACAAATTCATACATATTAATTTGAATTCATTCATTTTATTTGAATTAGAGCGGCGAGGTAGTCTTTGACTCTTGGATAATCAGGCTTTTGTATTAACATTTTTCGTTATTATAAAAAATGCACTACATATGAAATGGAAACATATTGCAATAAATACAGTAAGGTATAAAAGTGAAGAAATGTGATTCATTTTTTACTTATTATTACTAGCACGTTAAAGTGAATACAGTCAATATTCCAAAATAACAAAAAAAATAACAGTACTTCATATATATTCTTGAAATATATTAATAGTAAAATGGTCAGGTCTAGCATGTATTGTAGGCCCTTCACAAAATAATCTAGAGAGGGTGACTGGGGACAAAGAGAAGGCAAATTATTAAATACCCTTTTCAGCTCTGTGCATGGAGGAGGGGCATGGAGGAGTTCATGTCCATAATGGGGATGGTATTGAAATGTCCCCAAATAATCCACAATGGCTCAAAAATGATATGGTCCAGAAATATTTAGACAGAATAAAGGTGAAAAAGCACCTGGACCAGATGGCATACACCCACACATCCTAAAAGAATTGAGCTCTGTCATTTCAAAACCATTGTTTGTATTTTTTAAGGACTCTTTAATGACTGGAATAATACTACTGGATTGGCGTAATGCCAATGTGGTGCCTATATTTAAAAAGGGATCAAAGTCTTTACCAAGTAACTGTAGACCTGTTAGTTTAACTTATATAGTTAGGAAGATACTGGAGAGTTTAATAAAAGACCACATAGATGAGTTCTTGCTGGAAAAAAAAAATGTTAAGCAACAGACAGCATGGATTCATAAAAGACAGACATTGTCAGACAAATCAAATTTATTTTTATGAGGAGGTAAGGAAAACTTTAGACAAAGGAGTGGCTACGGATGTAGTATATTTCGGTTTTTCAAAAGCATTTGACACAGTCCCCCACACATGGCTAATGTGTAAGGTAAAGTCTACAGGATTGGAAAAATGAGTATGTAAATAGATAGAAAACTGGCTAAAAGACCTTATTCAGGGAATAGTGGTTAATGATTTATACTGTGAATGGTCTAGGGATGTTAGCAGTGTACCTTAAGGTTCAGTGTTGGGACCCTTATTTTTTTAATATCTTTATAAATGATATAGGGTCTGGGTTTAAAAGTATATCTATATATGATATGTGGTTCCTGCGCTATCGTGGATTCTCTCCCAACCACCCTAATGCTGCACCACAGAAACTGGTACTATGAAACAGTTAAAAATACTGATTTTTAGGGGGGGGGGGTTGTTATGCGCTTTGGGGTGTTTTAAATATATATAAAGTGCTTGTGTGTTGTTTTCACCTCAAAACTTGATTATCTATGTGCAAAAATTATTTTCTAAAATCTTGTTGCATATGTTTCATTCATAAATATATCCTTGATTCATATAAATATAAAGTGCTTGTGTGAATATCTTATTCCAATAAAAATAATAAAAGGTGAATTAGTGCTTCTTATAAGTGCTTCTTATAAAAAAATGTCACTACCTTTTGAAAAAAGCATTTATGCTGAAACACGTCAAGGCCACGCTGCTGACAGCCTACCTTTGCATCTGTATACGCTCTTTACCACGAGATGTTTGTAAGTGCAATTTAGTGTATTTTTATTTGATAAAAATTTTAGCAGTGTTACACTATTTTGTGCTCCTTTGTTTTTTGGTTCATTTCTGGCCATTTGACGGAGTGAGAGCCTCTCTGGTGTGAGGGTTCATATCTGCTATCACCTCTTCACCTCAACATCAGGGACCTCGGTCATCCCTTCGGATTATCCATCCATTGTACAACAAGCTGATTTGACTCATATGCCATATGGCATTTTGAGTCCTATCGTTCTGCCCTAAGGAGGTGACATACACCAAAAGAAATCGCACCCAAAGGAAGGCACTTTAAGATCCCCACAGACAGTAAAAGATCGGGAAGGAACATAGGAATCCCGGGGAAGATATTGAGGCCACTAGACACCATGCTGGAACAAAGGAGGAAAAGGAACCACCATCCACCCAGGCATATAATACAGGCGTATTATCCTCTGATTTGAGGTGAGAATATAGCACACCTAGAAGTGAAATCACGGCACAAGGTGGAGGAAAAGAAATCGCACTACTCAATCACCGTTATTTATTTATTTTTCTGCATATCAAGCTATCTGGTGCAGCCAGTTAATTGAGAACTGTTTGATGCACCGTTTGGATCGGACACTCAGTAATATGTGTATTTGCTAATTTGCACACATGTGATACATTGTTTTTTATCGTTGAAGTCTTAATTGATATTTATACTAGTTTAAATTTTTATTGGCACTGGATGCACAGAGCACATTTTTTTTATAAGAAGCACTTATAAGAAGCACTAATTCACCTTTTATTCATTTTATTGGAATAAGATATTCACACAAGCACTTTATATTTATATGAATCAAGGATATATTTATGAATGAAACATATGCAACAGGATTTTAGAAAATAATTTTCGCACATAGATAATCGAGTTTTGAGGTGAAAACTACACACAAGCACTTTATAGGTTTAAAAGTATAATTTCAGTCTTTGCAGATGACACCAAGCTATGCAGTGGAATAACATCCTTATAGGATGTCTCCAACTTACAAGCTGACCTCAATGCACTGTTTAATTTTAAACAAATATGTGGCAAATGAGGTTAAATTCTGATAAATAAAAAGTTATGCACTTGGGGCCTAAGAGTATGCATGCATCATACATACTAAGGGGAGTACAACTGGGGAAATCAATGGTGGAGAAGGATCTGGTTTTTGTTGGTAATTGCCCAGAGACTTGCAGCATTCCAGGGGGCTCAGCAAGAAGAGACATTGCCTGACACAGCAGAGGTTTTAAGTCCAGGCCCTGAGAATACTCCCCTCCTCCTAGGATGTCCACTGGACATCTTAGGGCCAGGTTTGTGAGGGAAACCTCTGGTGGAATTCTATTGTTAATTTAGGGGCATGAACATTCTCCAAAAAAAATTCTTCTGGCCCATATCCTTACCATTTAACCAGATATTGTAATTTGTTCCTGGAATCAAAAATGTTCTCCATTACAAATTCTTCATCACCCTGAACTGGTGGAGGAGGTAGAATAATTCTTTCAGAAATAGGATTTTCAAGAAATGGTTTGAGTAGTGAAATCTGAAAAACAGGGTGAATATTTATACTGTGTGAAATGTTTTAAGCGAAAGGGGCGGGTTGATTTTTTTTTTTTTTTTCAATAGATTTTTTTTTTTTTTTACACATGAGTACAAAGTGAAGAAGCAGAGTACAAATAACATATAAAATATACAGAAAATTATAGACATGTGCAGAATGGAATAATTTGTTCTGTTTCAAATAGATTTGTTATGTTATTAATTTTGTTTTGTTAATTAATTTCAGAATTTGTTTTGTATAGTTTAATTTAATTTAATTTTGTTTATTCATTTTCTAATGAATTTCAAATTTTCAGAACTGTTCGTATTTAGATTGGTCAAAAAATGATCAACCGATTCAAACTCTGTGTAAACAATAGCTGGTTGTTAAGGATCGGGCCGAGAAGCCGGCTGCCGCGTCTTAACAGCCGATGATTTATCAGCTGTTAGGGGGCTTCCCCACTCACAGCTGAAATGTAAACAAAAGAATGGTGGCAATGAAAAAGTCAGAAAAAAACAGTGAGGGGCCCCCCAATCCCTACCAGACACTTTAGGTCTGCTATGGATTTTATGGAGAAAAATGGCATGGGGTCCCCCCCAAAACTCATACCAGAACCTTACCTGAGCATTAAGCCCCTTAGGCCAGAAAAGGGGGAAGAACAAGTGCCCCCCCCCCTCCTGAACCATACCAGGTCACATGCCCTCAACATGGGGGGGGGGTGCTTTGGGGCAGGGGGTGCATATTCAGTTCCTAAGTTTAGGAAGGCTAGAGCCAGGTTGGGTGGAGTTAGGACATCAGTGACAGAGAAGATGAGGCTGAATACATGGTGCCAGAAACTTGTGGGACTCTTGTAAAACACTTACAATACCAGAGTCTATGATGAGGTTTCCTATGTGGCCACCGTTGCCCCAAGACCCCCCAAGAGGAGACTTAGAGGGGTAGAATTGAGCTATTTGAAAGGGCGTAAGGTAGCAATGGGAAATTTTTTTGGGGAGAGTTCCCAGTGGTTAACACAACGGGAGATGCTGTGTGTGTATATTTATTGGCTTGAATCCATTGTGCTGGCGTATAAGTATTGTAGAGGTATTCCTCCCAGAAGGCTAGATTTTCAAAATGTAGTCTTACTCTGGAGAGTATTATAGAGAAGAGAGGCTCCCTTCAGGTGCAATGATGGGGAGTTGTAGAACGTTTGTATCACAGGGGGAAATTGTAACTTTGGTAGGAGATTGCTGCTCAATAATTTGGAAATCCATAATTACGATTAAAATAATTGATAGGGATGTCATATAGTCTAACCAAGTCGGGAAAAGACTTGGATGTTTTGTCATCTAGAATGTCCTCTACCCATGGAATGCCCCGGTCAAACCATTTCTTAACTGTCAAGTAAGGAATTCAAATTTACATTGCCATCAATGGAATTTCTTATGTGATAAATGTTGGAAAGATCCCTAGGGTGACCAAGCAGAGCCCCCCATGCTAGGGTTGGTGACTGAACTGTAATTGGTAGGCTACCTAACTGGAGTGCCTTCCAACAGTCTGCCATAAGAAGAGTGTGGAGGTGTTGCGCTTTTACCAGCCTCTATGTGTACCCAAAGTTTGTCAGGTGGGGGGATGGAACCAATGTTTAATGTGTGTCAATTGTGTCACCAATAGCCCTTTAAGAAACCCCTACTTTTCGTGTTTGGTCATGTGGGTAATTGAGCATCTCGGGCACTTAGCTTGCCAAATATACTTCCTAAGAAGACTAGTAAGGGAATAAAGGTATTGGAATGGAACTGGATTAGGTAATGTGCAAAATATATACAGAATCTGGGGGAATATCATCATTTTACATGTCACTAACCTGCCTGCCCAGGATAGTTCCTTATGGGACAGTTCTTGTTGGGTTTTTGCTATCAAGGGTTTGTAGTTTGCCATGGCTTAGAATTAAACAGATGGGGTCAGGGTAATTCCAAGGTATGGGATGCCCTCAGGTTCCGTTGTATATGGCAGTTGATGTGGCAAATGTTTTTTAGTGTGCTTTTGTACCCCCAAATACAAAATTGTGGATTAGTAAAATTGACTTTGTAATAGGATAAAGTACTACAAGCGGTTAGTAAATGGTGGACAAAGGGAAGCGATATCAAGGGTTTGGTTAGGGACAGAATGATGTCATCTGCAAATAGGCTTATCATATGGGTACTACCACGAAATCTAAAACTTGAGACATGGAGATGAATACGGATAGATACTGCTAAGGGCTCAATCATTAAGTTTAAGATTGAAGGAGAGAGAGGGCAGCCCTGGCAGGTTCTATTGGTAATGGGAAATATCTACGAGACGAGGCCAGATGTGAAGATTGGGTTGACGGGTTGAAATATATTGCTAGGATTGCAGACAAAATAGGACCTTGGAAAACAAATGTCTCAAGAACTAAGGACTAGGGATGATCGAACTTTTGAAAAGTTTGGTTCGACCAGAACACCCGAACTTCCCGAAAGTTCGGGTCCGGATTCCAGAACCCCATTGAAATCAATGGGACCTGAAATCCGGTAATCAAAAAACACAATTTTGAAGCCCTAAAACCCAATAAATGCCCCAAAAAAGTGCCTAGGGTTCTGGGTCATGCCCCAGTATTAATCACACAAAAAAAAAGTTCTTAAAAATTGTTGTTTTTGATAGAGAGCCAATTATTGAAAAAATTATAAAAAAAAAAAAAAGAAGAGATTTCTTTGGATTTAGTGTCTGGGGGGCTAAAAAAATGTACCTGTGAAGTTTCAGCTCTGTAGCATGTCCAGAACCAGAAAAAAAGACTGCTTGTCTTAGAATTGCAGTAGAGCAGGGATAGGGCTCCGTACTTTCACACCTGGCCGTTTTTGTTGCAGGCATTTATTGGGCTTTTTTGTGGACGTCTTTGGAGGCAGGCATGACATCTGAACTTCTTTGTAGTGGTATATATACACACACACATATATGTATATATACACATACACACATATAGGTGTGAAAGTAGCGGAACCCTATGCCTGCGCTAATGAAATTATTTGCAGGGATGTGGCTCCGCTCCTATCACAATTATATGTGTGTATGTGTATCTATACATATATGTGTGTGTGTGTGTATATATACCCCTATAAAGAAGTTCAGATGTTATGCCTGCCTCCAAAGACGCCCAAAAAATGCCCAAAAAAATGCCTGCAACAACACACCTGGGCGTTTTTGTTGCAGGCGTTTTTTTTGGGCATTTTTTGGGCATCTTTGGAGGCAGGCATGACATCTGAACTTCTGTATAGGGGTATAAATACACACACACATGTATGTATATATACACATACACACATACAGGTGTGATAGGAGCGGAACCCTATCCCTGCAAATAATTTCATTAGCGCAGACATAGGGTTCCACTACTTTCACACCTATATGTGTGTATGTGTATATATACATATATTTGTGTGTGTGTGTATATACCCCTATACAGAAGTTCAGATGTTATGCCTGCCTCCAAAGACGCCCAAAAAATGCACAATAAACGCCTGCAACAAAAACGCCCAGGTGTGTTGTTGCAGGTGTTTTTTTGGGCATTTTTTGGGCGTCTTTGGAGGCAGGCATAACATCTGAACTTCTGTATAGGGGTATATATATACACACACACACATATATGTATATATACACATACACACATATAGGTGTGAAAGTAGCGGAACCCTATGCCTGCGCTAATGAAATTATTTGCAGGGATGTGGCTCCGCTCCTATCACAATTATATGTGTGTATGTGTATCTATACATATATGTGTGTGTGTGTATATATACCCCTATACAGAAGTTCAGATGTTATGCCTGCCTCCAAAGACGCCCAAAAAATGCCCAAAAAAATGCCTGCAACAACACACCTGGGCGTTTTTGTTGCAGGCGTTTCCCATGAGTGCATGAGCATCATGGGAAATGTAGTTACAAAACATCTGGGGTGCCAAGGTTAGCCATCACTGTCCTAGGGAATGGGATAAGGAAGTTTATTTTTAGTGAAAGGGTGGAATATAAAGGGAATGTGTCTTAAGCTAGAAATTGTAGGATTGGGGTAGACTTTGTTCTTGATTTCTATATTGTGGATATCCTGCAGAATTTTAGAGAGAGAGGATTAATACTTTTTCCTTTAGTGCCCAGCTGTATAATAAATGTCTTGCATATACTGAATGCTTTGTGGGCATTCCACAATGTGCAGGATGAAACCTCAGGAGTACCCTAGGGCAGTGGTCCTCAACTCCGGTCCTCAGGGCCCACTAACAGGCCAGATTTTAATTATTACCTTGAGGAGATGCAGACTAGAGTACTGCAATTACTGAGCAGCAAATGATATCACCTGGGTTGTATTTCAGATATCTTGCAATCCTGGCCTGTTAGTGGGCCCTGAGGACCAGGGCTGAGGACCACTGCCCTAGGGGACAACAAGTTTTAGAGGTGTTGTGTCAATAGATTTGTGTAGGTAGGAGATTGGAATAATGAGATGTTACAGTGCCAGGTAGATACCCAAGGGCAGAAATGTTCCTCTTTTAGGGTGATGGTAAATACGGCTAGAGTTGGGTGAACGGTTTGGCCCGAGCATCAGTTCAGGCCAAACATTGGCTTTTTACCCCATTCAGGGAACAACAGAATTTGCAGGATGTTTGGGGATTGTTTGCCTCGCCAAACACCCTGAAATGCACTGCGCACTGCACAGTGCATTTTGTGCCCTGATTCTGATGAGTCATCAGACGTTAATGGGCTTCCAAGCTGACAGCTGAATAGAAAAAAAAATGGCGGTCTATACCAGGTCTAGACCACCCAAAAGTATTTAAAAAAAACAGCATTGGGTCCCCCCCAAATCCATAACAGAACCTTATCTGGACATACAGCCTGGCAGGTCAGGAAAGGGGGGAATGAGCATGGGGCTCCCCTTAAAATCCATACCGGACCCCATGCTGTTTTTTTCTTTATTTGTTTTCAATAGCCAGGTGCTGTTAATTGCACCAGCATGTCATTTTTAATGTGATTTTACTTTTTTTCTTTAGAAATGACATTTTTGCTGCAGCATGTTCTATATATGCTACAGATGCATGACTTTAGAGGCACTTTAAGCATCATTAAAATCACTGCTCCTGAAAAAACAATCATTTTTTTTTTAATTGCATTGATACATGTCTCCCAGGGCAGTACCCAGACCCCCCATACCCCTTTTATGGCCAGTTACTTGCATATAAGCCATCAAAATGGCCAATTTGAATTTTCCTGTTCGGCCCTCATAGGCTTCAATGGGGTTTGCCGTTTGAGATAGAGCTTTTCCCCTGTTTGGGAGTTCTGCTGCAAACTGAACAGGAGGATGTTTGGCCCACCTCTAATAGCGGCATGATCAGACAAAGTTATGTAGTCAAACATCAGACAAGGATTGGTACTGTTGGTACAATCAGACAAAGTATTGCAGAGAAGGTAGTATGTTGTAATAACCATTTGTCAACTACAAAAGGGTTGATTCTAGAATAAGAGTCATGTCTGCATGAGTAAAAGGTGAAATCTTTTTCATTGGAATGGTGGCAGCACACATCGTACAATTTTTCCCTGTGAAGTAAGCCATTCAAAGATATCATGCAGCTTTTTTCCAGTGAGGAAGAGTTGAGTAAAGTGTTTGGCACCACATTAAAGTCTCCATAAATCAGCACATTTCCCCTTTGCAGATTTGTTTAAAGAGCTTACGAAAGTATCTCAGTTGGTGCGAATTGGGAGCACAAATAGAAACAAGTGTAAACAGTTTAACATTGATCGTACAAACTAGAATGATAAATCTACCCTCTGAATCCCGCAGAGTAAATGATACAGAGTCTTTAATTGCCACAAGAACACCTCTTTCCTTGACAGGCACTGTAGCTAGGAAGACATGGGGAAAGTTCTTGTGCCTACAATATGGAATTGTATTCTTCTAGAAGTGTGTTTCTTGCTTAGCTACATTGCCTGCTTTGTGATTTTGGGCCTCCTTCCACATAGACCTACGTTTAATAAAACAGGTGTGTATTATCCCGTGTTCCCTAACCTAATGTGTACCTCACTTTTAACATGTGTCTGATGGCTGCAACCAAATAGTTGTGTTCCAACAACTGCAAACAAAATAAAATGAAAAAATGTTGGCTGTGCCCATCCGTGTGCAATCCAATTAATGTTTTTAAACCAAAACCTTACTTTCAAACCACAAAACTGCTAACAGTAGTTAGCACCAACACCAGGAAAGGAATAATATTAGAAACCCCCACTAAGGAAGGGGGGGGGGGGTGGTGCCTGAATTGTTTTAGATTACATATTTATTATTATATCAATTGGTCAAGTAACCGAGTTGTTATTGAATATCTGGATCTGATAATATGGAAGCATATGGAGACTAGGATCTATCAATCCTGAAATTTGTATTTCAAAAAATAAGGGGGTGGTAATAACTGGGACCAACAGTAACATCAAGAAAGAAATAATATGTGAATTGTGCCCAAATTGTTTAAATGCTCACCAAGTATTATATAAATGATACAGAAGATATTTTTAAAGCCTTTTTTTATGTAAAATGTTTTAAAGCAGTATTGGGAGTTGAAATCAAATGATGTGATTGTTATGCCATATGTAAAACCGGCAGCAGGAGTAGTTGTGGTTGCCTGGACTACCAACCGCCTCATATTATGTTAAAAGACATCACCCAACACCTGAACCCTAATCCTTGAGGAAGTCACGTGATTGTGACAATACGTGTGGGAGGAGTCAGGTGACAGACGACTGTGTTTGTGGAACACGCAAGAGCATATGGGAGCTGCTGCCCCGTCAGATGATTTTTAAAGCGCACTGTCTCAAGTTTTAATGTAAGTGGATATTGTGCAATAAATGTGAAACCTTTATATACTATACAATGGGAGTGTATCTTTTATACTTAGGGGACATGGAGGAAAGGAAGTCCAGACAAAGCCATCTCAGTAAGGGGAGAGGAGAGTGGAAGGAGATTAAAATAAAAGGAGCCTGGAATTACCCCAGCTGGGGAAGGCGATTTTAGACCTACAAACAGGTCTAAATTGGAGGTGAGCACAGTGGTGAAAGATGGTGGGAATCACTGCACAATTGTATTAACTAAAATCCACAAGGATGAAGGTGGTAAAACTGTGGGATATGAGAAGCATATTTAAAGGGAAAAATATTTGAAAGAAGAAAAGCGCTACTAATTGAATTGTAGTCATCTAGGACTGTCACGTTTGTTTTATTTAATTGTACACAATAAAGTTTGTCACTTAATAATGATAGTAGTTTTGTGGTTTGAAAGTAAGGTTTTGGTTTAAAAACATTAATTGGATTGCACACGGATAGGCGCAGCCAACTTTTTTGATTTTATAGACCTACATTTAGCTGGATGATTAAGTCCATGAGCATTAGGAGATAATATTGTAAGTCCCATATTTGGGGAAAGGCACATTGTGAACGTGATTCAATAGACATGTATTAAATAGATCAATGGATAGCCTGATCAGCATGCTTGTAGTAGTAGACCAAGAACATGGTTAAAAAAAAGGTGAAGAGGCATCAGCATATTCTTGGTTGCGTAAGGTTTCCCAGGAATGACAGAAAATTTTGATTAGGTAGTCAGCTGAAAGCTAATAGTCTCACAATGGTCATCCACAAATTGGAGTAGCAGAGGAACTGTTTCATAGGTAACATGATAAAGGTGAACCATCAATAGTCTTCATAACAATAGGGGCAGATTTATTCTTGTTTGATTATTATTGCTTTGGGTGAACTCTATGTCCATAAAGTTCCTCCCGGCCCCCGGAGTCCAGCATAGCAGAGCAAGGAAACTCATTGCCCTCAGTGATAAGTTTGATAGTGATGACAAAATGAGACAGTAAAGAATTAACTTTGTTTTCTTCATGCATTGGGGAGATAGACTGGGTAATGGAGTTTATTTGTTGCGTAATGCCCAGAGTCCCCACAATATAGACACAAGTTCTCAGAACATTTTCTCTCTTTCTCCTGGGTGGAAATTTGTCTCTTAATAGCACCAATCTGCATAGGCACGGGAGTGTTAGAATCCAGAAAAACTTTTGAATCCCTCTGAACAAACTGACTAGAAACATATGCAACTATTACTTCCAGACAGTCTCTCCTTCCTCCTTTCTGTAAGTCTCTGATCAATTCAGATACATAATTGGATGAAAGCCTCAAGATCATTAGGAGTCTCCACTCTGGCAAGCTCATCTTTTACCTGTGCAGGTTGCATTTGGAAATAAATGCAACATCGGTTAAAGAAACCTCTGTAATGGCTACGGTCTTGAACTTGAGTGGTAGAGGCACACGTGCATTAGAATTGTCTCGGGAACATTAGTCTAGCAACAGTCTCTTCAGAGCATGGATTTCCTCCTGTTGCCCTTTTACCACACTTTCCAGTCTGGAAATTTGTTCTTGGTAGGTTACACAAAACTCTTGAAGCTCTGCAATTTGTTGCCTAAAAGGAGCCATAGAATTTTCTATAGTGGCCTCCATGTTTGGGCCATATTATTTTGTGACGGTCTGGGGTTAGTAGGGGGTAGCGCTTTAGCAGTAGGGAGACTCTCACTGATGAGAAGAATTGGTATACAAGCAGGTCACCCTGGCAAATAACGCAGGCTCACCTGAGGTGCAGAATCCAAGTACAAACCGGTGTTCACCAGAGCTCCTGATGGTGGAGCTGTTCGGAGAGGTTTAGCTGCGTGTTAGTACCATGTTGCTGCCCTCAGGATCGCAATCACCAGAAGGTGAGCAAGCCAGGGTCCAGTAGCAGATATAGCAAGAAAGGCTCAAACAGAAGTGTAGTCAGTAAACAAGCCAGAGGTCGATAACAAGCAGTTGCTGGTTGGGATCAAGCTGAAGCTTAGTCAAGAAATAAGCCAAGGGTCAGTAACGAGTGATAGCAAAGATATGGACGGCAGCAGGGAAGACAAAAGTGAGATATTGGATAGAAAGAGCACAATAATCTGGCAAACAGGAAGCACAGACATGACTTAAATCATGGGAGGAGCAAATATTTCAAGGTTCAAGACAAACAAGGTGCAAAGCAGGATTATCCAGGGAATTTGTCCAGGATACTGCCCAGCTTTCCAGGTGGCTCAGTAAGAAGAGACATTGCATGACACAACAGAGGTTCCGGGTTCAAATCCAGGCCTTGACACTATCAGTATATAGAAGACGATAAGCCAGTAATCTTACCTAATGGAAAAAATTGAAATCCTGAAGTATTTTATAACAGCACCAGAGTTATTTATTTTTTTTAGAGATGTGGGTGCGGCTGTTTTTAGATTGACAAAACATAGAGACCACTGTGGATGTGGAAGTGTATCTGTAATTACCTATATACAGTTTCTAAAGGCATTATTAAAACAATTATCAAACAAAAGAGCTTTAATTTGTTGCCCTCAATAGAATTAACCTCTGTAATCCCCTTGAGGATAATTTTGAAAGGAGGATTTTATAAGTGGAGTCTGAAGAAATAATTAAATTAACTGTCAGACAACTGTACACCCAGATTAACTGGGCAACATTATGTGTGCCTTTTTTGTGAATATGGGATATCTGCATGTTCTACTTGTTATGTACTGGAGGAGTTATTGCCTCAACCTATTCCATTACTCAATAACACCTAGTAGTGTAGGCACTGTTAACATAATAGTTTTAGCATATTTTTATTAGTACTACTATTTATAGCTTATTATGTTATACAAAAGTTTGTCTCTAACTGTATAATATACTTTAATTTTTGATTATTATGATTTGATTTTTGATTATCGATGCTTTTGTATATGTTGTATTTTTACAATTTTTTTTTGTGGGATGACATGTGATCTGTTACATCCATAGAAAGTATATGTGAAGGTGTGGTGCTTCTAAGTTTACTTTGTCATCTTTTCAATAAGGCTTTTTTAAAGTGCAGCATGCCAGGATTTGTGTGTGGGATTATCCTTCCCAATTTGGCTCCCTCAGTTGATGTTTTTCTGTGATCCCAAGGACTTCACAAAGTACAGAGAACTGTGTACAGAGAATTGTGTATTAAAGGGAGCAGATTTTGCCATCATTTTAGGTAGGGATTCTTCACAGTGAGGTTGTTAAAATTGGGAAATGCTACATTTAAGGGGTTAAAAAATGCAATAATAGATTTTTTTAAATGGCTGTATGATGTTCTTTCAACTAATAATATATAAATGTATAGTACTAAGGGGTAATAGAGAAATATTTTGATCCAGGGAATTGATCCATCTGTCCCAGAGGGCCAGTAAGGATTTTTTTCCCCTTCTGCACAGCAAAGGGAGTATTCATTTGCTTTCATCTGTACTAGAACTTCAGGAGTTGTAAAAGAGGTTGAAAAAGATGGACATCAGTCTTTTTTCAACCATATCAATTATGTGCAAATCAAATAAGAAAGGAAGGCTGATCACGCAGTTACATCCAAGCATTGGAGGATCAATAGGCATACATTAGTGGTTTTCCACAAAGCGCCTTACTATGTAACTATATAGGTTATGGGAAACATAATCGTACCTAATGTAAAGAGGTTTATTGATGAAAAACAAAATCATACTAGCTTTGCGTACTGAGATATTGGGATGTCTGTGAATTGTAAACTTGAAAGGGCAAAGCTTATTTTCTTACTTTGTTGTTATTAATATATGTGGCTCATTCCCCATAATAAGGCTGTATTACAGTGAAAAAACATATAAAAAATACAGTTCTTATGACATTAAGTTATACAGAACTTCCTGTTTATGTCTAGCATTCCTGTTACAACATAACATCTACATCTGCATATACTTTCTCCTACTTTGTGGCGCCTCGATGGGGGCTACATTTTTGCCCTTTCTTAGCAATCATATATATGGGCACATGGGAGGATAAAGTTATCTTTACAAAAAGTAACCCCTATAAACATCATATAGTGTGCATGGTCGCTACATAGATGACCTACTACTGATATGGAAGGAAACCCAGAAACTGGTCCATCTTTTGTAGATATGTTTAACTGCAATGCTTTTAGTTTGCAGTTCACATATAATTTGGATAAATATAAAAATAATTTTTTGAACCTCATATTAGAGGGAAATTTTAATTCTAATCAGGTAGACACCAAGACATTTTGTAAACAATGCTCAGCAAATAGCACTTTCCTGGCTAAAAGATCTCCCCATATTATAAAAGCTATACCAGTGGGAGAATTTCTTAGGGCTAGGCGTAACCTATCCCATGAGGAGTACTTTAGGAAAGAATGTTCTACTATTTCCCAATGACTGTGGGTTTGTTTTCAGAGGCTCTTATTTCTATAAGATGAGAGAAGCCATTACAATGCTCCATAAATGTTTATTCGTGGACATTCCAGAACGCTAATGCAAAAGAAATAGCACTAGACAATGCAAACAGGGTCCTACTTTTGTTACTGCCATAGAATATAATAAAATAGTGGAAATTTTTAAATTAAATATTCCTATTCTTTTTTCAGGAGCTGCAACACATAAAGTCTTGAAGCAAGGCTGTCGCTTTGTGAGTCGTAGAACACCCACTCTGGGATCCCTGATTTCCCAAAGCCTTTTTTGCTCTTTAGAGGGTCGTTGTATAATGTGGTTATTATTAAAAGCTCTTAGCAATGTGGGATGAATACATGCAAATATTGCAAAGTACATACCTAAAAAACTGAAGTATGTTTATTAGTGACAGGAGAAACGTATCCCATAAAATAATATCAATAAAAATAAGAAACGTATCCCATAAAATAATATCCAATAAAATATCAACTAAGTTACAGCAGGTGTAGTTTATACTGTGATCAACACTATTTGTTCTGTACAATATACAGTATAGGCTGCACTAGGTATTCATTATGAGTTAGAATAGGGGAACACTATACAGCAACAAACAATTTTAAAATTAAATAACTTTCAATGGTTTCCAGTCTCTTTTGTGATGCGCACAAAGGTAATTTGACAGGGTTTAGATTTTATGGAGTGGAAAACAATTACAGGATCTGTGAGAAGAAGTGATCTCCACAAAAGAATGTTGGAGCGTGAGACCTGGTGGATACACAGATTATGTACACTAATTCCTGATGGACTGAATCAACGATGGGACATTAGTACTTTTTAAAATATAACTGCTACTTATAAACTGGATTAATTTGTTTACACTATGCCTCTGCTTCTCTAGGTAATATCCTTTTATTGTTTTGGTTTTTAGTTTATTTTATTTTTTTAAATTGTTACATGCATTTGTATTTTTGTATTGTTGTACATGTCCATTTTTAAACTTGGAAATGTTATGGTGTATATGCTATTTATATGTGATTACCAGCATTCTGTGTCAGCTTTCAGGTGTTGATTAGATCAGCCTACACTTGTGTGGACTGGCTGAAAAGTTTTTAAATGTGTATCTGCTTTTGACTCCTCTTTTGCTATGATTAAGACCCACTGAGGGTCGATACACATGAGCCTGGAGGAATGTGTGTTGTATTCTCTCAAGTAAATAAAGTCTCGCAAGAGCTGCAGCAGGTGCCAGCTATTTCTTAAATCATATCCCAAGGGGATAACAGCCCCTATGTGTGTCAGGAACATGCTGGCCATAGCGCAGCAAAAATTCCAAGGTGAATGCAAATGCACAGGCACAGCCCTGCGGGTGCCGTCTTGAAGATGCGCATAAGGAGGCGCACACGCACACCTATGCGCATTGCGCACATGCATTCGCCAATTACACTGACACAAAATGACCTATAAAAGTGAAGCAGCTGCACTAGTACATTGCTGTCTGATCTGCAGCTGTGCACATGTTCCTGTATCTGATTCTGCTGACTTCTGTGTTTGGCCTGGCTTGCTCCTGACTTCACTTGAACACTACCTGCCTTGACCTTGGCTTGTCTCTGGACTTTGCTCTGCCCTCTGCCCATCTGTCTGATCTCGTGTTTCCAACCTCTGTCTGTACCCTGAAAATTCCTTGCCCACCGTCTATGCCTGTATCTGCCCATCTGTTGCTGACTTGGTTTGTCCACACATCCAGTTGTTCATCTGCCCTGCTTGCATCTGCCTAGCTTCCACTGGAGCTTCCTCTACTGTGGGCCACCAGTCTCCCTGCACCTGCTATCAGCCGCTGTCTACTGCTGCCTGCTGTCTACCAGCCATGGGTCTGCTGTTTCTCCTGACATCTGCTATTGTAGCTCTCACAGCCACTGTCACAACATCAGTTGGCCCTGAGCTGGGGCTGTACGAGAGGCCTCCCTCTGCATGCCAGGCTCAGCCACAAGGTATGTGACAATGTGATAGGCTAGCTTTGGGCAGGTAACGGAAACTCTTTATAGAGACATCAGGGTTCTATTAAATCCCTGAGTGTCTCCCCTGCCCTCAAAAATAGCTAAACAAGCACAGATTTTGCTCAGTCAGCTGTTATCTTGCTTGTAACAGCCAGGGAATGACAGCTCTAAAACCAGAGGTAACAAAATCATTGTCGCTTCTGGCTTCACTAGTCACAGAGGAAATGGGGGGAATGGATGTTCCTCCTTTTCCTCTGTGTAAAGCCATCATGGCCATTTACCACAGTCCTTGGCTCCCCAGAGAAAGCCCTGGAACCACCTCTGGTGGAGGCAGATGGGGAGCAGACCTTCTCGGTACTGTATAACTGACCACTTTTAATAGACAGATGATCGCCAGCTGTAACAAACAAAACCAAGATCATGGTTGCAACCATAATCTAGGTATAACCATAATCCAGGCATCTAGATGTGGTGAAGATGACTTGCTGACGTTCAAACTGAGCAACAGAAGGGGGAAGAAAGGGGATTTAAAGTGTTACTAAACCCACAACAGTAAATTCCGTTTGTAAATGCAGTAAAGCATGCTTGTTATACTCACTGCGGCACCTAGGGGGTTAATCCTCCACATTGTGTAAAAAGGCTATTTGATCCTGGCTTCTCTGATCCTCCCCTCCTTCCACTGACTCCTAATAGTTTCCTGATAACAGAGTCTATGGAGTCAGGCTGCACATGCTCAGTTTGGTTTGCATTGCTAAAGAGGTTTTTTCTTTTTCTCGGGAGGGTGCATGTGATCAGCATGGGCCCAGTGGCGGCTGGTCCGTAAGGGGCGCAGGGGCGCCTCCCCCCTAATCTCCATGCACTGGCCCCTAATCCCCCTAATGATTTCTATGAGGTTTTTTTTTTGAAGCACATGATTTGAGCCTGAGGCTCATATTGGCTTCAAAAAGGTTGAGCTTGGGGCATAGTGCACTGTGCCCCGAGCCCACCCACTTGTGGCATTAGCAAATCAACATTCACTATTGTCTCCCTGCTCCTCCTCCTGGCCAATCAAGAAGCGGGTCTTAAGATCGGATTTGCCTGGGAGGAAAAGCAATGGAATTTGCTGGGAGGTGGGACACATGTAAGTTCAACTGGCACTGCAGATCGAGGGGACAGCTCCTTCTACCACCTTGGCTCTGTCTGCTCAGCTTCTATGAGATTGGCCATTTGTATGTATTTGGAAGCCCCGAATCTCCTTTATTTCTCTTCTCTCCCTGCATGTTCCATCTCTGCCCTCTTTATTCGCATCCTCCTCCCTCTTGATTATGCAATGATGAAAGAGTATTTTATTATATGGGTTCTTTCAGTATATTTCATAATAGGGGTCTCTCAGTATATATCCCATATGGGGGAGGGGAGGTCCTCTCACTCTCAGTCAGTATATCCCATTATAGGGGGTCTCTCAGTATATGTGATATATTAGTACTAAGAGAGACCCCTTAATATGGGATATATTGGGAGAATGTGTTCAAGCAAGTGAAATACAGGGAACCAAATGGGTGGAGTATATAAAGGAGTGGGGCTTATGATAAGTGGGAGAGTTCAAAAAGGAAGGGTGGAGTCTGGCGCCCCACCATCTGAAAACTTCACCAGCCGCCACTGACGGGGTCAATCAGCAATGTCCAGACAGAAGGTCAGAGCTTTATGCAGTGCTTGGCAGGACACTGATAGAAGTCACAAGACTGCTATACACTGCTGATGAGAAAAGGTATTTAGCAGTTTATAGTTAGTGAAATAATTAAATTTCCATGTTCTGTGTACTGTGGAAGACTGGGTATAGTGAAGGCAGGGTCCTGGGTTTAGTTACATTTTAAGTGACTTTGAACGTGGTATGGTTGTTGGTGCCAGATGGGCTGGTCTGAGTATTTCAAAAACTACTAACCTACTGGGATGTTCATGCACAACCATCTCTACAGAGAATCGTCTGAAAAAGAGATAAGATCTAGAAAATGGCTTGTGGATGTCAGAGGAGAATGGGCAGACTGGTTCGAGATGATAGAAAGGCAACAGTAACTCAAATAACCACTTGGTACAACCAAGGTATGCAGAATACCATCTCTAAACACAGAACAAATCAAACCAAAGCAGATTGGCTACAGTAGCAGAAGACCACACTGGGTCAGCGAAGAACAGGCAACTGAGGCTACAATTCGAACAGGCTCACCAAAATTGGACAAAAGAAGATTGCAAAAATATTGTCAAGTCTAATGAGTCTCAATTTCATCTGCGACATTCAAATGGTAGGGTCAGAATTTGGCGTAAACAACATGAAAGCATGGATCCATCCTGCCTTGTATCAATGGTTCAGGCTTGTAGTAATGGTGTAATGGTGTGAGGGATATTTTTTTGGCACACTTTGGGCCCCTTAGTACCAATTAAACATTGTTTAAATTTCCATGGCTCACCTGAGTATTGTTGCTGACCATGTCCCTCCTTTTATGACTACAGAGTACCCATCTTATGATGGCTACTTCCAGCCTGATAATGCACCATGTCACAAAGCTCAAATCATCTCACCACTGGTTTCTTGAATATGACAATGAGTTTGCTGTACTCCAATGGCCTCCATAGTAACCAGATCTCAATCCAATAGTGCACATTTTGGGATGTGGTGAAATGGGAAATGTGACGTGAGTCACTTTGGTTGGGGGGCTTGTGGAACCCAGATTGCTTTAGAGAGGTTGGGAGACTCCTCGTCCAGTTTCCCCAGTCCTTCCTATGTGTAAGTCACCTTGTGTCTATTAGGGGCACAGCGTGACCAAGAACCCCAGTCAGGTCTGCTCTGCACTAATCAGACTCTTGCTAGTGGAGGTTTGTTGTTGTTGAATACCTGCATTCCATTGTTCTATTGTTCCTGTCTGCCTACAGTATAGTAAGCTTGTTATGGGATGTGTATGTTTGTGTGGTTAAGGGTGAGGGGTTGTCAGATTGAATGTCTCTGTGTGCATGTGTTTTGAATAAACAGTTTGATTCTGATTGACTCCAAAACTTGTACTATCTATGTTCATGACTGGGAGGAAGCTGTATACTGACGGAAGACCACAAGTACAGTGTGGGTCATCGGATTCTGTTACATTGGTGGCAAGCGGTGGGATGCTTCCTGCAGTCTGAGACATCCAGACCTCCATGGGATCCAAGATTGGGATAGCAGCCTTTGGTCGCTACAACGGAAATATGGACCTGGCATCAGAGTTTGAGGGGGTGCCGCCCTTTCAGTATACCCCAGGATGGTGTCTGCGGATCAATACCTGGAGCTCAGGCAGCAGATTCGGGTGGGGCTCTGGAGTGGAGCCCTCCAGCTTGCTGGTATATACCAGGGCAAGTGCTTTCCAACCCCTGGGGAACAGGCCAGTGATCAACGGAAGTTGCGGATGGCATTCCTGGGAGAGCGGCCTCAGGAGCAATGGGTATCCGAGTTGGACAGGTTGGTCCAGCAGGAGATAGAGCTGGACAATCAGTATCCGGCTCTACAGAGCAGAAATATTTAGGAGAGACATCAGAATGCTCTCCAGAGGGATATGACTTTGGTGGCCCTGGATTGCTGTGGGAGAGACTTACAGATGTGTTTGTGTTTGGTGATGAAGGGGAACCTACCCTTGAGGACCTGCGAGAATACAGAGAGGCTATGCTCCGTCTCACAGGGGTCTCAGAGCTAGAACCTGATCTAGGACACTTGCTAAGGAAAGAAAAGCATCTGGAAAGGGCATACAGGTAACTGCTAGAACACGTTCAGCAGCATGTCTATAAGTCGACTCGGCAGTGGAAACTCCGGAGATTGCTGTTCCCAAAGCTAAAGTGCTGACAACTAGGGATGATCGAACTTTTGAAAAGTTTGGTTTGACCAGAACACCCAAACTTCCCAAAAGTTTGGGTCCGGATTCCAGAACCCCATTGAAATCAAAGGGACCCGAACTTCGGTAATCAAAAAACACATTTTTGAAGCCCTACAACCCAATAAATGCCCCTAAAAAGTGCCTAGGGTTCTGGGTCATGCCCCAGGGACTATTAATCACACAAAAAAAGTTCTTAAAAATTGTCGTTTTTGATAGAGATCCAATTATTGAAAAAATTATTGAAAAAAAAAATTAGATTTCTTTGGATTTACTGTCTGGGGGGTCTAAAAAGTGTACCTGTGAAGTTTCAGTCCTGTAGCATGTCCAGAACCAGAAAAAAAAGATCACTTTTCTTATCATTTTTATTAGCGCAGGGATGGGATTCCGCTACTTTCACACCTGGGCGTTTTTAGGCATTTATTGGGCATTTTTTGGGCGTCTTTGGAGGCAGGCATGACATCTGAACTTCTGTATAGGGGTATATATACACACACACACATATATATATATATATATATATATATATATATATATATATATACAGTATATATATATATATATATATATATATATATATATATATATATACACATACACATATATAGGTGTGAAAGTAGCGGAACCCCATCCCTGCGCTAATGAAATTATTTGCAGGGATGGGGTTCCGCTCCTATCACACCTATATGTGTGTATGTGTATATATACATATATGTGTGTGTATATATATACCCCTATACAGAAGGTCAGATGTTATGCCTGCCTCCAAAGACGCCCAAAAAATGCCCAATAAACGCCTGCAACAACACACCTGGGCATTTTTGTTGTAGCCGTTTATTGGGCGTCTTTGGAGGCAGGCATAACATCTGAACTTCTGTATAGGGATATATATATACACACACATATATATATATATATATATATATATATATATATATATACACACACACACATATATGTATATATACACATACACACATATAGGTGTGATAGGAGTGGAACCCCATCCCTGCAAATAATTTCATTAGCGCAGGGATGGGGTTCCGCTACTTTCACACCTATATGTGTGTATGTGTATATATACATATATGTGTGTGTATATATATATACCCCTACACAGAAGTTCAGATGTCATGCCTGCCTCCAAAGACATCCACAAAAAAGCCCAATAAACGCCTGAAACAAAAACGCCCAGGTGTGACCAGGCGGAACCCCATCCCTGCTCTACTAATAATTCTAAGACAAATTATCTTTTTCTTATGGCGGTCACCCTGACATGGATGAATTCGGTCACGCTGGCATACAAGGAGCGGAGCCCCATCCCTGCTCTACTATTAATTCTAAAAAAAAAGATATTTTTCTTATGGCGGTCACCCTGACATGGATGAGTTCTGTCACCCTAAACTACACTACGGTCACCCTGACACTTAACACTTTCCCTACAGAAACTAGATTATTGAATCTAACAATAGTGGTATATAGTACCCTAACTACACTAGAAATCCCTTTCCTCACACTAATAATTGCTAAATGACACTTTTGCAGCAGGAGTAACAGATCTGCTTCCACTCTCTTCCACAGCCCCTGTATTACAGTGCTAGAGATTTGGCGGGGCTATGTTATATACTGGGGGGCGTATTCATTACTGATTGGCCTCTGGACCCCCTAGTCACTCCAATTACATTCCTAGCATCCTCCTGCCCCCTCAATTGGCTTTTACTGATGTTTCTGGTCCAATCACGGGCTTTTAAAGCCCAGTTCCTGTCCCATTGCATTTTGGTCGGTTCTGGTTGCCGAATTCCGAACTTTTTCCGCAAAAAGTTCGGAATTTGGCCGAATTTCAAACAGTCAATGTTCGGGTCGAACCGATGGTCGACCCGAACCGTTCGATCATCCCTACTGACAACAGGGAAGAGCTCTGCTAGCCTCTGCCCAGCACCAGTAACATCTTCTGGAGTCCACAGACAGGAGATGGTGAATCTCGATCCCCAGACACTACCAGAGACCCGGTGAGCCTCCTGCAGAAGAGCTAAATTCAGTGCATGGTGCTGTGGACCCCTGCATCCAACAATCGGTGGCCCTGAAGGATTTGTGCAAGGTCACCGATGTTTCAATATACTTCCCAGTGGAACAGCTGGCAGCTGGGCAGAACGCTACTGGCCTCTGCCCACAACAGTTACCTTTGCAGGAGCTCCAGGGAGAGAATGCAATCTGCACCTCACAACTGCAGCTTGAGCTTGATATCAGTTAATGGGACTGTGGTATTCACTGACAGCAATCCAGCAGAAGAGCTGGCAACAGGGCAGAGTGCTGCTGGCTTCTGCCCCCAACTAACAGAAGATGGATTTCCTGTGGTAGTGGATGAGACTTCGGTTTCCACTTACACAACCCCAGAAAAAGGTCTGGCATTGGGACAGGAGGATGTCAGCCTTGTTGTACAAGCACCAGTCTCCACCTGGGTACCCCAGGGATGCTGGGTAGTTGGCCCAGATCCCCAACAGCATGATGCAGTGAGCCCAGTCACCCTGTCTTCTCTCCAGTGGCTAAATGGACTCCAGGGAGAAGGACCAGTCCACACTTCTCCCCAGCAGGGGTTGTGTTCTACGAGAGAGGCAGAGGTTGGCTGGGTGAGTAGTGATCTGTTCTGGACAATTTATTTGGGGTACTGTGTGGGTGCAGACATTGGGGGACTGTAACTACGGACTAACTTTGAAGTCAACCCGTTTGGGGTCTCCTTCTGTGTTAGTCTCTTGCCGAAAGGGGAGATATGTGACGTGAGTCACTTTGGTTGGGGGGCTTGTGGAACCCAGATTTCTTTATGGAGGTTGGGAGACTCCTCGTCCAGTTTCCCCAGTCCTTCCTATGTGTAAGTCACCCTGTGTCTCTTAGGGGCACAGAGTGACCAAGAACCCCAGTCAGATCTGCTCTGCACTAATCATACTCTTGCTAGTGGGGGTGGGGGTTTGTCGTTGTTGAATACCTGCATTCCATTGTTCTATTGTTCCTGTCTGCCTATAGTAAGCTTATTATGGGATGTGTATGTTTGTGTGGCTAAGGGGGAGGGGTTGTCAGATTGTATATCCATGTGTGCATGTGTTTTAAATAAACAGTTTGATTCTGGTTGACTCCAAAACTTGTACTGTCTAGTTCTTGGGGTAACTATAGCCAGATTCACGGATCCCGTGTTCTAGAGCTTAGGAAGCAGGTTACTGGCAGATATACCCAGTCGCAGTGTCCGGATTCCGTCACAGGAAAATTTGCATAATTGGATGTGAAGCCGACAAATCTGCAGCAACTGTGTGATGCTATCATGTCAATATGGACCAAAATCTGAGGAATGTTTCCAACACCTTGTTAAATCTATTCTAAGAAGAATTAAGGCAGTTCTAAAGGCAAAAGAGGGTCCAACCCGGTACTAGCAAGGTGTGCCTAATAAAGTAGCCAGTGAGTGTACATAAACACACGGCAGTCAGCAAGTGATTAGATAAGGGGAATCTGCATTCATATGTGACTGGTAATCATGCATTTCTGGAATCCAGGCTATACAGGCAATTGAACACAGTCTAGACAAATTGGCATTCATGTATTCAGGTATATTAAAAAAGAAGAAACTTACACACACAGAATTGTCACTATGAAGAGCAGATAACATTGTGTCTCCAGCCATACATTTTATTTATGTATTTGGGAAGGAAGACAAAACATGAAGGTTTCCTAATTTTTCATGCATTTGCAGGTGGGAAAGTCTCATAAATCACAAAATTATTATTATTATTTTTTTTATAATCCAATAAAACATTTATTGCACTTCAAGGTGTACATTCTGTACCTACTTACTTTTGTGCAATGTATAAGCGCTTATGTATTTAAAATAATCCTGATTCCTGGACAGTGTAGCAAATGTTCCAAACAAATAATTACTGATCCTGAGAGGGGTGGCAATGTCATGTGCATTAGCTCCCTCCAACGCGTTTTGTCATAACTGAAATTGGGGGCATGCCAAAATCTGACTATTTCTTACCAGCAGCTTGATCTTTTTACCTGCCAGGGTGTTTTCTATTATGTTTTAATGATTTCACCATACTTGCTACATCCAGGGTGAGTAGGGATGAGCTTTGAGTTCGAGTCGAATGTAAGTCGGTCGTTCGATTGTTCATCGAATGACGAACAAGTGTGCTTCTTCAAGGGAAATTTGAGTGCCCACAATGCACTGCACATGTTTGGTGCTTGCAGCATGTTATGTGATTGGCCAAAGCATGCACCTTGACCTCATACTTTGGCCAATCAAATGATCTCTGCCATGATTGGACAAAAGGCAGGCTGCCTTTAGCCAATCATGGCTCAGGAGCTAAGTACACGCCCCACACTATATAAAGGTAGTGTGATTGTGCGGGCGAGTAGACAGGGAGATGAACGTGTTTGAGGCAGGGAGAGAATAGTTTTTTTGCAGTTTGTCAGACAGTGCAATGAGACATTGCTAGCAGTGTAGGGAGGGAGAGGAGCGTGTTTGAGGCAGGGAGAGAATATTTTTTTTGCAGTTTGTCAGACAGTGTAGTGAGACATTCTCTCCTTTATCCAAGACTACTCAACTAACAAAAAAAGGAATTGCATACTTCTACTATTGGTTTCTATCTTCCTCATCTGAGAAAAAAAACTCACTCTATGATGTTGTGGGAAAAACACCTTTCCCAATCCTTTCACGCTCTACAATGGTTTAACGTCACTAACAATGTCCCTAAACACTCAACATATACTACACACTGGGAATCCCTACTAAAAATTGTACATAAATGGTATTACATTCCGACATGGCTATTCAAGTTCTCCCCCTCCTACTCCCCACTTTGCTGAGGACACTGTGGGGAACATGGTACTTTGTTACACATGTGGTGGCAGTGTCCTAAAATGTATGGATTCTAGGTCAGTGTTTTTCAATTCATCTCCATAGTAATCAGTTTGAAATTAGAAGCAGATTCAGTGACAGCACTCTTCCTCCTAAACTCTGAATTCTGGCCAAAATGCCATCTCCCTTTCATCATAAACTGCATGATCGCAGCCAGGAGATCTATCATATCTAACTGTAAGCAGGCAGAATCACCTGACCTCTCTTCATTCAGTTAATCTCAACACTCCTTGGTTACAACATCCTTCCTGTACAGCGCATCCGTAATGATGGCACGATAACACCCAATGTTTCACTGGGAAGCCATCCTTCATGTTCCTTCATGTTTCACATGCCTACATTTTGTCTCTTTCTTCCCTTCTTTTAGAAGTACCTGGCTGGGTTCTTCTCCCTGGAGTTGCTAATACCAGTTAATGCATTTCTATATCTATGCACTTGTTTTCTATTACATAACCCTTCCTATACCTGAACAGCCTTATAGAACTTGGCAGAACATATTACACCCTATGTTTGGGTCATTATCTAGGTTTTATATCTACATTTTATGTCAAAATATTAAAGTGTTTCCTATTCCTAAGATTTGATACCAGTTATTTGGATATTACTCTTTGAAATCCATGTTTTGCTTATTTGTAGCAAAATTGTATTGACAACATTTTGTTTATGCACTTCAAAAAATTTAATAAAATATGATTGATAAAAAAAAAAGTTGTCAGAATTGCACTTTTTCTTCTTGAGAGGTTCCTATGCTTCACATGTTTTTAATGTAATGTTTCCACTGCAGGTATCTAATCAGCTACTTGTACATGTTTACTACAGTACCTGATGTTATTAAAAAACTTTTTTTGTTTATCACTGGGGTCCAATGGTCTCTAAGAAAAAATGACTAGTGATATTCCCTTATAATATATGAATTTTATTGTGATACGCAGCATGCATAGATATAAATGGATCAATGTTAAATGGTTAGAAGCAAGAAGGTGAAACAATATGAGCACACATTCCAGTGCCATTACTTATTTTCTTTCAAAGATGAAAGCACTATATCATCTGCTTTCAATTTCCAAGGCCTCAAATCAATATAATGTACCTGCAATATGAAAAGATAAAACTACTGCTTGGCAGAGAAAAGAACTCCAATAGACAAGGAAGAATCTTTCATCAGGAATCTTAATCTAAATTTAACAATCTCTGAAGTAGCCAATTGAGCATCAAATCATGATATTGCTTCCTGTTAGTTCTGTTTATGCATTCATTTACTGTTATCACTGTGTGTATTTCAAGTCAGCTGCTCATACAGTAAAACTTTATTATTAACAAAGATGCAAACTTTCTGATAATTCACAATATATCTACAATATTCCTCATAGATGATACTATGTGCTGCACAAAAAAATGGATTTTTGTCCTTATTTTGTCCAAATCAGTTTCTTGGAGTATATCATAGGACAAAGAGCAGACTTAATCATGGCCACCTTGGTTATGTCCTACCTTCAGGTGAATGGACACTGCCAATTAGACAGGAAATCAGGAAGTCCTCCTCTATATAACACCACCCCGTAGAGAAGCTTTAGTTTTGTAGCAAGCAATACACAAAAAATAGTGGAGCGAGACCTCTGTGTCCAGTGATATACTCTAATAAATGGATTTTACAGGTAAGGACAAAAATCCAGTTTTCTTTTTTGTACATCATGGGACACAGAGCAGACTTAATTGATCATGACCAGCTGGGATGCTCCAAAGCACTGCAACCAAAGGGAGGGAATAACAGCCACCGCCAAGGCCCAAAGTTACATAATGGTCCTCAAGACACTGCGACTAAACACAGCATCCTCTGAAGCAGTTACATCTACCGTATTAAAACTTGTAAAGGTGTGAATAGATGACCAGGTAGCAGCTTTGCATGCATGCTCCATTGAAGCCTGATGATGGATCGCCCAGGAAGCCCCTACACCTCTGGAGGAGTGAGTTATCATGGGAAATGGTGGATTCTTGCCCTTAAAACCATAGGCTTGAACAATTTGTTGCCAAATCCAATGTAAATTAATCAACTTAGTAGCTGTCTGACCCTTACTAGAACATTCTAGCAGGACAACCAATGAATTTGACTGCCTAAACAGACAATTTCAAATACACCTTTATGGCTCATATCACATCCAACGTGTGAAGAGCCTTGTACCCTGGCAACTCAGGCCTGGAGAAAAAAGTCAGCAAAACGATGTCCTGATTCAAATGAAAAGACGATAATACCTTTCACAAAAAGGACGGAACAGGACGAAGAACCACCTTGTCCTTATGGATTACCAGAAATATCTCTCTACAGGAAAGTACAGCCCTTTCCAACACCCTCCTTGCTGAGGTAATAGCAACCAGAAAGACCAATTTTCTGGTCAAATGCACAATAGGAATATCCCAAATAGGCTCAAAAGGAACCTCCTGCAGGATAGACAAAACCAAATTCAGTTCCCATGAAGGCAATGGGGATCTAAACGGAGAAACCATCCAGGAAACCCCCTGAACAAATGTTTGTACCAAAGAATGGGAAGCAATTAGTTACATAGTAATTGAGGTTGAATAAAGACAATAGTCCATCCAGTTCAACCTGTGTAGGTACGAGTGGCCGTAATCATCTCTCATACCCCTTAAAGTGGAGTTCCACCCATTTTTGCAAGTTGAGCTGTATGCAATCCCCTTTAAATATGCTAATACCAATGTAAACTATTTTTTTTTTTTTTAAGAAAATACCTTTTATCTTCTGTATTCATCTGCACTTCCTGGTCCTGATGCTTTCGGCGATTACATCACTCGGCGATTAGCAAGGGCTCCTGGGACATTGTATCCCAGCAGCCCTTGCAATTCGCCTAGTGACGAAATCTCGTGTGATTTTCAGTGCTCGGGGATGTATTACATTCAGTCCGTGCTTCGCCCCGCCTCCTCTCAGTGACGGAAAGCATTACATCCCGTAGAACTCACTGAGAGGAGGCGGGGCGGAGACGGGACAGAGTTGGGGTGGGGCGGGGAAGTGTGTGGGATGTATTATCCAAGGATAGTCAGAGAGCAGAGGGGAGAGAATGTAATGTCAGATTCTGCCTCGCTCTCTACACTATCTATGGGGACGGAACGGCTTATTCTTCTGTGATTTTCATAGTGAGAAATGGAGGAATATTATCTGATTACAGAGCAGTCACACAGCTCCGGGGACATTAAAGGGGCACTCTCACCGCACGGGGGACAAATTAAAGGGGAACTCTCACCGCACGGGGACAAATTAAAGGGACACTCTCACCGCACAGGGGACACAATGTAAAGGGGAACTCTCAACGCACAGGGGACAAATTAAAGGGGCACTCTCACTGCACAGGGGACAAATTAAAGGTGCACTCTCACCGCACAGGGGACAAATTAAAGGGACACTCTCACCGCACAGGGGACACAATGTAAAGGCGAACTCTCACCACACGGGGGGACACAATGTAAAGGGGCACTCTCACCACACGGGGACTTAATGTAAAGGGGCACTCTCACCGTACAGGGGACACAATGTAAAGGGGCACTTTCACTGCACGGGGATACAATGTAAAAGGGCACGATGTAAAGGAGGTAGAGATGTGATGGCACTGCTATTGGTGGCATCACTGTGGGTGGGTGGGTGCATGTCGCACTGTGATGGTGGGCAATATCATAGCAGCACTGTGATGGGGGAAATGTGATGGCAGCATTGTGAAAGCAGACCTGTGATGGGGCATTATTATTGGTGAAATGTGGTGGGTGATATTCTATTTAGGGCAATGTGATGGCAACATTTTTGTCCGTGCAATTACAGGGCAACTCTGATGGGGGCACTTTCATTGCAATTTTTTTTTAATATACACTTTTAATATACTTTTTAAAAATTACAGATTTTGAATGACAACCATAGTAGCTCACCTTACATCATTTTTAATACGCAATCAAATAATTAATATATATCTTCAAAATCTCTCTCTATATTACAAAAAAAAAAAAAAATATATATATATATATATATATATATATATATATATATATATATATATATATACACACACACACCACACATATACCATGTGCTGACCCCATTACAGTGTGACATCCATCCATCAACAGTGCTGAGCCCATCACAGTGCTGACCCCATAACAGTGTGAAATGCATCCATCCATGAAAAGTGCTGACCCCATAACAGTGTGAAATGCATCCATCCATCCATCCATCCATGCACAGTGCTGACCCCATTACAGTGTGACATCCATCCATCAATAGTGCTGACTAGGGTTGAGCGAACACGTACTGTAATATTCGTGTTCGTACCGAATAATTGAATTTTTGTTACTCGAACACGGACCCGAAAACTTTACTGTATGTTCGGGTAAAAATCCGTGTTCGGTCATTTTATTTGCGGGTTTTGTATGCATTGGCGCGCTTTTCATGGCAGGCTTTCAACAGCCAATCAACAAGCGTTTAACTGGTGTGCCTTAAGCCATCGCAGCCATGCCTACAAATGTATTAGTAGCTGTGATTGGCCATCTGAAGCATGTGACTAAGTCTTTATAAGTTCGAGACCGAGCGCCGCTGCGTCATTATGCTGTAGTTCAGGGACAGAGCACACATCGTGCTGGCTGCTGATTAGGGACAGACAGGCAAAAATCATTTGTGTCCGAATAGAATTGAGGGACAGGTCAGAGTGTTTTAGGCAGGGCGAGTTGTAGGGCATTTTAGGGCGAGGCTGCTGATTTTTAGGGTCAGTGTTCTACATTCGATTTTGCTGTGTGGGGGGGGGGGGGGGTTTGCAGTGACCGATCTTATCAATCCTTTTAGGGAGAGGCTGGAGATAGGCAGGTGTCAGTTGTCCACATCGATTTTGCTGTGTGTGGGGTGCAGTGAAAACAATCTTTTTGCCCACTGAGGAGGAGGGAGAAAAGTCTTTTTCATCAGTCACTGTGTGCAGCGTTTTTCCTTCAGTGCTGCTGTGCTGACTGCGATAATACACTGCTGTGTTCACATGTGCTATTATTGAGTGATTTCAAAAGTTATACACTTTTTTCTATTCCACTATTCAATATACACCCTTGGGTTAAAAAAATTAAATTTTGGCATAGTCTGTACTAATCTAGTTAAAAATTACAAACTTAAAAGGGGAATTTTTTTTTCCCCCTCCATAGCCTGCAGCAGAGCTGACTGATATAAGACACTGCTGTTCACATGTGCTGTTGATAAATCACACCAATTTTATATCATATTTTCTATTCCGCTATTCAATAAAAACCTTTGGGTATAAACAATTAAATTGCGGGATAGTCTGTGTTGGTACGTGTGAGATACACCTTTCCAATTTTTGGGGTGCATCTCATACTTCCGAGGATTTGAGGGTGCTGCCTGTTCCGAACTCCTCCTACTCCTCATCCTGCCTTTGGGGGTACAAAAAATAGTAATTGGGGCCTAGTCTGGTTCTGTACGTGTGAGATACATACACCTTTCTTTTGATAATATTTTCTATTCCGCTATTCAATAGAAACCTTTGGGTATAAACAATTAAATTGCGGGATAGTCTGTGTTGGTACGTGTGAGATACACCTTTCCAATTTTTGGGGTGCATCTCATACTTCCGAGGATTTGAGGGTGCTGCCTGTTCCGAACTCCTCCTACTCCTCATCCTGCCTTTGGGGGTACAAAAAATAGTAATTGGGGCCTATTCTGGGTCTGTACGTGTGAGATACATACACTTTTTTTTTTGATAATATTTTCTATTCCCCTATTCAATAAAAACCTTTGGGTATAAACAATTAAATTGCGGGATAGTCTGTGTTGGTACGTGTGAGATACACCTTTCCAATTTTTGGGGTGCATCTCATACTTCCGAGGATTTGAGGGTGCTGCCTGTTCCGAACTCCTCCTACTCCTCATCCCGCCGTTGGGGGTACAAAAAATAGTAATTGGGGCCTAGTCTGGGTCTGTACGTGTGAGATACATACACCTTTTTTTTATAATATTTTCTATTCCGCTATTCAATAAAAACTTTGGGTATAAACAATTAAATTGCGGGATAGTCTGTGTCGGTACGTGTGAGATACACCTTTCCAATTTTTGGGGTGCATCTCATACTTCCGAGGATTTGAGGGTGCTGCCTGTTCCGAACTCCTCCTACTCCTCATCCTGCCTTTGGGGGTACAAAAATAGTACTTTGGGCCTAGTCTGGTTCTGTACGTGTGAGATACATACACCTTTTTTTTGATAATATTTTCTATTCCGCTATTCAATAGAAACCTTTGGGTATAAACAATTAAATTGCGGGATAGTCTGTGTTGGTACGTGTGAGATACACCTTTCCAATTTTTGGGGTGCATCTCATACTTCCGAGGATTTGAGGGTGCTGCCTGTTCCCGAACTCCTCCTACTCCTCATCCTGCCTTTGGGGGTACAAAAAATAGTAATTGGGGCCTAGTGTGGTTCTGTACGTGTGAGATACATACACCTTTTTTTTGATAATATTTTCTATTCCGCTATTCAATAAAAACCTTTGGGTATAAACAATTAAATTGCGGGATAGTCTGTGTTGGTACGTGTGAGATACACCTTTCCAATTTTTGGGGTGCATCTCATACTTCCGAGGATTTGAGGGTGCTGCCTGTTCCGAACTCCTCCTACTCCTCATCCTGTCTTTGGGGGTACAAAAAATAGTAATTGGGGCCTATTCTGGGTCTGTACGTGTGAGATACATACACTTTTTTTTTTGATAATATTTTCTATTCCCCTATTCAATAAAAACCTTTGGGTATAAACAATTAAATTGCGGGATAGTCTGTGTTGGTACGTGTGAGATACACCTTTCCAATTTTTGGGGTGCATCTCATACTTCCGAGGATTTGAGGGTGCTGCCTGTTCCGAACTCCTCCTACTCCTCATCCCGCCGTTGGGGGTACAAAAAATAGTAATTGGGGCCTAGTCTGGGTCTGTACGTGTGAGATACATACACCTTTTTTTTGATAATATTTTCTATTCCGCTATTCAATAGAAACCTTTGGGTATAAACAATTAAATTGCGGGATAGTCTGTGTTGGTACGTGTGAGATACACCTTTCCAATTTTTGGGGTGCATCTCATACTTCCGAGGATTTGAGGGTGCTGCCTGTTCCGAACTCCTCCTACTCCTCATCCTGCCGTTGGGGGTACAAAAAATAGTAATTGGGGCCTAGTCTGGGTCTGTACGTGTGAGAAACATACACCTTTTTTTTATAATATTTTCTATTCCGCTATTCAATAAAAACTTTGGGTATAAACAATTAAATTGCGGGATAGTCTGTGTCGGTACGTGTGAGATACACCTTTCCAATTTTTGGGGTGCATCTCATACTTCCGAGGATTTGAGGGTGCTGCCTGTTCCGAACTCCTCCTACTCCTCATCCTGCCTTTGGGGGTACAAAAATAGTACTTTGGGCCTAGTCTGGTTCTGTACGTGTGAGATACATACACCTTTTTTTTGATAATATTTTCTATTCCGCTATTCAATAGAAACCTTTGGGTATAAACAATTAAATTGCGGGATAGTCTGTGTTGGTACGTGTGAGATACACCTTTCCAATTTTTGGGGTGCATCTCATACTTCCGAGGATTTGAGGGTGCTGCCTGTTCCCGAACTCCTCCTACTCCTCATCCTGCCTTTGGGGGTACAAAAAATAGTAATTGGGGCCTAGTGTGGTTATGTACGTGTGAGATACATACACCTTTTTTTTGATAATATTTTCTATTCCGCTATTCAATAGAAACCTTTGGGTATAAACAATTAAATTGCGGGATAGTCTGTGTTGGTACGTGTGAGATACACCTTTCCAATTTTTGGGGTGCATCTCATACTTCCGAGGATTTGAGGGTGCTGCCTGTTCCCGAACTCCTCCTACTCCTCATCCTGCCTTTGGGGGTACAAAAAATAGTAATTGGGGCCTAGTGTGGTTATGTACGTGTGAGATACATACACCTTTTTTTTGATAATATTTTCTATTCCGCTATTCAATAGAAACCTTTGGGTATAAACAATTAAATTGCGGGATAGTCTGTGTTGGTACGTGTGAGATACACCTTTCCAATTTTTGGGGTGCATCTCATACTTCCGAGGATTTGAGGGTGCTGCCTGTTCCCGAACTCCTCCTACTCCTCATCCTGCCTTTGGGGGTACAAAAAATAGTAATTGGGGCCTAGTCTGGTTCTGTACGTGTGAGATACATACACCTTTTTTTTGATAATATTTTCTATTCCGCTATTCAATAAAAACCTTTGGGTATAAACAATTAAATTGCGGGATAGTCTGTGTTGGTACGTGTGAGATACACCTTTCCAATTTTTGGGGTGCATCTCATACTTCCGAGGATTTGAGGGTGCTGCCTTTTCCGAACTCCTCCTACTCCTCATCCTGCCTTTGGTGGTACAAAAAATAGTAATTGGGGCCTAGTCTGGTTCTGTACGTGTGAGATACATACACCTTTCTTTTGATAATATTTTCTATTCCGCTATTCAATAAAAACCTTTGGGTATAAACAATTAAATTGCGGGATAGTCTGTGTTGGTACGTGTGAGATACACCTTTCCAATTTTTGGGGTGCATCTCATACTTCCGAGGATTTGAGGGTGCTGCCTGTTCCGAACTCCTCCTACTCCTCATCCTGTCTTTGGGGGTACAAAAAATAGTAATTGGGGCCTAGTCTGGGTCTGTACGTGTGAGAAACATACACCTTTTTTTTATAATATTTTCTATTCCGCTATTCAATAGAAACCTTTGGGTATAAACAATTAAATTGCGGGATAGTCTGTGTTGGTACGTGTGAGATACACCTTTCCAATTTTTGGGGTGCATCTCATACTTCCGAGGATTTGAGGGTGCTGCCTGTTCCCGAACTCCTCCTACTCCTCATCCTGCCTTTGGGGGTACAAAAAATAGTAATTGGGGAATAGTGTGGTTCTGTACGTGTGAGTTACATACACCTTTTTTTTGATAATATTTTCTATTCCGCTATTCAATAGAAACCTTTGGGTATAAACAATTAAATTGCGGGATAGTCTGTGTTGGTACGTGTGAGATACACCTTTCCAATTTTTGGGGTGCATCTCATACTTCCGAGGATTTGAGGGTGCTGCCTGTTCCCAAACTCCTCCTACTCCTCATCCTGCCTTTGGGGGTACAAAAAATAGTAATTGGGGCCTAGTGTGGTTCTGTACGTGTGAGATACATACACCTTTTTTTTGATAATATTTTCTATTCTGCTATTCAGTAAAAACCTTTGGGTATAAACAATTAAATTGCGGGATAGTCTGTGTTGGTACGTGTGAGATACACCTTTCCAATTTTTGGGGTGCATCTCATACTTCCGAGGATTTGAGGGTGCTGCCTGTTCCGAACTCCTCCTACTCCTCATCCTGCCTTTGGGGGTACAAAAAATAGTAATTGGGGCCTAGTCTGGTTCTGTACGTGTGAGATACATACACCTTTCTTTTGATAATATTTTCTATTCCGCTATTCAATAAAAACCTTTGGGTATAAACAATTAAATTGCGGGATAGTCTGTGTTGGTACGTGTGAGATACACCTTTCCAATTTTTGGGGTGCATCTCATACTTCCGAGGATTTGAGGGTGCTGCCTGTTCCGAACTCCTCCTACTCCTCATGCTGCCTTTGGGGGTACAAAAAATAGTAATTGGGGCCTATTCTGGGTCTGTACGTGTGAGATACATACACTTTTTTTTTTGATAATATTTTCTATTCCCCTATTCCATAAAAACCTTTGGGTATAAACAATTAAATTGCGGGATAGTCTGTGTTGGTACGTGTGAGATACACCTTTCCAATTTTTGGGGTGCATCTCATACTTCCGAGGATTTGAGGGTGCTGCCTGTTCCGAACTCCTCCTACTCCTCATCCTGCCTTTGGGGGTACAAAAATAGTACTTTGGGCCTAGTCTGGTTCTGTACGTGTGAGATACATACACCTTTTTTTTGATAATATTTTCTATTCCGCTATTCAATAGAAACCTTTGGGTATAAACAATTAAATTGCGGGATAGTCTGTGTTGGTACGTGTGAGATACACCTTTCCAATTTTTGGGGTGCATCTCATACTTCCGAGGATTTGAGGGTGCTGCCTGTTCCCGAACTCCTCCTACTCCTCATCCTGCCTTTGGGGGTACAAAAAATAGTAATTGGGGCCTAGTGTGGTTCTGTACGTGTGAGATACATACACCTTTTTTTTGATAATATTTTCTATTCCGCTATTCAATAGAAACCTTTGGGTATAAACAATTAAATTGCGGGATAGTCTGTGTTGGTACGTGTGAGATACACCTTTCCAATTTTTGGGGTGCATCTCATACTTCCGAGGATTTGAGGGTGCTGCCTTTTCCCGAACTCCTCCTACTCCTCATCCTGCCTTTGGGGGTACAAAAAATAGTAATTGGGGCCTAGTGTGGTTCTGTACGTGTTAGATACATACACCTTTTTTTTGATAATATTTTCTATTCCGCTATTCAATAAAAACCTTTGGGTATAAACAATTAAATTGCGGGATAGTCTGTGTTGGTACGTGTGAGATACACCTTTCCAATTTTTGGGGTGCATCTCATACTTCCAAGGATTTGAGGGTGCTGCCTGTTCCGAACTCCTCCTACTCCTCATCCTGCCTTTGGGGGTACAAAAAATAGTAATTGGGGCCTAGTCTGGTTCTGTACGTGTGAGATACATACACCTTTCTTTTGATAATATTTTCTATTCCGCTATTCAATAAAAACCTTTGGGTATAAACAATTAAATTGCGGGATAGTCTGTGTTGGTACGTGTGAGATACACCTTTCCAATTTTTGGGGTGCATCTCATACTTCCGAGGATTTGAGGGTGCTGCCTGTTCCGAACTCCTCCTACTCCTCATCCTGCCTTTGGGGGTACAAAAAATAGTAATTGGGGCCTATTCTGGGTCTGTACGTGTGAGATACATACACTTTTTTTTTTGATAATATTTTCTATTCCCCTATTCAATAAAAACCTTTGGGTATAAACAATTAAATTGCGGGATAGTCTGTGTTGGTACGTGTGAGATACACCTTTCCAATTTTTGGGGTGCATCTCATACTTCCGAGGATTTGAGGGTGCTGCCTGTTCCGAACTCCTCCTACTCCTCATCCCGCCGTTGGGGGTACAAAAAATAGTAATTGGGGCCTAGTCTGGGTCTGTACGTGTGAGATACATATACCTTTTTTTTGATAATATTTTCTATTCCGCTATTCAATAGAAACCTTTGGGTATAAACAATTAAATTGCGGGATAGTCTGTGTTGGTACGTGTGAGATACACCTTTCCAATTTTTGGGGTGCATCTCATACTTCCGAGGATTTGAGGGTGCTGCCTGTTCCAAACTCCTCCTACTCCTCATCCTGCCGTTGGGGGTACAAAAAATAGTAATTGGGGCCTAGTCTGGGTCTGTACGTGTGAGAAACATACACCTTTTTTTTGATAATATTTTCTATTCCGCTATTCAATAGAAACCTTTGGGTATAAACAATTAAATTGCGGGATAGTCTGTGTTGGTACGTGTGAGATACACCTTTCCAATTTTTGGGGTGCATCTCATACTTCCGAGGATTTGAGGGTGCTGCCTGTTCCCGAACTCCTCCTACTCCTCATCCTGCCTTTGGGGGTACAAAAAATAGTAATTGGGGCCTAGTGTGGTTCTGTACGTGTGAGATACATACACCTTTTTTTTGATAATATTTTCTATTCCGCTATTCAATAGAAACCTTTGGGTATAAACAATTAAATTGCGGGATAGTCTGTGTTGGTACGTGTGAGATACACCTTTCCAATTTTTGGGGTGCATCTCATACTTCCGAGGATTTGAGGGTGCTGCCTGTTCCCGAACTCCTCCTACTCCTCATCCTGCCTTTGGGGGTACAAAAAATAGTAATTGGGGCCTAGTGTGGTTCTGTACGTGTGAGATACATACACCTTTTTTTTGATAATATTTTCTATTCTGCTATTCAATAAAAACCTTTGGGTATAAACAATTAAATTGCGGGATAGTCTGTGTTGGTACGTGTGAGATACACCTTTCCAATTTTTGGGGTGCATCTCATACTTCCGAGGATTTGAGGGTGCTGCCTGTTCCGAACTCCTCCTACTCCTCATCCTGCCTTTGGGGGTACAAAAAATAGTAATTGGGGCCTAGTCTGGTTCTGTACGTGTGAGATACATACACCTTTCTTTTGATAATATTTTCTATTCCGCTATTCAATAAAAACCTTTGGGTATAAACAATTAAATTGCGGGATAGTCTGTGTTGGTACGTGTGAGATACACCTTTCCAATTTTTGGGGTGCATCTCATACTTCCGAGGATTTGAGGGTGCTGCCTGTTCCGAACTCCTCCTACTCCTCATCCTGCCTTTGGGGGTACAAAAAATAGTAATTGGGGCCTAGTCTGGTTCTGTACGTGTGAGATACATACACCTTTCTTTTGATAATATTTTCTATTCCGCTATTCAATAAAAACCTTTGGGTATAAACAATTAAATTGCGGGATAGTCTGTGTTGGTACGTGTGAGATACACCTTTCCAATTTTTGGGGTGCATCTCATACTTCCGAGGATTTGAGGGTGCTGCCTGTTCCGAACTCCTCCTACTCCTCATCCTGCCTTTGGGGGTACAAAAAATAGTAATTGGGGCCTATTCTGGGTCTGTACGTGTGAGATACATACACTTTTTTTTTTGATAATATTTTCTATTCCCCTATTCAATAAAAACCTTTGGGTATAAACAATTAAATTGCGGGATAGTCTGTGTTGGTACGTGTGAGATACACCTTTCCAATTTTTGGGGTGCATCTCATACTTCCGAGGATATGAGGGTGCTGCCTGTTCCGAACTCCTCCTACTCCTCATCCCGCCGTTGGGGATACAAAAAATTGTAATTGGGGCCTAGTCTGGGTCTGTACGTGTGAGATACATATACCTTTTTTTTGATAATATTTTCTATTCCGCTATTCAATAGAAACCTTTGGGTATAAACAATTAATTTGCGGGATAGTCTGTGTTGGTACGTGTGAGATACACCTTTCCAATTTTTGGGGTGCATCTCATACTTCCGAGGATTTGAGGGTGCTGCCTGTTCCGAACTCCTCCTACTCCTCATCCTGCCGTTGGGGGTACAAAAAATAGTAATTGGGGCCTAGTCTGGGTCTGTACGTGTGAGAAACATACACCTTTTTTTATAATATTTTCTATTCCGCTATTCAATAAAAACTTTGGGTATAAACAATTAAATTGCGGGATAGTCTGTGTCGGTACGTGTGAGATACACCTTTCCAATTTTTGGGGTGCATCTCATACTTCCGAGGATTTGAGGGTGCTGCCTGTTCCGAACTCCTCCTACTCCTCATCCTGCCTTTGGGGGTACAAAAATAGTACTTTGGGCCTAGTCTGGTTCTGTACGTGTGAGATACATACACCTTTTTTTTGATAATATTTTCTATTCCGCTATTCAATAGAAACCTTTGGGTATAAACAATTAAATTGCGGGATAGTCTGTGTTGGTACGTGTGAGATACACCTTTCCAATTTTTGGGGTGCATCTCATACTTCCGAGGATTTGAGGGTGCTGCCTGTTCCCGAACTCCTCCTACTCCTCATCCTGCCTTTGGGGGTACAAAAAATAGTAATTGGGGCCTAGTCTGGTTCTGTACGTGTGAGATACATACACCTTTCTTTTGATAATATTTTCTATTCCGCTATTCAATAAAAACCTTTGGGTATAAACAATTAAATTGCGGGATAGTCTGTGTTGGTACGTGTGAGATACACCTTTCCAATTTTTGGGGTGCATCTCATACTTCCGAGGATTTGAGGGTGCTGCCTGTTCCGAACTCCTCCTACTCCTCATCCTGCCTTTGGGGGTACAAAAAATAGTAATTGGGGCCTATTCTGGGTCTGTACGTGTGAGATACATACACTTTTTTTTTGATAATATTTTCTATTCCCCTATTCAATAAAAACCTTTGGGTATAAACAATTCAATTGCGGGATAGTCTGTGTTGGTACGTGTGAGATACACCTTTCCAATTTTTGGGGTGCATCTCATACTTCCGAGGATTTGAGGGTGCTGCCTGTTCCGAACTCCTCCTACTCCTCATCCCGCCGTTGGGGGTACAAAAAATAGTAATTGGGGCCTAGTCTGGGTCTGTACATGTGAGATACATACACCTTTTTTTTGATAATATTTTCTATTCCGCTATTCAATAGAAACCTTTGGGTATAAACAATTAAATTGCGGGATAGTCTGTGTTGGTACATGTGAGATACACCTTTCCAATTTTTGGGGTGCATCTCATACTTCCGAGGATTTGAGGGTGCTGCCTGTTCCGAACTCCTCCTACTCCTCATCCTGCCGTTGGGGGTACAAAAAATAGTAATTGGGGCCTAGTCTGGGTCTGTACGTGTGAGAAACATACACCTTTTTTTTATAATATTTTCTATTCCGCTATTCAATAAAAACTTTGGGTATAAACAATTAAATTGCGGGATAGTCTGTGTCGGTACGTGTGAGATACACCTTTCCAATTTTTGGGGTGCATCTCATACTTCCGAGGATTTGAGGGTGCTGCCTGTTCCGAACTCCTCCTACTCCTCATCCTGCCTTTGGGGGTACAAAAATAGTACTTTGGGCCTAGTCTGGTTCTGTACGTGTGAGATACATACACCTTTTTTTTGATAATATTTTCTATTCCGCTATTCAATAGAAACCTTTGGGTATAAACAATTAAATTGCGGGATAGTCTGTGTTGGTACGTGTGAGATACACCTTTCCAATTTTTGGGGTGCATCTCATACTTCCGAGGATTTGAGGGTGCTGCCTGTTCACGAACTCCTCCTACTCCTCATCCTGCCTTTGGGGGTACAAAAAATAGTAATTGGGGCCTAGTGTGGTTCTGTACGTGTGAGATACATACACCTTTTTTTTGATAATATTTTCTATTCCGCTATTCAATAAAAACCTTTGGGTATAAACAATTAAATTGCGGGATAGTCTGTGTTGGTACGTGTGAGATACACCTTTCCAATTTTTGGGGTGCATCTCATACTTCCGAGGATTTGAGGGTGCTGCCTGTTCCCGAACTCCTCCTACTCCTCATCCTGCCTTTGGGGGTACAAAAAATAGTAATTGGGGCCTAGTCTGGTTCTGTACGTGTGAGATACATACACCTTTCTTTTGATAATATTTTCTATTCCGCTATTCAATAAAAACCTTTGGGTATAAACAATTAAATTGCGGGATAGTCTGTGTTGGTACGTGTGAGATACACCTTTCCAATTTTTGGGGTGCATCTCATACTTCCGAGGATTTGAGGGTGCTGCCTGTTCCGAACTCCTCCTACTCCTCATCCTGCCTTTGGGGGTACAAAAAATAGTAATTGGGGCCTATTCTGGGTCTGTACGTGTGAGATACATACACTTTTTTTTTGATAATATTTTCTATTCCCCTATTCAATAAAAACCTTTGGGTATAAACAATTCAATTGCGGGATAGTCTGTGTTGGTACGTGTGAGATACACCTTTCCAATTTTTGGGGTGCATCTCATACTTCCGAGGATTTGAGGGTGCTGCCTGTTCCGAACTCCTCCTACTCCTCATCCCGCCGTTGGGGGTACAAAAAATAGTAATTGGGGCCTAGTCTGGGTCTGTACATGTGAGATACATACACCTTTTTTTTGATAATATTTTCTATTCCGCTATTCAATAGAAACCTTTGGGTATAAACAATTAAATTGCGGGATAGTCTGTGTTGGTACATGTGAGATACACCTTTCCAATTTTTGGGGTGCATCTCATACTTCCGAGGATTTGAGGGTGCTGCCTGTTCCGAACTCCTCCTACTCCTCATCCTGCCGTTGGGGGTACAAAAAATAGTAATTGGGGCCTAGTCTGGGTCTGTACGTGTGAGAAACATACACCTTTTTTTTATAATATTTTCTATTCCGCTATTCAATAAAAACTTTGGGTATAAACAATTAAATTGCGGGATAGTCTGTGTCGGTACGTGTGAGATACACCTTTCCAATTTTTGGGGTGCATCTCATACTTCCGAGGATTTGAGGGTGCTGCCTGTTCCGAACTCCTCCTACTCCTCATCCTGCCTTTGGGGGTACAAAAATAGTACTTTGGGCCTAGTCTGGTTCTGTACGTGTGAGATACATACACCTTTTTTTTGATAATATTTTCTATTCCGCTATTCAATAGAAACCTTTGGGTATAAACAATTAAATTGCGGGATAGTCTGTGTTGGTACGTGTGAGATACACCTTTCCAATTTTTGGGGTGCATCTCATACTTCCGAGGATTTGAGGGTGCTGCCTGTTCCCGAACTCCTCCTACTCCTCATCCTGCCTTTGGGGGTACAAAAAATAGTAATTGGGGCCTAGTGTGGTTCTGTACGTGTGAGATACATACACCTTTTTTTTGATAATATTTTCTATTCCGCTATTCAATAAAAACCTTTGGGTATAAACAATTAAATTGCGGGATAGTCTGTGTTGGTACGTGTGAGATACACCTTTCCAATTTTTGGGGTGCATCTCATACTTCCGAGGATTTGAGGGTGCTGCCTGTTCCGAACTCCTCCTACTCCTCATCCTGCCTTTGGGGGTACAAAAAATAGTAATTGGGGCCTAGTCTGGTTCTGTACGTGTGAGATACATACACCTTTCTTTTGATAATATTTTCTATTCCGCTATTCAATAAAAACCTTTGGGTATAAACAATTAAATTGCGGGATAGTCTGTGTTGGTACGTGTGAGATACACCTTTCCAATTTTTGGGGTGCATCTCATACTTCCGAGGATTTGAGGGTGCTGCCTGTTCCAAACTCCTCCTACTCCTCATCCTGCCTTTGGGGGTACAAAAAATAGTAATTGGGGCCTAGTCTGGTTCTGTACGTGTGAGATACATACACCTTTCTTTTGATAATATTTTCTATTCCGCTATTCAATAAAAACCTTTGGGTATAAACAATTAAATTGCGGGATAGTCTGTGTTGGTACGTGTGAGATACACCTTTCCAATTTTTGGGGTGCATCTCATACTTCCGAGGATTTGAGGATGCTGCCTGTTCCGAACTCCTCCTACTCCTCATCCTGCCTTTGGGGGTACAAAAAATAGTAATTGGGGCCTATTCTGGGTCTGTACGTGTGAGATACATACACTTTTTTTTTTGATAATATTTTCTATTCCCCTATTCAATAAAAACCTTTGGGTATAAACAATTAAATTGCGGGATAGTCTGTGTTGGTACGTGTGAGATACACCTTTCCAATTTTTGGGGTGCATCTCATACTTCCGAGGATTTGAGGGTGCTGCCTGTTCCGAACTCCTCCTACTCCTCATCCCGCCGTTGGGGGTACAAAAAATAGTAATTGGGGCCTAGTCTGGGTCTGTACGTGTGAGATACATACACCTTTTTTTTGATAATATTTTCTATTCCGCTATTCAATAGAAACCTTTGGGTATAAACAATTAAATTGCGGGATAGTCTGTGTTGGTACGTGTGAGATACACCTTTCCAATTTTTGGGGTGCATCTCATACTTCCGAGGATTTGAGGGTGCTGCCTGTTCCGAACTCCTCCTACTCCTCATCCTGCCGTTGGGGGTACAAAAAATAGTAATTGGGGCCTAGTCTGGGTCTGTACGTGTGAGAAACATACACCTTTTTTTTATAATATTTTCTATTCCGCTATTCAATAAAAACTTTGGGTATAAACAATTAAATTGCGGGATAGTCTGTGTCGGTACGTGTGAGATACACCTTTCCAATTTTTGGGGTGCATCTCATACTTCCGAGGATTTGAGGGTGCTGCCTGTTCCGAACTCCTCCTACTCCTCATCCTGCCTTTGGGGGTACAAAAATAGTACTTTGGGCCTAGTCTGGTTCTGTACGTGTGAGATACATACACCTTTTTTTTTGATAATATTTTCTATTCCGCTATTCAATAGAAACCTTTGGGTATAAACAATTAAATTGCGGGATAGTCTGTGTTGGTACGTGTGAGATACACCTTTCCAATTTTTGGGGTGCATCTCATACTTCCGAGGATTTGAGGGTGCTGCCTGTTCCCGAACTCCTCCTACTCCTCATCCTGCCTTTGGGGGTACAAAAAATAGTAATTGGGGCCTAGTGTGGTTCTGTACGTGTGAGATACATACACCTTTTTTTTGATAATATTTTCTATTCCGCTATTCAATAGAAACCTTTGGGTATAAACAATTAAATTGCGGGATAGTCTGTGTTGGTACGTGTGAGATACACCTTTCCAATTTTTGGGGTGCATCTCATACTCTCGAGGATTTGAGGGTGCTGCCTGTTCCCGAACTCCTCCTACTCCTCATCCTGCCTTTGGGGGTACAAAAAATAGTAATTGGGGCCTAGTGTGGTTCTGTACGTGTGAGATACATACACCTTTTTTTTGATAATATTTTCTATTCCGCTATTCAATAAAAACCTTTGGGTATAAACAATTAAATTGCGGGATAGTCTGTGTTGGTACGTGTGAGATACACCTTTCCAATTTTTGGGGTGCATCTCATACTTCCGAGGATTTGAGGGTGCTGCCTGTTCCGAACTCCTCCTACTCCTCATCCTGCCTTTGGGGGTACAAAAAATAGTAATTGGGGCCTAGTCTGGTTCTGTACGTGTGAGATACATACACCTTTCTTTTGATAATATTTTCTATTCCGCTATTCAATAAAAACCTTTGGGTATAAACAATTAAATTGCGGGATAATCTGTGTTGGTACGTGTGAGATACACCTTTCCAATTTTTGGGGTGCATCTCATACTTCCGAGGATTTGAGGGTGCTGCCTGTTCCGAACTCCTCCTACTCCTCATCCTGCCTTTGGGGGTACAAAAAATAGTAATTGGGGCCTAGTCTGGTTCTGTACGTGTGAGATACATACACCTTTCTTTTGATAATATTTTCTATTCCGCTATTCAATAAAAACCTTTGGGTATAAACAATTAAATTGCGGGATAGTCTGTGTTGGTACGTGTGAGATACACCTTTCCAATTTTTGGGGTGCATCTCATACTTCCGAGGATTTGAGGGTGCTGCCTGTTCCGAACTCCTCCTACTCCTCATCCTGCCTTTGGGGGTACAAAAAATAGTAATTGGGGCCTATTCTGGGTCTGTACGTGTGAGATACATACACTTTTTTTTTTGATAATATTTTCTATTCCCCTATTCAATAAAAATCTTTGGGTATAAACAATTAAATTGCGGGATAGTCTGTGTTGGTACGTGTGAGATACACCTTTCCAATTTTTGGGGTGCATCTCATACTTCCGAGGATTTGAGGGTGCTGCCTGTTCCGAACTCCTCCTACTCCTCATCCCGCCGTTGAGGGTACAAAAAATAGTAATTGGGGCCTAGTCTGGGTCTGTACGTGTGAGATACATATACCTTTTTTTTGATAATATTTTCTATTCCGCTATTCAATAGAAACCTTTGGGTATAAACAATTAAATTGCGGGATAGTCTGTGTTGGTACGTGTGAGATACACCTTTCCAATTTTTGGGGTGCATCTCATACTTCCGAGGATTTGAGGGTGCTGCCTGTTCCGAACTCCTCCTACTCCTCATCCTGCCGTTGGGGGTACAAAAAATAGTAATTGGGGCCTAGTCTGGGTCTGTACGTGTGAGAAACATACACCTTTTTTTTATAATATTTTCTATTCCGCTATTCAATAAAAACTTTGGGTATAAACAATTAAATTGCGGGATAGTCTGTGTCGGTACGCGTGAGATACACCTTTCCAATTTTTGGGGTGCATCTCATACTTCCGAGGATTTGAGGGTGCTGCCTGTTCCGAACTCCTCCTACTCCTCATCCTGCCTTTGGGGGTACAAAAATAGTACTTTGGGCCTAGTCTGGTTCTGTACGTGTGAGATACATACACCTTTTTTTTGATAATATTTTCTATTCCGCTATTCAATAAAAACTTTGGGTATAAACAATTAAATTGCGGGATAGTCTGTGTCGGTACGTGTGAGATACACCTTTCCAATTTTTGGGGTGCATCTCATACTTCCGAGGATTTGAGGGTGCTGCCTGTTCCGAACTCCTCCTACTCCTCATCCTGCCTTTGGGGGTACAAAAATAGTACTTTGGGCCTAGTCTGGTTCTGTACGTGTGAGATACATACACCTTTTTTTTGATAATATTTTCTATTCCGCTATTCAATAGAAACCTTTGGGTATAAACAATTAAATTGCGGGATAGTCTGTGTTGGTACGTGTGAGATACACCTTTCCAATTTTTGGGGTGCATCTCATACTTCCGAGGATTTGAGGGTGCTACCTGTTCCCGAACTCCTCCTACTCCTCATCCTGCCTTTGGGGGTACAAAAAATAGTAATTGGGGCCTAGTGTGGTTCTGTACGTGTGAGATACATACACCTTTTTTTTGATAATATTTTCTATTCCGCTATTCAATAAAAACCTTTGGGTATAAACAATTATATTGCGGAATAGTCTGTGTTGGTACGTGTGAGATACACCTTTCCAATTTTTGGGGTGCATCTCATACTTCCGAGGATTTGAGGGTGCTGCCTGTTCCGAACTCCTCCTACTCCTCATCCTGCCTTTGGGGGTACAAAAAATAGTAATTGGGGCCTAGTCTGGTTCTGTACGTGTGAGATACATACACCTTTTTTTTGATAATATTTTCTATTCCGCTATTCAATAGAAACCTTTGGGTATAAACAATTAAATTGCAGGATAGTCTGTGTTGGTACGTGTGAGATACACCTTTCCAATTTTTGGGGTGCATCTCATACTTCCGAGGATTTGAGGGTGCTGCCTGTTCCGAACTCCTCCTACTCCTCATCCTGCCTTTGGGGGTACAAAAAATAGTAATTGGGGCCTAGTCTGGTTCTGTACGTGTGAGTACATACACCTTTTTTTGATAATATTTTCTATTCCGCTATTCAATAGAAACCTTTGGGTATAAATAATTAAATTGCGGGATAGTCTGTGTTGGTACGTGTGAGATACACCTTTCCAATTTTTGGGGTGCATCTCATACTTCCGAGGATTTGAGGGTGCTGCCTGTTCCGAACTCCTCCTACTCCTCATCCTGCCTTTAGGGGTACAAAAAATAGTAATTGGGGCCTAGTCTGGTTCTGTACGTGTGAGATACATACACCTTTTTTTTGATAATATTTTCTATTCCGCTATTTAATCTACACCTTTGGGTAAAAACAATTAAATTGCAGGATAGTCTGTGTCGGTATGTGTGAGATACATACACCTTTTGATATCATATTTTCTATTCCGCTATTTAATCAAAACCTTTGGGTATAAACAATTAAATTGCGGGATAGTCTGTGTCGGTACGTTTGAGATAAATACACCTTTTGATATCATATTTTCTATTCCGCTATTCAATCTACACCTTTGGGTAAAAACAATTAAATTGCGGGATAGTCTGTGTCGGTACGTGTGAGATACACCTTTCCAATTTTTGGAGCGCATCTCATACTGCCGAGGATTTGAGGGTGCTTCAGTCTGCCTCCTGCCTGTTCCGAACTCCTCCTACTCCTCATCCTGCCTTTAGGGTACAAAAATTGTAATCGGGGCCTAGTTTGTGTTTGTACGTGTGAGATACACCGTTTTGTAAAATTTCTCCTATTCCGCTATTCAATATACACCCTGTTTGAGTGTAAAAAATTAAATTACGGCATAGTCTGTATCGGTACGTGTGAGATACACCTTTTAAATTTGTTTGGCGCATCTCCTTCCACCGCCAAGGATTGCAGGGCGCTTCAGTTTGCCTCCTGTTCCCAACTCCTCCTACTCCTCTTCCTCATCCTCCCTTTAGGGTACAAAAAATTTTAATCGGGCCTAGTCTGTGTTTCTACGTGTGAGATACACAGTTTTTTTATCCTTTTCCCTATTCCGCTATTCAATATACACCCTTTTGGGGTAAAAAACATTAAATTGCGGCATAGTTTGCATATTTGACTGTTAGATACACCCGTGCGATACTGTTGTTGTTTTGTTCCGCTATTCAATAAACACCTTTCTAGGGCAAGATCATAAATTACAGAAATATGAGGAGACCGTCAAATAGGGGCCGTGGCCTGGGTCGTGGTGCTGCTGGTAGAGCACCTGTTGCAAGGAGAGGATGTGATCGATCTGTGCCAGCTACACGCACAAGTGAAACACCTTCCTCAAGTGTGAGTAGGCGACAGAACCTGCATCAGTATTTGGTAGAGGATCATATGCCTCTAGAAGTGATGAGGCCAGAAGAAGTAGAGGCGATAGTAGATTGGTTTGCTGCTGACAGTGCCTCCAGTTCCTTCACATTGTCTCCCACCCAGTCTACTGTAGAAAGGTCAGAGTTGGCACCTGCAGCCGATGTCCAACCGTCTTTCACCTCACCCCCTTGCAAATCAGGCAAGCAGTCTGAGCCCCAAGCCATACAGCAGTCTCTTCTTCTTTTTGAGGACTCTGTCAGCAGGGTTTCCCAGGGCCATCCACCTAGCCCTGCCCAAGAAGTGGAAGAGATTGAGTGCAGCGATGCCCAACCACTTATTTCTCAAGATGAGTACATGCAAGGACCATCACAGCACGTCTCCGATTATGACGAAACGCAGGTGCCAACTGCTGTGGCGTTCAGAATTGTGGAGACCGACAAGGAGGGCAGGGGTGAAGACTGGGTGGAAGATGATGTGGAGGACGATGAGGTCCTCGACCCCACATGGAATGAAGGTCATGCAGGTGACCTGAGTAGTTTGGAGGAAGAGGCGGTGGTCGCACAGAGCCACCAGCACAGCAGAAGAGGGAGCAGTGTGCAGAAGTGGAGCGGCCGTGCCCTAGACACTACGCCTGCTACTGCCCAACGCAGCAAGGGAACGAGCGCACCAAAGCCAGCTCAAAGGAGTTCTCTAGCGTGGAAGTTCTTTAGAAAATGTGCTGATGACAGGACACGAGTGGTTTGCACCCTGTGCAATCAGAGCCTGAAGCGAGGCATAAACCTTCTCAACCTGAGCACAACCTGCATGATCAGGCATCTAAGTGCAAAGCACGAGCTGCAGTGGAGTAGACACCTTCAAAACCAAGAAACGTCTCTGGCTCATCCTGCTTCCTTTTCTGCTGCAGTCTCGGCCGCTCCATCCACATCTGTAGTGATACCGGCACCTGCCACCCCGCAAACAGACGATCTGTCAGCAACACCACCACCTGGGTCGCCAACTATCTCCACAATGTCCCGTGGAAGCGTTCAGCTTTCCATCTCCCAAACACTTCAGAGGAAGAGGAAGTACCCCCCTACCCACCCGCGATCCCTGGCCCTGAATGCCAGCATTTCAAAATTCTTGGCCTTTGAAATGTTGTCATTCCGTCTGGTGGAAACGCACAGTTTTAAAAACCTTATGTCGGTGGCTGTCCCACAGTACGTCGTGCCCAGCCGCCACTACTTTTCCAGGCAAGCCATCCCTTCCCTGCACAACCAAGTGGGGGAAAAAATCAGGTGTGCGCTGCGCAACGCCATCTGTGGCAAGGTCCACCTAACTACCGATACGTGGACCAGTAAGCACGGTCAGGGGCGTTATATCTCCCTAACGGCACACTGGGTAAATGCAGTGGCGGATGGGCCTGAGGTGGATAGCAATTTGGCGCATGTCCTTCCACTACCGAGGATTGCAGGGCGCTTCAGTTTGTCAACTGCTGCGGAATTCCGAATTGAGAAGACCGACAAGGAGGGCAGGGGTGAAGACTGGGTGGAGGATGATGTGGAGGACGATGAGGTCCTCGACCCCACATGGAATGAACATCATGCAGGTGACCTGAGTGTTAAATCAATAAAAGTACTCTGCGCTATGGATAACCTAACTAAAAACAACCCAAAGTGCTGCTGTTCAAAAAAATTATTTTTGGAAAAATATTTTTAAAATTGAAAGTGCTAGTACACAGCGCAAATTGTGAATTGTATATATTTAAAGGAATAGTCACAATATTCCCCCTAAGGTGCATAAAAAATTGTTAATAAGGGTTCTGTCCTGGGACCAATCCTGTTTATGTTATTCATAAATGATCTAGAGGAGGGGATATCTAGTACAATCTCAGTATTTGCGGATGATACTAAACTAAGCTTGCCAATATCTTCTATGCGGGATGTGGAAACCTTACAAGCGGACCTGAACGAAAATAACGGGGTGGGCAACTACATGGCAGATGAGGTTTAATGTTGAAAAATGTAAAGTAATGCACTTGGGGGCCAGAAACCAGAAAGCAAGCTACTCACTAGGGGGGGGGGGAACCTCTGGGTGAGTCTAGGATGGAAAAAGACTTAGGGGTACTGGTAGACAACAGGCTTGGCAGTGTCATGCAATGCCAAGCCGCTGCAAGCAAAGCCAACAGAATACTGGGATGTATAAAAAAGGGGATTTACTCCAGAAATAAAGAGATTTTTCTCCCTCTCTACAAGACTCTGGTCCGGCCACATCTGGAGTATGCTGTCCAGTTCTGGGCACCGGTCCTCAGGAAGGATGTGCTGGAATTGGAAAGAGTCCAGAGAAGGGCAACAAAAATAATTAGGGGAATGGAGGACATCAGCTATGAGGAAAGACTACAAGCACTGAACCTATTCTCTCTGGAGAAGAGACGATTGAGGGGGGATATGATATCAATGTACAAATACTGTACTGGGGACCCTAGCATAAGGAACAAACTATTCAGAGTAAGGGAATACAATAAGACACAGGGCCACTCACTAAAACTAGAGGAAAGGCGGTTTAACCTTAAAATGCGTAAGAGGTTCTTCACTGTAAGAGTGGTAAGGATGTGGAATTCTCTTCCACAAGCAGTCATATCAGCAGGAAGCATTGATAGTTTCAAAAAACTATTAGATGGGCACCTTAGAGACCACAACATACAGGGGTATACAATGTACGGTTAAAAGCAAACACACACACATCATAGGTTGAACTGGATGGACTGATGTCTTTTTTCAACCTCACTAACTAACTAACTAACTACTAATAAAAGTGCAAAGTGCAAAAAAATATGTGCAATGATATGTGCAAATATGCTAAATATCAAACACATAAATAAATACAACAGTTGATATTCTTATAGTGAGTGAAAATGATAAATAATAATAGTTCCACACAAAAGTCCAAAAATCATGAAAAAAAGTGCTCCAGCAAGTAGCCAGTGAAAGAAGTCCCAAAGTGCTTAAGTGCTGAAAAAAACTGTGCAAATCCATGCCAGCAATCAGATGCAGTGTTGTGAAAATCCACCCCCTTTGGATGTTCCACTTACCAGACTAAGGGGACCCCTGGGCAATACTGCATAAGGGTAGATCAAGCTTGTGTCAGGTAAGGAACTAGATGCATATCCTTAAGGCTGATAAGGAATGATTCTACCAGCAAGTACATCAACAAGGTATGGAACCATGGGGAAAGGAAAACTCACAATAGTGTAGTACCGTATTGGATATTTATATATATGATATTATTTATATTATATGCCTTGCACCTGTTGAAACCGCGCCAAAACATACCGAACAACGGGCAGTATCCCCAACATACAGTGAAATGTTCGGTCCTTGTCCGGGTACCGAATACCCAAAAGTCCGGTACGATCCCAAACAATACAGTCCAGGTTCGCTCAACCCTAGTCTTTTTTTCTTTTTATATAGGAAGTATTATTTTCAAAAATCCCAGTTGTTATTGAGAATGCTCTACCTGTCTCAAAAATGTGAAAAACTAATTTGGTACACCATTGCATGACTGAGCAATTGTCAGTCTCTCAAAGCACTGAAAACAGAAAAATGGTCTGGAAAGGAATGATGTTTAACATGCTGTTACTGAGGTCATTAAAAAAAAATAAAAAAATGTGGGGACAACTTACTAATTAGTAACTACTAAAATAATTAATACTTTCGTCAGGGCAATCTAATGTACACTATACAGTGTATATGGTTCAGGGTTCAGGAGTAGGGATGAGCAAACAAAGCAAAATTCAGTTCGCCGGATGTTCACTGAACCCAGATAAAATCTGTGAACCCCGAACATAGTCCTGAACTCCAATGCAGTCTATTGGAGCCAAATCTTGTTAATGTTTTTTCATCCTTTGCAAGGCCAATTGGCACGTGTTTGTGAAAAAAAGGCATGGGGACTGCCATGGAGGACATTCATTAACCACTTTTGGACCGAAAGGTTTCTCCCCTTAATGACCAGGACATTATTTTGCGATAGTGCATTGCGTTACTTCAACTGACAATTGCGCAGTCGTGCGACTCTGTACCCAATAAAAATTGATGTTCTTTTTTTTCCACAAATACAGCTTTCTTTTGGTGGTATTTGATCACCTCTGCGACTGTTATAAACAAAAAAAGAGTGACAATTCTGAAAAAAACCCAACATTTTTTTACTTTCTGCTATATAACATTCCCAATAAAAATACCATTTTTTTTTCATCATTTTAGGCCAATTTGTATTCTGCTACACATTTTTGGTAAAAAAAAAAATCCCAATAAGCTTATATTGATTGGTTTGCACAAAAGTTATCGCGTCTACAAACTAGGGGAAAGATTTATGTTATAATTTTTTTATACATTTTTTACTAGTAATGGCGGCGATCAGCGATCTTTACCGGGACTGCGACATTGTGGTTTACAAATTGGACACCTAACTGACATTTTTGACACTTTTGGGGGGACCAGTGACATTACTACAGTAATTAGTGCTAAAATATGCACTGTTACTGTACTAATGACACTGGCAGGGAAGGGGTTAACACCAGGGGCGATCAAAGGGTTAAATGTGTCCCTGGGGAGTGCTTTCTAACTGTGGGGGGAATGGGATTGCTACATGCTCAAAGAGACCTGTGTTCCTAAATAAGAGGAACACAGGATCCCTGTGTTCATAACTGACAGAACATCGGTCTGCTATTTTTACAAAGGCAGACCGCTGTTCTGTCTCCGCGGGCACCTGCGGTCGCTGTAGCCAATTGGCGTGTGTGCGCCCCCACTAGCGGACAGAGCCGACTTGCCGCAGTATATGTACTGCTGGCGGTCAGCAAGTGGTTGATAAAAAAAAAAAATGTGTAGCATAGAGAATGTCTTTTAGCGCAACATTAAAAATGCACAATTCCTTGGGGTCGCCTTAAAACTACATGTGAAGTTGTGCACCAGTATGATATACTACTGAAGAAGTGGCATTTAGAAAATGAAACTATTATCGCTAAATGACAGTTACCTGAAGGCTTTGGTCTGTTTGTAAAAAAAGGATTTGGGTCCCCTCACAATTCATACCAGATCCTTATCCAATAGATCCACGCCATTTTTTATAAAGGGACAGAAGACATTGTTTAAAAAAAATATGTACTGTGCTAAACAAAAAGCATGCCCCCACCCAATATATATATATATATATATATATATATATATATATATATACAGCACCCTTATCCAGGCATTCAGCCTGACTGGTCAGAAAAGGGCAAATTGATGGGGTTAAGGTAAAAATTGTGACATCATCTTCCTGCCTCTCTACCTCTGCCAATCAGAGGAAGCCTTGTATCCATTAATACATAAATTCCTGAATGGCAGCAGGGAGGCACTCCTCCCGACTCTTTTTAATTCTAAAAGCAGAAAGGATTTTGCCTGTACTGCTGCCTGAACACAATACCCCTTACTGTATGTAGCTAATGCATTACAGCACACACAGTGACAGCATTATTTTGTAATGAAGATAGTTTGTTTGGGCTGGCCTGACCCAAGCAAATTATTTGAAGTGACATGAAACCTGGAATTCTAGTTGGTGGTCAGTAAAAGTGCCCCAAAAATGTAAAATGGTCAGAAGTGTGGGCACTCCCTTAAATATTGGTGGTCATTGTTTTGGGCCCACATTGTTTGTTTGTGACTCCTTTCATTACTAGTTATTTATTGTCAGTAGTCTGCGTCACTGTTGGTGGTTAGTTTTTTGTGCTTTGTTGGTGGTTTCTGCCCCTTTTCATAAATGGCCAGTTGGAGCAGTGTTTACTTATCTGAGAGATGCTGAAGAGGCTACAAGCCAATCCTTCCTGGCACTTATTATCTGTGACTCTAGGCAAGGACTATGCAAGTAGCATTAAACTGGTTATCTCTCTGGCAGATACTACCTGCGTACAAAAGTGCAAGTTTTGACAAGTATGCCTGTTATCAGAGTTGACAGTTTATCTATTTAATTACTGAACATTTATATTAAATATGTTGGTGTTTTAAACCCAGATAAGGTGTATAATTCATCAGATCATTTAAATCCCCCTCTCCATTGCACTTCAAATCTGCAATATTATGAATTGCAGATATAAGGGATTCCAAGAACATGTCTGTGAAAGAATAGATATTGTAGCCTTATATTTTATGAAGCTATTGAAATGACACTTTCTGATAATGTAAAATGTATTCCTGATTAAGGGACAAGATTATAATAACTCAGTGACATTATCACTAGTAGATGATAAGACCGCATGTCTATGCTGCCATTGCCAGCTATTGCCTTGATGATATTTTACTTGAATAGAGAGTAATAAGCTATGATTGCAACTAAGTCTGTTAAATTCCTAATTAAAGTAGAACTTTAGGCAAAACTTTTTTTTATTTTTTATTTTATTAAGGATAGACTGAGGAAGGGTAATAACCCCTGTCAGATTTGTTTTCACCATTTGTGTTCAATTGTAGAGTTTTCCCTTCACTTCCTGTCCTATAGCCAAACAGGAAGTGAGAGTAAATCCCTGCAAATAAAGGGAATTAATTGTGTACCCCCAGGTCACCGGAACTAGTGTCCCTAATGAAATATTTCCCCTCTATTTCTTTTCTAGGGACAACCCAAAATTTGGGATTTTCTTTTACTTTCACTTTTAACCACTTGCCTACTGTGCACTTAAACCCCCTTCCCATCCAGACCAATTTTTAGCTTTCAGCGCTCTCACACTTTGAATGACAATTGCGCGGTCATGCTACACTGTACCCATATGACATTTTTATCATTTTTTTTTCACACAAATAGAGCTTTCTTTTGGTGGTATTTAATCACCTCTGGGTTTTTTATTTTTTACAAAAAAAAAGAAAAAAGACAGAAAATTTTGAAAAAAAAAGTTTTTCTTATTTTCTGCTTTTAATTTTTCTCCTTCACTGATGTGCGCTGATGAGGCGGCACTGATGGGCACTGATAGGCTGCACTGATGGGCACTGATGAGGTGGCACTTATGGGCACTGATGAGGTGGCACTTATGGGCACTGATGAGGAGGTACTAATATGCCGCACTGATGAGCACTGATAGGTGGCACTGATAGGTGGCACTGATAGGCGGCACTGATGAGCACTGATAGGGGGCACTGATGAGCACTGATAGGCGGCACTGCTGGGCACTGAGAGGTGGCACTGCTGGGCACTGAGAGGTGGCACTGCTTGGCACTGAGAGGCGGCACTGACGGGCGGCACTGATGGGCGCTGATAGGCAGCACTGATGGGCACTGGCGGATGGCACTGATGGACACTGACGGGTGGCACTGATGGGCTGCACTGATGAGCACTGATGGGCAGCACCATCAGTGCCTACACTCAGTGCCCATAGTGCTGCCAGTCAGTGCTCATCAGTGCCTAGATGAGCAGGCACTGATGGGCACTGACTGGCAGCACTATGGGCACTGATTGTGGGCACTGATGGGGGGCACTGATGGCGGGCACTGTGGGCACTGATGGTGGGCACTTTGTGTATGTTTTTTTACCTTGTGTAATCAGGGCACTGGTGATCAGTGCCCTGATTACATTCTTCTGTGTCCCCAGCGGCTGATCGGCTCTCCTCCTTCCTCACACTGCAGTCTCCGTGTGAGGAAGGAGCGCTGGCGATGAGAGATGATCTCATATGTTTACATATGAGATCATCTCTCATTGCATGGGCCGATCACGTGGTAAATGGCCGCTGTGATTGGCCATTTACCACGATCTGTGATTGGCTGTGTCCAAGGGACACGGCCGACACAGATTTTCCCCGATGCGCGCTCGCGGGAGCGCACGGGGAGCCTGTTTCTGGGAGGCCGTTTAAAGACGGCCTCCCGAAAAATTTGAGTCCGCGCTGCAGCCGTCTTTCGGCTATAGCGCAGACCGGAAGTAGTTAATGATAATGGTAAACAGTACAGATGACCAATCTTCCTTATAGGGTCACAGACAGCCATAAAAACTGACAGGCATTCTAGTACCTCTCCACTCTATCCAAAACTAAAAAAATTAAGTTTTGCTTTTAGTCATACTTTAAGAGCATCCTATTATGTTGGTTAGGAGGTACAGCCATAAATTCATAAATAAACTGGACAGTCAATCTGTTTGTATGGATCAAACTTACTTTATCTTATTAAAGAAATACATTTTGTGAGATGTTTTTTTTTTTTAAACTGAAGAATTTATTAAGTACATTGTGTAGAAAATAGAGAACTCTGCTACTTCTTTTCAATGCTAAAGAAGTAGACAACTGAAAAAGCTTTTTGCCGATAGGGATGCTATTTATAACAATTTTTTTTTTATTTCATTTTGGCACACCACTATATCAAAAGTGAAGGCAGCTTTTCTGAGTGGGAGACACAGGGCTTTTAGAAGTATTTTTTTTAAATTCAATTTCCTTGTTTAACTAAACTTCATATAGCTATAAAATACCAGTTTTGAGTTCAGTGAAAATAATTAAATGCATTTTTCAATAAAATTTTATTGAATCCCAGAAAGGGCCAATCCATTACATCTATAATGTGCAAACATGAACAAAAAAAACTTCATTCAAATAACATAAGACAAATTTAGCAATATAGGGGGCGTGACCAGCACACGACGGTGATGGACGTGTAGTGCAGAGCTCCGGAGTCTCACTGGGAAAACGAGCGATGATACACAGAGCTCACAGCAGGAAAATGGACTACCCAGCATGGAGAGATTACAAGACAGCTACAGGGATGTCTAGGAAGTAAAAGGAGGAGAAGACAAACTTACCACTTTCTTCCCTTCGCCACCTCGAGGCAGTGGACAAGATGGCGCCGGGGGACTGAGCCTTGCTGGCTCTCAGCACACAAGAGACCATTACACTGATCTCCCAGATGCTTTTTCCACAGCAGGGGGAAGTGCAGAGAGCCCTCCATCTCCTTCCATGGCTTCTCCAAACAGCCCTACATGCTGCAACCCAGCTAAGACCTGCATGAGGCTGGATGCTAGTACACAGAAGCCGGAGGTAAGCTACACCCATACACCTCCACAAGACAGCATGTCTGAACAGTATCCCATAGCTTCTTTTCCCACAAACAATCAGCCAGTGTTGGACACTACACTGAATAAGATGTTACTATCTATTCATGCTTCACTAGAAGCAGACATTATATATATGACTAAAAGCTTCTCGCATGAAGTCCACTCACTAGGAGATAGAGTGCACAACAATGAAGAATCCATGCCAGAAATGACCATAACTATTAACGACCTAGTAGAAGTGCATGATGAAAACGCAGCAGAAAAAGAGTGGCTCTAAGCAAAAATAGCAGACTTGGAGGACCGTTCCAGAAGGAACAATCTTAAACGAAGGGGCATCCCTGAATCGGTCCCGGCCAATGATCTTAAAAAAATATGCCACCGACTTGTTTTCATTATTGTTACCAGGGGCCACAGCCTTAGACCTCACAATCAACCGCATTCTTTGTGTACCTTTCTTCCACAAGCGACCCCGCGCGATGTACCGATGAGAGGGCACTTCTATCACATCAAGGAGGAGATCCTAGCCAACGCAAGATCCCTAGGACAACTCCCAAATCCATACTCCTCTATACAGATACAGTGAGAGTAAAAAAGTATTTGATCCCCTGCTGACTCTATAAGTCAAAAAATGGTCGGTTTATTTTACCAGTGAGAGACAGAATAACAACAAAAATATCCAGAAAATTGCATTTAAAAAAAGTTATCAATTGTTTTGCATTTTAATGAGTGAATTAAATATTTGATCCCCTATCAATCAGCAAGATTTCTGGCTTTCAGGTGTCTTCTATACAGGTAATGGGCTAAGATTTGGAGTATTCTCTTAAAGGGAGTGCTCCTAATCTCAGCTTGTTACCTGTAAAAAAGACACCTGTCCACAGAAACAATCAATAAATTAGATTCCAGTCTCTCCACCATGGCCAAGACCAAAGAGCTGTCCAAGGATGTCAGGGACAAGATTGTAGACCTACACAAGGCTGGAATGGGCTACAAGACCATCGCCAAGCAGCTTGGTGAGAGGGGGACAACAGTTTATTCACAAATCGATTATTCGCGATATTATTTGCGATTATTCTCAAATCAACGAAACACAAAATAACTATCAATCTCCCTCGGTTTGGGGCTCCATGCAAGGTCTCACCTTGTGGAGTTTCAATGATCATGATAACAGTGTGGAATAAGCTCAGAACCACACAGGAGAATCTTGTCAATAATCAAGAAAGCATGTGTACAAGCCCATCTGAAGTTTGCTAATGGACATCTGAATAATTCAGAGGAGGACTGGGTGAAAGTATTGTGGTCAGATGAGACCAAAATTGAGTTCTTTGGCATCAACTCAACTGTTTAAAAGAAGGAATGCTGCCTATGACCCCAAGAAGACCATCCCCACCGCCAAACATGGAAACATTATGCTTTGGGGGGGGTATTTTCCTACTAAGGGGACAGGACAACTTCACTGGCACTGCATCAAAGGGACGATGGACGAGGCTATTTACCATCAAATCTTCTATGAGAATCTCCTTCCCTCAGCCAGGGCATTGAAAATGGGTCATGGATGGGTATTTCAGCATGACAATTACCCAAGGCACATGGCCAAGGCAGCAAAGGAGTGGCTCAAGAAGAAGCACATTAAGGACCTGGAATGTCCTAGCCAGTCTTCAGACCTTAGTCCCATAGGAAATATGTTGAGGGAGCAGAAGGCTTGAGTTACTAAATGTCAGCTTCGAAACCTTAATGACTTAGAGAGAATCAGCAAAGAGGAGTGGGACAAAATCCCTCCTGAGATGTGTGCAAACCTGGTGGCCAACTAAAAGAAACGTCTGACCTCTGTGATTGCCAGCAAGGGTTTTGCCACCAAGTACCAAGTCATGTTTTGCAAAGGGGTCAAATATTATTTCACTCATTAAAATGTGAATCAATTTATAACTTTTTTGAAATGCATTTTTCTGGGATATTTTTGTTGTTATTCAGTCTCTCACTGGTAAAATAAACCGACCATTAAAATTATAGACTGATCATTTCTTTGTCAGTGGGCAAATGTACAAAATCAGCAGGGGTTCAAATACTTTTTTCCTTCACTGTATACGCGGATTTGTCCAAACACACACTAGATCTGAGAAGGAAGCTGTCCACCATCACCAAAGCCCTCCGAAACCATAAATTGCCTTACAAATGGAAACATCCCTCCAAAATAACAGTGGAAAGAAATGGATCAAACTATACCATCACATCCCTGGAGAAATGTCTTGCATTACTACACACTTAAGGGATTATACCTGACCCAATACTACCTCCAGGAGCCAGAAGACCCCCTGGAAAACAAACTCCCCAATGACATGTTGTTCTGGATCACAGCCGCCGTAAACCCCAACAACATCCAGGCTAAATTTAAACCTGCCTCTATCTCTACATTTTCTGCTTGGCTATGTGACTTTTCCCTCTAAAGTCGAAAGCTGCAGTATGACTCTGCCACCTACCTATCTATTTTTTGTTGGGTTATTATTATTTTCTTCAGTTACAGGTTTTCGGTTCCAGGATTCAACTGTGTTATGTTCCAGAATTCAAGCTGCAGACAGATTACACTACGTATTTTGGCTCACAAGACCCCACAATCTAAAGAAGGTCACAAAAGGACAAAACCTCTACAAGGACAACTGCCATACAGTTCATAGTATGAGGACACTCTACGAATCTGTGAGTACACTACCACCACTACCCCATTACCACATTACCATAAACATGAACATTACAATTCTAATGCTTAATGCAAATGGACTAAATCACCCAGTCAAATGTGCCTCGATGTGGCAAACTGCTAACACGCAGAACTGCCAAATTTTATGTGTACAAGAGACACATTTTCAACACAATGCCACCCCCAAATGCTCCAACAAGAACTTTCTCGCTATCTTTATGTCCTCAGGCCCTCAAAAGAAAAGAGGAGTACTGATAGCTATACATAGAGTGGCAGACTTCCAACTTCATGAGTGTATTCTAGAACAAAACGAAAGATACATCATACTGGTATATTCTATAGTCAACCTCATGATTACCATTGCTACGATATACACACCCAACAGTCACCAGATTAGATTCCACTGAAAGACTCTAAAAAAAATATGTAAAATACAAAAGGGATCTTTGATCTTATGTGGGGACTTTAACTTAGTTTCAGACCAAAGACAAGGCATCTTGCATATTGGCATTGAGACACCAAGCAACTATGAGTGAACTGATTACCAACAACGACCTATATGATGTGTGGAGATGCCACCATCCCTCAGATAGGGAATTTACATTCCATTCACAGGTTCACAATACTTATACTCGAATTGACTATTTTTTAACTGACAAATGGATGCTGCGGAGGGTTGCAGATTCTGACATTGCACCCATAACTTGGTCAGATTACGCATCCACCAGTATTACAATCGCTACCAGAACACTATCCACCACTTAAAAAACCCTACCTATGCAGATTCCCTACAAAAACAAATAGAATCATTTTTCAAACACAATGTGGGCTCGTTGTCGGGGTCCACAACTCTCTGGGGAGCTCACAAAGCATTTGGTAGGGGTGTATTGACTCAAATGGGAAGTCAGGAGAAAAAAGAGGACACAGCAAATCAATAAACTTACAGGAGACATTAAACGCTTAGAATCCCAGAACCAATCCAATCCCCTGCAAACTCTGAAAGCTAGGCTTTTGTCCTTACAACAGAAGCTCAGAGCACTACTACTCGACTCATTCGAAAAGAACCCTAGAAAACTGAAGTTGCGGCACTACGCAACGAACAATAGGACAGGTAGACTAATGGCGCTATGAATCCGTGGCCAACGGATCAAATATTAAATTCAATATCTATTCCATCCCAACTCCAAAGAAAAACCCCAAGACCCACAGGGAATAGCAGACGCATTTAGCTGATACTATAGTTCCCTTTACAACCTTAAAGAGAGTACTTCTACAGACGAGCCTAGGCTGGAGTCTATCGACAAGTATCTAAAACAACTTCACCTTCCCTCCTTAACACCTAACCAGGCGGAAGCCCTAAACTCCCTATTTACCAAGTCTGAGGTAGCCAAGGCAACAGACTCCTTGCCAAATGTCAAATCCCCAGGTCCAGATGGACTAATAAGCGAGTACTACAAACTACTTAGACACACACTCTCCCCTCACTTATGTCAGATGTTTAACGATGCTGCCTCCTCCTCAGCTTTCCCAAAAGAAATGTAGAGAGCCTTTGTTATCACCTTGCCAAAACCTGGCAAAGATCCCAACGTTACCCAAAACGTTCGCCCCATCTCCCTCCTCAATATCGACAATAAAATTTACGCTAAAATGATAGCAATGTGACTAATGGAATTCATGCCATCCCTTATACACAAAGACCAAGCAGGGTTTACCAAGGGTAGACAATCAGCAGATGCAACTAGGTGACTAATCAATGTAATACACATTACAGAGCATACTGGAATGCCTTCTCTGCTTCTATCCATTGATGCAGAGAAGGTTTTCGATAGGGTGCACTGGTTCTATCTCAATGCAGTTCTTAACAAATGTGGTTTCACAGGGTTATTCCTCTCAGCCATTTCAGCACTTTACTCACAACCATCAATCCAAATACACATAGACGACATGCTATCTAAGCATTTCCCTATAATAAATGGAATGAGGCTAGGTTGCCCCCTAATATTTAATTTGGTCATGAAACTACTAGCAGAAACAATCAGATCTGATCCACTTATAACAGGAATTACAATAGGCACCCGGGACCACCGCATAAGTCTCTTTGCAGACAATGTGATTCTTACAATCACTGACCCCTTAAACACACTGCCGAGAATTCAAAAAATCCTAAACGGATTTCGTAAAAATATCTTACTACCGAGTAAACGACACCAAATCTAACATCCTTGACTTAGGTGTTGACAGGATCACCAGAAGCCTGTTATCCTCCCAATTCCCATACTCTTGGCAAGACCCAGGGAAAAATACCTGGGTATAACATTGACCACAGCGACCAAAAACATATTTAAAGCTTTTAAAACCCAATTCGAACATGAACTCCAATCCCTTTCCAAATTTGAATTCTCATGGGCGGATCGTCTAGCAGCTTTGAAAATGAATACGCTGCCCAAACTTAAGTATCTATTTAGAACCCTACCAATATATGTTCCCAACCATTACCTAAAACACTACAATCCCTACTGCCCAAAAACCTGTGGCAAAGTAAAAAACCCTGATGTGCTTATAAAACACTACAAAAACACAGAAAAATAGGGGGGGCCTCTTTGCCAGACCTCACAGACTATTACCATGCAACAATTCTTTCTCAACTAAAAGACTGGTTCAACCAGACGCCTAATACCACTTGGGGAACGATAGAAAAATAATCCACACCACACCAGGACCTGAAATATGAAGGAGACTCTACCCTTACATACCTCCCCCATGATTTAAGCATCAGTTCTTGCATGGAGAAAACTGATCTCCTTCAAATGGAGCAAAACGCCAGTTACCAACATTAACCCACCTATCTCTATTCTAAAATATATAATCCCTGACTATAAAATCTCTATAAGGAATAAGCGACAGCAATTAACTATAAATTTGCTATATGAAAAGGAGATCCTCAAAACATTTAATCAGCTGAAGGCTGATTCTGACTTCTCACACTCAGACTTCTTCCAATACATACAAACCGCTCACTGTGTAAAACATAACCCCCAAACACATGCCATAATCCTCACAAGAATTTGGACTTACCTACAAAATACGTCTACAGCAACTAAATGCATATCAATACCCTACGCTATACTGGATGAAAAAAATAATTTCAACAAATCTCCACCGCTTATTAAATGGGAACATGAACTAAAGCACGCTTACTGATCTTACCAATGGACACAAGCATTTATTTCAGTATACAAGGCTACATGTAATGCCACTCTCTGGGAAATGACCCAAAAATATCATTAAGGTGGTATCTCACCCCATCGATATTGGTAAAGTTCAACACAAACTCTTCCTCCCAATGCTGGAGAGGGTGCACCCATGAAGGAACACTAAAACATATACTATGGGAGTGCCCCATTATCTTCAAATTCTGGATTTTTAACTGCATTATTATCCACCATCACTGGTTTATGCATAACACTAAAACCCAAACTAGCCCTGGTAAACCTAAACATAGAAGATATCCCAGTGGGAAAACGTAAAATTGCTACTCACATATTACTCACAGCTAGACTGACTCTCACTAACAAGAAGGTGGAGAACTATCCCCCCAACAAAAACAGAGCTTATTGAAACAACACAAACCCAACACACGTACAAACTCCTGACAACCACCAGGAAAACCCAATACATGAAGGAACAGAATTTGTGGGATCCGTGGACCCAATGGTATGGAAAACAGTTTAATTAATGGAATTGTCACATTATAAAGGTAAGTTACAAATGTAACTTAAGTTTAATGTACTGTACTTATACAGTATATGGGTTAAACAATGTTAAATATGTTCATGTACTAGAACATATTACAACCTCTGTTGTATGTTCTTTTTTTTTCTTGTTTTTTTTTTTCTATACAAAACCAATAAAAATCTATTGAACTGAAAAAAAAATAGCAATATAAGAATTTTCTGAAATACGTAAGTCGCGGATATGTATATCGGTGAAGAACCCATCAGATATTTCTTCTCTGTAATTTGTTTGTCACAAATTTTAAAAAAGTGCAACATTTAAATAAAGTTGGAAACTGCCCATTCTCGTTTTCCCTTTTTTCTAAGAACAGAATTGGAGGGGGTAATTAGAGAAGGAAGGGGGAGAGAAGGAGGGGGCGGAGGAAAGGGGGGAGGTGGGAAAATTGAGATGGCGATGGTTTCGAATAGTATATATGGGGTGTGGTTCCTGCGCTATCTTGGATACTGCTTGTTACCTTAATGCTGCACCACAAATACTGATACTATAAAACAGTTTGAATAATATTAAAATGGGGGTTGTAGTGCGCTTCAAGGTGAAAATAAAAAACGTATTTAAAATGCTTGTGTGTGATATAAAATAAATAATATTAAAGATATGTGTTATGTATCCTTTTTATATAATTCAGTGCTGTTTTCAAAGTGCTCCGGGCTTGTAGGTGTAGATCACAATAAAATGTAAAATATAAAATCTGATAGATAAATCATAAACCATGTATTAAAAAGAATATAGATGAACGAATGACCATATCCTACATCTGAACGATTGCATAACATAAAAACGTATTCCTTGTAGGTGCTATTATAAAGTGCTCAGTGCTTATGGTGATATTCCTCGTGAAAATATAAATATATCAATAAATATGACTAGACAATTCATAAACCAATATATCAAATATGTGCAAATGCGCAAATCCACAATCCTAGAAATTCCAGTCCAAACAGTGCTTATGACCAATCTTCAATCAAAATCACTATTTCGAGTTTCTTGATATATAACAACTGTATTGTGAGTAACGGTGAGTAAGTGATGTGACTTTTTCCTCCACCTTGTGCCACTTCTAGGTGTGCTAAATTCTCACCTCAATTACGAGGATAATACGCCTGTATTATGTATCAGGAAGGGTGATGGATTCTCCTTTATTCTGCTAAAAAGCCTGGTGTCTTTTTAGCATCAGGTCCTTCCAAGGGGGTCCTATGTGTATTTCCGGTCTCTTATGATCACTCGGGGCTCCGTTCGCTAATTTCCTTGGGGTACAGTCTCCTTAATCTATATCTCCTCCTCAGGGGCTCATTAAAAAGATAGGACCATCATGGTGCAGTATTATAAACTTTTATTTTACGCAATGCAGTAGCAAACTTACAGTTACGATTCTTGTTTCCAGCATCCAAACCAATGTACAAACGCTATGGGAGCTCTGTCTCATCCGACACGTCACTTCCGGGTCTGGGTACCTCCTACGCATTGCGTCACGAGATCACGTGACTTCCTCAGGTAAACACAGCTGACCGTTCTTCTCCCTGGAATGATCACAGAGCTTCTGTGATCCTTCTATGTAGGAACACAGATCTCTGTGATCATTTCACAAGCCACACCCCCATACAGTAAGAAACATGCCCCAAGGTACAAATTTAACCCATTGATCACCCACAGTGTTAACCCCTTCCCTGCCAGTGTCATTATTACAGTACCAGTGCATATGTTTAGCACTGATTACTGTAGTAATGTCACTGGTCACCCCAAAGTGTCAAAAATGTCAGTCAGGGGTCCGATCTGTCTGCCGCAATAGCGCAGTCCCTCAAAAAATCACAGATCGCAGCCATTACTAATAATAAAAATGACATAAATCTTTCCTGTTGTAAGTAGACGCGATAACTTTTGCGCAAACCAATCAAAATACGCTTGTTGCAAATGTGTTTACCAAAAATATGTAGCAGAAAACAAATTGGCCTAAAATGTTAAAAAATTTAGATTTTTCAATTTTTTTTGGGGAAAAAATATTGTTTTTTTTTTTTTTTTTTTTTTTCCAGAATTGTCACTCTTTTTTTGTTTATAGCGCAAAAAATAAAAATTGCACAGGTGATCAAATACCACCAAAAGAAAGCTCTATTTATAAGAAAAAAAGGACATCAATTTTATTTAGGTACAGTGTCGCATGACCGCGCAATTGTCCATTAAAGTAACGCAGTGCTGAATCACAAAATATGGCCTGGTCATTAAGGGGGCAAATCCTTCCGGTCCAGAAGTGGTTAACAAAATAACAAAACAATAAAAAAATGGGCAAACTTAATGGACCACTCAGACTTTTTCTGCTGTCACCTTTCTATATAAACTGTATTTACTATGCTTCAGTTTGTGAATAAACAGGAAGCTGCTCAGCACAGAGCACTTCCCATTCATTCACTGTGCAGTGCAGCAGAGGCTGCAGAGAAAGGCATGTGTGTTTGAGCTTTGGGGTGCACACTAGTGATCGACCGATATCGTTTTTTTTTTAATGCCGATACCGATATTTTTTTTTTTACAGGTACTCCTTGTGGAGGGATCTGGGGGTCTAGAAGACCTCACATCCCTTCTCGGCACTGAAAAGCATTCAAAATGCCAAGTTTGGCTGTTTTGAATGCTGTCAGCTTTTTGAATGTGGCGCCGAGTACCTAGAAGTGATGTCATGACATCACTTCTGCGTTTTTTACATGGAGACCTGATCAGAGCCGAATGCGGCTTTGATCGGGTCTTCTGTTTGGCGGCCATGCAGGTATGATGCCTGGGTCTCCCGATGGGACGGGAGACCCGAGCGAGCCACGGAAGGCGGCGGGAGGGGGGGACGTCCCCTCCTGCTCCTTGTAATGACAGCCGAGCGGATTCACAGCCGCATCAGTTGTCATTACAAGACAGCCGACCGTCGGCTATGGACACTGGTACCGGGGTGATGCCTCTAGCTGCAGGCATCACTCCGGTACAGCACTTTCCCGAAATATCAGCAATATGGGTAACTTCAGGGGCCGATTCCGATATATCAGGGAAAGTGCATATCGGCCCCCGATATATCGGTGGTGCCGATAATCGGTCGATCCCTAGTGCACACCTTAATGCAATAGACTGCGCACACCTATGCACAGGGTGTATGAGTCGTGTTGGATATATAGAGTAGATTAAGTAATGAAATGCATTTTATTACAGTTAATGAAAGTACATGGTGGACAGTATCAGCCTATTGTAATCATTTGTACAATAGAGCTTAGTGAGAGAGAAAAGCAGTGTTGTAAGCCATTAAGATGCCCTGAATGCAGAAAGAACACACTAACATGAGAAAAGGATAAAAAGAACACAGGGATAAGCACATTGGTTTGTTGCTTTTCCTTCACAAGACGGGACTCAAAATAGGCCTGAAACACCCTGGGCACCTAGATTGAATTGCTGTGGGGTTAATAGTCTATAATGATAAAAAAAAGGTGAAACTGTTTTTTGCTTTTATATCAGTTTTCTACTCCCCTTTATGACAGAAGTCCTAGGTTATGGAACAAAGGAAGTCAAAAGGAATCCCAAAAACGCCTTGAAATTCTGATGCTTCCACCAAACCTTACATTGTTTAGCTGGGCAAAGAGATGATCTGTCAAATCATCAGGAAATTGAGGAGGCATATAAATTGAGCAAATATATACAAATGTTTTGTGGGGTTCTAAGTGTAGGTGCAAAGTTTGAAAGGCTTAAAAGTTGGGTCAAATTTACTAAGTCTACAAGCCCAAAGAGAATTGTGTTGCCCGTTGAATTAAATGTATGGGCTGTTTTGGCCAGTTGCTTTTTTGCATGTTCAATAACAAGAGACTGAGTATTTTATTTTCTATTTTTTGCTCTCTCAGCCTAGTTTTACTGAAATCAGTATTGAAAGTTCTTTGTTGAAACTGGTTGCACATACGAAGGTACAAAAACATTGCATAATACAGTAGAATAGGATGTGGGCAGAGGCTGCTCTAGGCTTTGTGAGGCCTAAGGCAAAACTTGGACATGAGGCCCCACTCACGCCCATAATGGGAAAAATAATTCAAGCTATAAAAATTAACTGTATAAATTGCATATATTAAGAGCCTTAACCTTTTTACTATGAATTCAGTTTCTAGAATTTTCTCTAACCAATTCTTCTTTAATCAAAGATCATTAAACATTGGGTATGTATGTATTTATATATATATATATATATATATATATATATATATATATATATATATATATATATATATATATATATATATATATATATATATATATATATATATATATATATGTGACTGCTCTTACTTATATCACAGTCCCCAGCTTTTCCCTATAGGCCATGATTCCCTGAGTCCCTTCTTACATCAGAGTTCAGTGCCCCTTCTTACATAAGAGTTCTCCTTTAAATCAGATTCCCCCCAGCATCTCCTCCTTACATCAGAGTCCACAGAATTCCTCTTTACATCAGAGTCCCCCTCTTAAATCAAATTTCACTGAGCTCCCTTTACATCAGAGTCTCCAGAGTTTCCCCCTTACACTGTAAGACGGAAGTCTGAAGACTCTGATGTAAGAGGAGTTCTGGGAACCCTGACTTAGGGGGAATGTTGGGGACTCTGAAGTAGAGTTCTGGAAACCCCGATTTAAGGGGGAATGCTGGAGACTCTGATGTAAGGAGAGTTCTGGGAACGCTGATTTGAGGGGGAAAGCTGGGGACTCTGGTGTAAAAGGGAACCCTGTGGTCACCAAAGCTCCCCCTTGCATCAGAGTTTCCAGAGACCCCCTTACACTTCCCTCCCTCAGTTCGCCACAGTCTAGGGCACAAGTCCCACTGCAGAAGGCTGCCATTACCTGAGTCCCCACAGAGGGCACTGTAAATTCCAGTATTGTGCACTGTCATTCCTTCCTGAGGAATGGAAGCCTGCTATGCTTGGACTTGTACTGCTCTCAGTAGGGGACTGAGGAACTAATGCCTGCTATGCTAAGACTTGTAGTGCCCTCTGTGGGGACTAAGGCATGGCAGCCTGCTATTCTGGAACTTGTAGTGCCCTCTGTGAGGAACTGAGGATTCCTCAGTCCTCCACATTCTAGGACACTATAAGTCCCAGCATAGTGGCTGTCATTCCTCAGTCCCTTACAGCTGGGGGGAAAAACAACAGAGCTAAACATCTAAAGGACAACTCCAACCAAAACTACCAATAATGTACAGAGTCCAAATGCTATATAATGTCAAAGCCCCGCTACCCCTCACCTTCCACCTCGGGTGCTGTCATTGTGTAGGGCAAAGGGCTCCAGCTCAACCATGCTTGGCTTTGATGTCAGATATGCAGGACTGGCTCAGCTCCACTCTCTTCCCAAGCAACTGACTCTGGCGTCACAGGGGGCCTCTCCTCCTCCCCCAGCCACCCAGGGGTCCTCTCTTCCTCCCCCAGCCACCCAGGGGCCCTTCTCCTTTTCCTCCAGCCACCCAGGGGCCCTCTCCTTCTCCTCCTCCAGCCACCCAGGGGCCCTCTCCTTCTTCTCCTCCAGCCACCAAGGGGCCCTCTCTTTCTCCTCCTCCAGCCACCCAGGGGCCCTCTCCTTCTCCTCCTAAAGGCCACCCAGGGGCCCTTTCCTTCTCCTCCAGCCACCCAGGGGCCCTGTCCTCCCCCAGCCACCCAGGGTCCTTCTCCTTCTCCTCCAGCCACCCATGGGCCCTCTCCTTCTCCCCCAGCCACCCAGGGGCCCTCTCCTTCTCCCCCAGCTACCATGGGGCCCTCTCCTTCTCCCCCAGCCACCCAGGGGCCTTCTCCTTCTCCCCCAGCCACCCAGGGGCCCTCTCCTTCTCCTCCAGCCACCCAGGGGCCCTTTCCTTCTCCTCCAGCCACCCAGGGGTCCTCTCCCTCTCCCCCAGCCACCCAGGGGCCCTCTTCCCCAGACACCCAGGGCTTTCTCCTTCTCCTCCAGCCATCCAGGGGCCCTCTGCTTCTACCCCAGCCGCTAAGGGGCCCTCTCCTTCTACACACGCCACCCAGGGGCCCTCTCATTCTACCCCAGCCACCCAGGGGCCCTCTCCTTCTCCCCCAGCCACCCAGGGGCCCTCTCCTTTTCCTTCAGCTACCCAGAGGCCCTCTCTTCCCTTAGCCACCCAGGTGCCCTCTCCTTCTCCTTCAGCCACCCAGGGGCCCTCTCCTCTTCCCCTAGCCACCCAGGGGCTCTCTTCTTTTCCCCTAGCCATCCAGGGGCCATCTCCTTTTCCCCTAACCACCCAGGGACCCTCTCCTTTTCCCCTAGCCACCACAAATCTATGACCAGCCTGCAGAGTGACAAGTCGGGGCCTGGTTACCTGTATGTTCCTGGGCCAGGGCAGAGCTCTCCTCCCAGAGCAACAACCGATGATAGCAGAGTGAGCTGACCGGGCAGTCACTTCCTACTGATGCAGGTACACGCCCACCGATTCCTCCACATTTTAGGATTACATGATGAGACAGCCAATCCCCAGGCAGAGAAGGCGGGATAAGTGTCAGCGGACAATAGACACCTGGCAGCCGCAGTGAAGGGACTGCAGCACACTGCTGCAACTTTTATATCCAAGGATTTAAAACAATCTTTTACTTGGAAGATTTCCCTGACTGCGCCCTTCTAAATGTTGTCGCTCGGCCACTGGCCGCGACGCCCCTTTAGGTGCGAGGCCTTAGGCAACAGCCTAATTTGCCTAATTAGAGAGCCGCCTATGGATGTGGCATACCTCAATACAGATGAACACAGCAATATGGGAAGATACATGACCATTCAAATAGTATTTGTGTCCAAGAATGGAAAAGGAAACAATATTAATCAGGACACATGTGGTACATGCATAGTATTTTGTGTATAGTGTTACAAAGACAGAAAGTAACATAATAAAAAAATGCTGAGATGGCTGTGGGAGGGGAGGTTTACCAGCAGTTAACCACATGTAGCACTCTCTAGTGTGCAACTAGTGTAGGTAAATTTATTTGTTATGACTCATGGTAGCTGTGTGAGTCTGTAATTAGGTTGGGTTACTGCAAGTCAGGCTGGATGGCTCTACAAGACAGGTCTCTACTACCTTCCCCTGGATCTAGACGCTTGGTGAAGCTTGTGGACAGAGGCCAGGAGGTCTTGATCTGTATACTTGAGGGAATATAGCCAATCCTCATGCAGGGGGCCTGGCAGTGTGGCTCGATCAGCCCTGAAATATGGTGGAGCCTGGCCAGCAGGGGAGTTAGGTGGAAGATGGAGTGCTGAGGTTGTTGTCGTGTGGCCCGGGAGGGGAGTCAAGGAGTCTCCATTACCTTTGGACATCTGGGCTGGCATGGGAAGATTTGTTTAGTTTGAGGCCTGAACAGGAGTTCTGTCCTGCAGTTGATAGAAAAGAACAGTGTGAATACCTCAGCACACCAAGGGGCATACAAGGGAAAAGACTGCAAGACGTGACATACTTTACAACGACAGCGTTGTGTTAAATCCTGATTCCTTGTCCTGGGAAGTTCTTCAGAGCAGCCAGGTGGGCTGGTAGTCAAGCAGCCGGGTGGGCTGGTAGCATCTGCAAGCATTAGAACTGGGTGAAGTTCTACAGGAGAAACAAGATACTTCTGCATACAGTTTGCAGCTTTGTGCTAATTCTTTAAAGGGGACTGAGAGCTCCTGGTATGTACAGGATGTTGTCACTGATCCACAAGACTGCATTTTTTCCTGGAGAGAGTACAGTCCAGATCTTCATTTCTGTAGACAGAGAGATCTTCATTTTTTTTGAACATAGAAAATAAAATAAAAAATTAGTCAAATCACATTTAAATCGACTTTCGGTTGCAAAAAAAAATTATCTAAAAAAAATAAAGAAAAAAACGGTGTGGGGTTCATCTGTCCCCCAGTCCATGCTAGGTCCTTTGGATCTGGTATGGATTTTAAGGGGAAGCCCACGCCAAAAAAACAAACTGCATGGGGTCCCCCCCCAAAATTCATACCAGTCCCTAATCCGAGCACGCAGCCTGGCAGGTCTTAAAAGGGGGGGGGGGGCGAGTGAGCGTTCCCTCCCTCTTAAAACGATACCAGGCCATATGCCTTCAACATGGAGGGGTCGGTGCTTTGGGGCAGGATGGACTCCCCCCCACCCCAAAGCGCATTGTCCCCATGTTGATTGGGCCAATTCCCTTTTCCCGACAACCCTGGGCTGTGGTTATGGGAGTCTAGAGGCAGGGGGTTTATAGGAATCTGAAAGCCCCCTTTAACAAGGGGGGCCACAGATCCTGGCCCCCTCCGTATGTGAATGAGTATAGGGTACATTGTACCCCTACTCATTCACCAAAAAAAAACTGTCAAAAATAAATAAAAACACTACAAGGGTTTTGGACAAGTCCTCTATAGAGATGGCCTTGCGGTTCGCCCGGCAGTCGGTTCGCTGCAAATTTTGCTTGTTCGCTACCTGCCAATTTTGCGAACACATGACGTTGTTCTCGGCGGCCATATTGGTTTACATTGGGGAGCACTTTGACCCATGACACAGCCATCAGGTGGAACGGGACAGCCAATTGAAACATTTCAGCACATGGACATACCCCCTACCCTATAAATAGACCTGAGCTGTCAGCCATTTCACATTCTGCTTTTTGTAAGTGTAGGGAAAGGTCTGCTTCATGAAGGAGAGATTGCCAGACACAAATAGCTCTGTTAAGATCCACAAAAGTCCTTTTCAGGGCTGGTATTTCTGTATAGGTCTACTACAGTCTCTTTTAAGTTTAGGGACAGGTATCCAGTCTGTGCTTTTAGGGGTAGTTAGAGATCAGCAGCAGTGACACAAATTGCTCTGTTAATGTCAACAAAAGTCATTTAAAGGGCTGCAATTTTTTTGGTATTGGTGTGCAGTGCACTATATGGGGGGGGGGGGGAGGTAATCCTTGGTATAATGTACTTTGTAGAAAGCATATTTATAGTGGATTAGTATTGTACACTGTGCAGCATTGTGACAGGTGTGGTGACTGAGCGTTGCTGCAGCAATACTACAAACAGTGACAAAAGCATTTTTAATGTATTATAACTGGTGGGATAGACCAGTGGCCCCCCAATACCACATATTGAAGTGGGGTGTTATTTAACCACTTGCCGACCGCTGCAAGTACATATATTGCGGTGGTCAGCCCCTCACAGGCAGAGTGACGTATCGGTACGTCACTAGCCTAGGAGGATCTGGGGAGCAAGCGCGCGCCGCCGCCGGCGCGCTCCCGCGCGGTCACGCACCCCCCCGCGCGTGTGACCGGCGGACCCGATGTCCGCCGGTCACTCTGCAATCGTCGGGGGAGAGGGAGAAAGGCAGGCAGCTTGTGTAAACAAGCTGCCTGTCAGTTCTCCCTGTGTAGAGACACTGATCATACGGTTCTACTATGTAGAACCGTTGATCAGTGTAACTACACCTCAAGCCACAGCCAATCACAGTTAGAATCACGCCCCTAGGGACACACACAGCCCCTCCCTCTCAAATAAAGTTAACCCCTTCACTGCCAGTGTAATTTTACAGTAACAGTGCATATATATAGCACTGATTACTGTAGAAATGTCACTGGTAACCCCAAAAGTGTCAAAAATGTCAGTCAAGGGTCCGATCTGTCCGCCGCAATGTCGCAGTACCGCAAAAAAAATCGCAGATCGCCGCCATTACGCGTTTAAAAAAAAACAACAAAAATGACAAAAATCTTTCCCTTTGTTAGTAAACGCGATAACTTTTGCGCAAACCAATCAAAATACGCTTTTTGCAATTTTTTTACCAAACATATGTAGCATAAAACAAATTGGCCGAAAATGTTAAAAAATTTTGATTTTTACTTTTTTTTTTGGGAATTTCATATAAAAAAATGCAAAATTGACGCTCTTTTTTTGTTTATAGCGCGTGATCAAAAAATCGCACAGGTGATCAAATACCACCAAAAGAAAGCTCTGTTTGTGGGAAAAAAAGGACGTCAAATTAGTTTAGGTACAGCGTCGCACGACCGCGCAATTGTCCGTTAAAGTCACGCAGTGCCGAATCGCAAAATACCCCCTGGTCTTTTAGCAGCCAAATCCTCCGGGGCTTAAGTGGTTAACAGTATACTTTTCTAAGAGTGTATTTTAGTCCTGCAAAAATGTGGCCTCTTTTGCTGTGTTAATTCTGCTACACACAGTGACAACAGTTACTGGCCAATTATTTGTAGAACTGGTGTAATAAACCTGTGCCCCCCCCCCCCCCCCAATACGACAGATTGAAGCGGGGTGTTATCTGAGTATACTTTCATAAGTGTATTTGTGTCCTGCAACAATATTGCCTCTTTTGCTGCGTTAACTCTGATACACACCATGCCAAACTCCCTGGCCAATTTTTTGAACAACTGGTGTGATAGACCAGTGGCCCCCCAATACCACATATTGAAGTGGGGTGTTATCTGAGTATACTTTTACAAGTGTATTTGTGTCCTGCAACAATATTGCCTCTTTTGCTGTGTTAAGTCTGATACACACAGTGCCAAACTCACTAGCCAATTTTTTGAACAACTGGCGTGATAGACCAGTGGCCCCCCAATACCACATATTGAAATGAGGTGTTATTTAACAGTATACTTTTCTAAGAGTGTATTTTAGTCCTGCAAAAATTTGGCCTCTTTTGCTGTGTTTACTTTGCTACACACAGTGACAACAGTTACAGGCCAATTATTTGTAGAACTGGTGTAATAAACCTGTGGCCTCCCAATACCACAGATTGAAGCGGGGTGTTATGTGAGTATACTTTTACAAGTGTATTTGTGTCCTGCAACAATATTTCCTCTTTTGCTGTGTTAACTCTGATACACACAGTGCCAAACTCACTGGCCAATTTTTTGAAAAACTGGTGTGGTAGACCAGTGCCCCCCCAATACCACATATTGAAGTGGGGTGTTATTTAACAGTATACTTTTCTAAGAGTGCATTTTAGTCCTGCAAAATCTGGCCTCTTTTGCTGTGTTAACTCTGCTACACACAGTGACAACAATTACTGGCCAATTATTTGTAGAACTGTGTGATAAAACAGGGTGCCGTGTCGTGGCTCTGCAGCTTACACATGCGTTTGCAAATGCGTGTCAACTAAACCCCTGTTCTTTATTTATATCGAGACAGGTCTACTTGGTTGGTGGCAGACTGGAGGGTGAGTACATCAGACTGGGGGCTGGCTGACTTCCATTCACCTCTTTTAATCCTTTTCAATTTGTTTTTTCCGATACAGGGATGGGGACGCTGGGCATACCTGCCGGTGTCTCACTTAAAGTCCCACATAGCCCACATTGTCTGTGCTACACACAGTGACAACAGTTACTGGCCAATTATTTGTAGAACTGGTGTGATAAACCTGTGGCCCCCCAATACCACAGATTGAAGCGGGGTGTTATATACCTTTTTCCAGCGATTCTCTAGAGACTTTTGTCACAGGGTAATTTAAAAACATGACAGGCAGAGGAAGAGGCAGACACTTACTCAGGGGTGGTAGGGGTAGGGCAGGAGCAGTGGGCCGGAGCCAAAGTGTAAAGTTTCAGAAGGTGCGTTCGATTACTTCAAAGAACGCACCAGACTTGGTTGAGTGGCTCACTCAGCATTCCTCTTCTGCACCCTCCTCATCCTCTCTATCTGCACCCTCTTCACTCTCTGCTGTGTGCACCCCCAAAGACACCACCACAAACACCACCACCACCACATACCCTCCGCTTGAGTCACTGGAATTATTTTGCGATCCATCACAAGACATTTGCGATGCGCAGCCATTGTTGGCATCGGATCAGGAAGAGGAGGTAGCAACAGCCGCCACTCGGCAGTCTGACGACAGTACCCAGATCAGCGGAAAGGAGGTTGGTCCCCGCTGTTGCTGCCTACTCCGAGATCTCGATTGTTAGTGGTGGGGAAGGTGACATTGATGATGACGTGTCTATGGACGTCACGTGGGTGCCCACAAGAGAGGAAGAGGAGGGGAGTTCAGAGGGAGAGATGGACCGGCAGGTAGGGAAGAGAGGCAGGCAGAACTTGCATTGCACAAGAGATACAAAGCAGACTGCAAATGTATCAGGAGCGAGCCATCAACTATGTACAGTCACATCTGGCACTCCCAGGACAGGCTCTGCAGTGTGGGCTTTTTTTAATGTGTCCGTTGCTGAAAACAGTGTTGCCATCTGCAGCCTGGTGACTGTTTGCATTTTAAGGGAATCTTTCCTTGCAGTTTTTTGGGGGTTTTTTCCCCCCTTTTTTTTGTTACACTTTTTTTCTGTTACTTTTTTTAAATAGTCTTTTTTTTCTCTTTCTTTCTTTCCTTCCTTCAGACTACTAATTAAGGGTAGAGTTGAGCGAACACCTGGATGTCCGGGTTCGGCCAAACTTGAAAAAAAAGTCCGGGTTCATGACTCAAACTTAACCCATACTTTACCCTGATCCCAAACCCCATTGAAGTCAATGCGACCCAAACTTTTGAGCACTAAAATGGCTCTAAAAAAAAAATGGAAAGGGCTAGAGGGCTGCAAATGGCAGCAAAATTTTCTTAAGAGCATTGCAAGTGCTCTGCAAAAAAGTGTCTATTCTGCACAAGGTAAGGACAAGTCCTGTGGGATCCATGCCTGGTTCATTTTAATAAACGTGAGCTTGTCCACATTGGCTCTGGACTGGACTGGCTGTGCTTGTCTGTGATAACGCCCCCGGCCGTGCTAAATACACGTTCAGATAATACACTGGCTGCAGGGCAGGCCAGCACCTCCAAGGCATAAAGGGCAAGCTCAGGCCATGTGCCCAATTTGGAGACCCAGAATTTGAAGGGGGCAGACCATTATTCAGTACGTGTATAGTACGTAAGGAACGGTAAGGATTTGGGTTGAGTCTGGCCTTGGAAAAGGTATGTGTCCCTGGTTGTGGGCCGGTCTATCCCAAAGTTGTCTAAGTTCTGAGGCCTTCTGGTAGGGATGGGGCTGCACTGGTCTTGCCAGGGACCCGGATTCTGAAAAGCCTGTGGTGTATTTGCCCCTGGAGTGGCAGTCCAGGGGTGCCATAATTCACGATGGATGGCAACACTATGAGTATGACACTAAGGACACTGCACTTCCTACACACGTTTTTCACACCTGCTTCTAGGGCCGGGCCTTTTGGTCAGGAGTCAGGACCAGAGGAATTTTTTATTCCTGGCCAAAGGGCCTGCCATAGTATTGCAACGTGGCACTAACCTTGCACTTCTTCTTCACTATCCCTTTTCCCACTTTTATGTGTTGTGTGTCTCACGTTTTGTGTTTTTTATTGTGGCGGTCCTTGGGCCTGTCCCTGAAAGCCTTGGGAGGGGGTGGATATGGCCTTCTGGTTTGGTTCACTATCTCTCATGGGGTCTCTCTTTGGGAGTGACCCACCTAGTACTTGGGGGTGGTCTGTTTCAGCAGACCTCCTAAAGAATGGGGCTGCCTGGTTTCGGCCAGGTTAGCCAGTGTAAGTACACCAGTCCCTGTCAGGAGCCTTGCGCCCCGGGGGATCAGGGTCAGGGGCCATGTGTACACCCTGTGCACTTTTTGTGTTTCACTTTTTTGGTGTGCACTTTTTTATGCACCCACTGGGTGATAGTCTGAGTGTGTTTACACACCACGGGCTTAAAAAAAAACACAGCTAGTGGTCCTGGTTGTTTTGGCGTGCCGACAAAGCTTTTCCACATTTAAACATGCTAACCCTACCTTCTGAGGTGCTGGCGGTGCCCTGGCTGCGTTGGCGACCTCCTCCTCCTCTTCCTCTGCCTTCGCCTTGTGCTTCCACTCTGCCACTCAGGTGGGAATGCCACCAGCATCACTTCTCAACCGTTTAGCTAAGATCAAGTGTAGTATCTGTTGTTATCAGTTATCTGAGTGCCACCCTGCTGTAAACATGGTTCCTCCTCCTCCATCTCCTCCTCCTCATCCTCCACCTCGTCATCCTCCAGAACTGTGCCCTTGCTGGACAATTGTGTACCTGGCGTTTGTGGGTGCATGAACCCACCCTTGTGAATGACTGCCCTGAAAGCCTTGGAAATGATCACTGCTCCAGATGCAGAGGCGGTAGTGGATGAGGATGAGGAAGCAGAGTAGGAGGAGTTACCAACAGGAGTCAAACTGAAGCGCCCTGCAATCCTTGGTGGTGGAAGGAGATGCGCCAAACAAATTTAAAGGTTGTATCTCACAGTAACATAATCAGCAAACTCTGCAAAATTATTAATTTTCCCCTAAATGGGTGTTTATTGAATAGCAGAATAGAACAACAGTATCTAAAAGGGTGTATCTCATACGTACAGATACAAACTAAGGCACAATTTAATATCTTTCTTTCCCCTAAATGGGTGTTTATTGAATAGCAGAATAGAACAACAGTATCCAAAGGGTGTATCTCACACGTACAGATACAGACTAGGCCACAATTTAATATCTTTCTTTCCCCTAAATGGGTGTTTATTGAATAGCAGAATAGAACAACAGTATCTAAAAGGGTGTATCTCACAAGTACAGATACAGACTAAGCCGCAATTTAATATCTTTCTTTCCCCTAAATGGGTGTTTATTGAATAGCAGAATACAACAACAGTATCTAAAGGGTGTATCTCACACGTACAGATACAGACTAGGCCGCAATTTAATATTTTTTCCCTAAATGGGTGTTTATTGAATATCGGCATAGAACAACAGTATACAAAGGGTGTATCTCACAGTAACATATGCAGACTAGGCCGCAATTTAATATTTTTTCCCTAAATGGGTTTTTATTGAAAAGTGGAATAGAACAACAGTATCCAACAGGTGTATCTCACAGTAAAATATGCAGACTAGGCCGCAAATTTTTTTCCCTAAATGGGTTTTTATTGAAAAATGGAATAAAACAACAGTATCCAAAGGGTGTATCTCACAGTAACGTATGAATGAAACATTTTTATTTTTCCCTTTAATTGGTGATTTTTGAAGAGCAGATTAGAACAGCAGTGTCTAAACACTGTATCTCACAGTAAAATATGAAGGAAAAAAGTTTTTTTTTTTTAAATCCAGATTAAGCAGACACATATGCACTGATCTTGCATTACCTGGCTGATACACGCCGCACGCCTAACAGGTTGGATACTGTTGTTGTTCTATTCCGCTATTGAATAAAAAAATCCATTTGAATGAAAACCTGAAAAATATTTTTTTCCCCCTTAAATTGTTGATTTTTGAAAAGCATATTAGAACAGCAGTGTCTAAACAGTGTATGTCACTGTAAAATATGAAGGAAAAAAGTTTTTTTTTTTTTTTTAAATCCATATTAAGCAGACACATATGCACTGAGCTTGCATTAGGAACCTCTCCCTACAGTAGTTAGAGCAGAGTGACGTGTGGCGCTACGTGACTCCAGCTTATATAGAGGCTGGGTCACATGCTGCACTGGCCATGATATTAGTAGGCATGGCTGTGATGGCTTCAAAGGGCACACTAGCTTGTTGATTGGCTGCCCTGCAGCTGTTGAAACCGCGCCATTAAAATCGCGCCAAAACATTAAAACCGTGCCAAAACATGAAATAAAATTACTGAATAACGGACTGTATCCTGAATATTACAGTAAAATGTTTGGGTCCATGTCCGGGTACCAAACACCCAAAAGTCCGGTACGATCCCGAACAATACAGTCCGTGTTCGCTCAACCCTAATTAAGGGGAATGGTTAATTGGTCACAGGTGCTATTTAAATTTCTGCTGGACTCATTTGAGCTTGTCACCTTTTTGCTTGCTGGAACTCTGAGCTAGTGGAACTTGACTAAGTGGTGAGTTAAAAACCATAGTTTAAAACAGGAGATTTGTACAGGAGTCTTCAGACCTGTAAGTAACATCTGCAATTTTCTGTTAGTTGTATTATTGTTGTGATCAGGAAAATATGTGCTAGCAAGATTGAAGGTTTTGTACAGTGCACAGTGTGCCGCATGTATACAATAATGGAGCAACAGCTCCAGGATGGATACCGCTGCGACAGATGTGAGCAGGTTGTCCTTCTGGAAGCTCGCATTAGAGATCTGGAGGAGCAAATTGCAACACTGGGCAGAACTGACAACCTTGAAGGGGGTCCTCTGTCCACTGAGCAGGTGGAGGGGTAAGTCAGGTTTATCAGGTAGGAAGATGGGTTATTACAGTCAGAGGGAGTGGTAGGGGCTCACAGAAAAGGAAGGCCAGCCCTGGGTTTGAGCACCCTAACAGATTTGCCATGTTGGGTGAGGATGTGGCGTGGCAAACTCAGAGGTGGAAGCCCTAGATGTCACTGTTATCCCTAACAGCCGGGAGAGCAGTCCGTCTAGTAGAGGTGGTGAGGGGACTGTAGGTAGGCCTAGACAGTTGGTGGTAATTGAGGATTCTATAATCAGAAGGACTGATAGAATAATTTGTCGCCAGGATCACCTCAACCAAATGGTTTGCTGTCTCCCTGGTGCCAGGGTTCAGCATGTGGTGGACCGGGTTGATAAATTACTAGGAGGGGCTGGGCATGACCCTGCTGTCTTGGTCTACATTGGAACATTGGACAGAATATATGGAAGGTGGAGGCTCCTTAAGAACCAACCAATTTAATGAACTAGGCTGCAAGTTGAAGGGAAACACCCCCAAGGTGATATTCTCTGAAATATTGCCTGTGCCATGCACAACACAGGAAGGGCAGGGGGAGATTAGAGAGCTGAATGCATGGCTAAAGACCTGTTGTAAGAAGGAGGGATTTGGGTTTTTAGAGCACTGGGCTCACTTTTAATTGGGGTGCAACCTATATGGTAAAGATGGTTTGCACCTAAATGGAACCGGGTCTGTTGTGCTGGGGGAGAGGTTTATGGGAAGGCTGGAGGAGTTTTTAAACTAGGATTAGTTTAAAAAGGGGAAGGGTGAATTAGATTATAATGGGGCAGACAGGTCAGACAGGGGTCAGCCCCTATTGGTGGGTGGAATGGGGAAAGATGGGGGGAGAGTTATGGCAGAGGATAAGAAGGTTCCCATGTTACAAACAACCATTGGAAATGGTACTATTTGTACCAAAATTAAAAACATGCAAAATAAGTGTGCAAAACGGGACAATGATTTAAAGTGTTTGTTGTTTGTTGAGCATGTAGGCCGTTTACAAAATAATCTGGAGTGGGTGACTGGGGACAAAGAGAAGGCAAATGTATTAAATACTTTCTTCAGCTCTGAATATACAAAGGAGCATGGGGGAGCTCATGACCATAATGAGGATGGTATTGACACAGCCCCATATGATCCACAGTGGCTCAAAAGTGATATGGTCCAGAAATATTTAGACAGAATAAGGGTGGATAAAGCACCTGTACAAGATGGCATACACCTACACATTGCTAAAATAATTGAGCACTGTAATTTCTTAGCCTTTGTTTCTCATTTTTAGGGACTGGTTAAGGACTGGAATAGTACCACTGGACTGGCGTAGGGCCAATGTGGTGCCTAAAAAGGGATCAAAGTCTTTGCCAAGTAACTATAGACCTGTTAGTTTAACTTCTATAGTCGGGAAGATATTGAAGAGTTTAATAAAAGACCACATAGATGAGTTCTTGCTGGAAAAAAATATTCTAAGCAACAAACAGCATGGATTCATAAAAGACAGAAGTTGTCAAACAAACCTGATTTCTTTTTATGAGGAGGTAAGTAAAACCTTGGACGGAGGGGTGGCTGTGGACGTAGTATACTTGGATTTTGGGAAAGCGTTTGACACAGTTCCCCACACACGGCTAATGTGTAAGGTAAAGTCTACCGGCTTGGAAAGATCGGTTTGTAATTGGATAGAAAACTGGCTAAAAGATAGAATTCAGAGAGTAGTGGTTAATGATTCTTAATGATTCTTACTCTGAATGGTCTAAAGTTATCAGTGGTGTACCCCAAGGTTCAGTGTTAGGACCCTTACTTTTTAATATCTTTATAAATGATATAGGGTCTGGGATTAAAAGTAGCATTTTAGTCTTTGCAGATGACACCAAGCTTTGCAGTGGAATAACTTCTTTACAGGATGTCTCCAACTTACATGCTGACCTCAATGCACTGTTTCATTGGGCAACTATGTGGCAAATGAGGTTTAATGTTGTTATGCACTTGAGGGCTAAGAATATGCATGCATCATACATACTAGGTGGAGTAGAACTGGGGGAATCCATAGCAGAGAAGGATCTGGGTGTCCTGGTAGATCATAAGCTTAATAATAGCATGCAATGCCAAGCTGCTGTTTCCAAAGCAAGCAAAGTCCTTTCTTGTATTAACAGAGGCATGGACTACAGAGAGAGATATATAATTTCACCCCTGTACAGATCATTAGTAAGACCTCATCTGGAATATGCAGTTCAGTTTTGGGCACCGATTCTTAACCACTTGCCGACCGCCGCAAGTACAAATACTGCGGCGGTCAGCCCCTCACAGGCAAAGTGACGTATGGGTATGTGTAAGATTCTGGTACCTTTGGTACCCTTATTTACCATTTTCCTTTCAAAACATTGCGTCTCACCTTTCTAGTTAGGTGGAACGCATACACCTTTAAGACGGATGACGTCATCGCTGAGCGCCGCTGAGCGGCTATTTCAATCGCCAGCGTTCTCTCTCACGTTGTTCGTTCAATGTGTGTCTACATGCTCACAAGCCTTGTCTTGCTGTCGGAACCTCCAGCTATTTGCCTTTACCTGGAACAGACCGGAACCTCGCAACTGATCCCGTATCTCGCTACCGGATCACTCCCTCACTACTGGACCCCTCTATTTACTAAACCTTACTAGTGATAAGTACCCCACAGGGGAATCCTCCATAACTAACTTACACTATCATCTTCTGCACATTAAGGACTGTTACTATCTATGCATACTAATTCTACCATCTGCACTGTTACATAGATTGCTAGCTCTTGAGTCTACTACCATCTATCCTTGCACTGGGTTAGTGTATCCTGTCTATGTCATCTGCTGTCCTTACCACCTGTTACCATACATGATTACTAACCTATCTGCATTCTACCTATTACCATCTACTACTCTCCTGAACATTACTATCAAGTGCTTACCATTACTGTCACTGCTCACACCTGTCCCTTCAGCACATCACCTCCATACTATCATATACATCCTATCACTCCAGGAACATCTTATTGAGTGTGTGTATATCTGTATGCTGAAGCAGACAGGCCCACAGTGATGAGTCTGGAGAGTTGGATCTGGTATTCCAACACATCTCTACATGACTACTGAGTGGAGATTCTGCAGCTGCAAATCCAGCTTACAATAAAAACGCAGGAGCGTTACAGTACGTCACTAGCCTGTTAGGCTCTGGGGAGCGAGTGCGCGCTGCCGGAGGCGCGCTCCCGCTCCCGCTTGGTCACGGACCCCCCCGGCATGTGCCCGGCGGACCCGATGTCCGCCGGGCACTCGCGATCATCCGTGACAGCGGGAGAAAGGCAGGCGGCTGATGTAAACAATCGCCTGTCATTCTCCTCTGTGTAAGAACAGTGATCATACGGTTCTACTATGTAGGACCGTTGATCACTGTTCCTACACCTCAAGCCACAGCCAATCACAGTAAGAATCACGCCCCTAGGGACACACACCACCCCTCCCTCTCAAAAAAAGTTAACCCCTTCACTACCAGTGTAATTTTACAGTAACAGTGCATATGTATAGCACTGATTACTGTAGTAATGTCATTGGTAACCCCAAAAGTGTAAAAAATGTCAGTCAAGGGTCCGATCAGTCCCGCAAAAAAAATCGCAGATCGCCGCCATTACGCGTTAAAAAAAAAACAAAAATGACAAAAATCTTTCACTTAGTTAATAAACGCAATAACTTTTGCGCAAACCAATCAAAATACACTTTTTGCGATTTTTTTTACCAAAAATATGTAGCATAAAACAAATTGGCCTAAAATGTTAAAACATTTTGATTTTTACATTTTCTTTGGGGGAATTTCATATAAAAAAATGTGAAAAATATTGTTATTTTTGCAAAATTGACGCTATTTTTTTATATTTTATGTTTATAGTGCATGATCAAAAAATTGCACAGGTGATCAAATACCACCAAAAGAAAGCTCTTTTTGTGGGAAAAAAAGGACGTCAAATTCGTTTAGGTGCAGCGTCGCACGAACGCGCAATTGTCCGTTAAAGTCACGCAGTGCCGAATTGCAAAATACCCCCTGGTCAGGAAGGGGGTAAAATCTTCCGGGGCTTAAGTGGTTAAAAAGGATAAGAACTGGAGAAAGTGCAAAGAAGGGCAACCAAACTGATAGGAGGCATGGAGGACCTCAGCTATGAGAAAAGATTAGAGAAAATTAATTTATTCTCTCTTGAGAAGAGGAGATTAAGGGGGGACATGATCAACATGTATAAATACATAAGGGGTCCATATAGTCAACACAGAGGACAAGGGGGCACCCTTTACATCTAGAGGAAAGCAGATTTTGTCTCCAAATGCGGAAAGGTTTCTTCACCGTAAGAACTGTGAAAATGTGGAATAGGCTCCCTCCAGAGGTGGTTCTGGCTAGCTCACTAGATTGCTTTAAAAAAGGCCTGGATTCTTTCCTGGGTGAACATAGACTTATGTCGTTTTTCAACCTGACTAACTATGTAACTATATATGTGGAAATAAAACGCCATATTATAATTCCCCATCTTCAGTTACCTGTAAATCCTTGCAAAGCTTAGATGTTTGAAATTAAATCTGAACTCTAGCTTTAACCACTTGACCTTTGGAAGGGTTACCCACTTTATGACCAGGGCATTTTTTGCTATTTGGCACTGTGCTAATTTAACTGCCAATTGTTCAGTCATGCAACACTGTACCCAAATTAAATGTATATTATTTTTTTCACACAAATATAGCTTTTAGTAGTTTTTAATCATCACTTATTTTTTTGCTATATAGATGAGAAAATACCAGAGTTTGACAAAAAAAAAAAAACTGTTACAATTTTTTGGAAAATGAAGAAATTAAATACATTTTTTTTCCCGCAATTTTTTTGTTTTACATATTGTCATTAGTATGGTACAGCATCATCAAATGCCTTGAGTGGCGGTGATCAGCTATACTGACATGTGTATCAGTATGTAAAAAAAAAAAATAATAATAATTTTCTATTTTTTTTTTTTACAATTACTACAGGGCACACAAAATAGTAAACAATGAAGTCATGAATGGATTCCATTAATGACTGTTGTTTACTAGGCGTTATATGATCACCCAGTGATCATGTGGTATCTAGGCTGCTCACTTAAGCAGGATTTGAAGGAACATTCTGCAAAACTGGGAAATTTGGAAGACCGTCTCCACAGAAATAATTTATGTATTATTGGATTCCTGGAAGAGTCTAAGGGTAAAGACCCTGAATTTTGTTTTTTTTTGTTTTTTTTTGATAATTGGCTGAAAACTCTAGTGAAGGTAGATAATCTGTCCTCCCTGTTTGCAATTGAACGTGCGCATATAGTCCCTTCAGTTTGGAGATAAAGAAATCATACTGCTGTCGGGATCAGAGGGTGAACAGCTGGCTTGGAGACAGTTCAATTAAAAAAAGGTGCTTTATTCCGCATAAAAGCAAATCAAACAGAATAAACGACAGGCTTGTCTTTCAATACAGTCCCACACACGGGTTCAGTAAAGTAAAGTTCAGTTTCTGCATTAGTCAGGCTTACAGACAAAAACATCAAAACTCAAGCCAGAGCTACAGTCAGCAGACTCTTTACCCCCCCCCCTCCCGTTCCAGGCCAGGGGACTGGGCACCCCAAGCAAAATGGCAATAGATCCAGGGAAGGGCATCTGCATTATGATGTACTTTCCCCGGTCTATGTACCACTAAAAATTTCAAGTCCTGTAGGGTGAGAAACCACCAGGTGATTCTGGAGTTTTTATTCTTATTTTGGGCCATTCATGTAAGGAGAGCATGGTCTGACACTGGTTTGAAGGATCGGCCCAACAGGTAGTAACGGAGTGTCTCCAAAGTCCATTTTATTGCCAGACACTCCCTTTCCACAATGTAATACCAGTAGTTCCTCTCAGCTTCCGGCTCAAGTACACAGTGGAGTGCTCATCTCCTCCAACCATCTGGGACAGGACTGCACCCAGACCAACCTTGAAGCATCAGTTTGTACCAGAAACTCTTTTTGAATGTCTGGGGCTACTAGTACTGATTCCTGGCACAAAGCATGCTTCAAACAGCAGAATTCTGCTTCTGTTTCAGTACTCCAGTGAATAACAGTCAAATTCCTTCCCTTTGTGAGATCTGTCAAAAGCGTTGCTAGGTTTGCAAAATCGGGGATAAACCTCCTATAATACCCCACATTACCAAGAAAACATTGCTCCTTTTTTTTTGTGAGGGGATAGGGTCATTTCTGCATGGCCTCTTCTTTGTTTAGTTGGGATTGAATTACCCCTCTGCCTACAACATAGCCCAAATAGCGGGCCTCCTCCAACCCAATTTTTTTCTGGGTTCACCATGAACCCTGCCTTTCAGAGTGCATCCAACACTAATTGTACTTTCTGTAAATTACTCTCCCAATTATGACAAAGATGATGATGTTGTCAAGGTAGGCTCCTGAGAATTCCTTGTGGGGTCTCAGGAGGAAGTCCATGGCCCTCTGAAAAGTGGCTGGGGCTCCATGAAACTGTAAATTGTTTCTATTGTACTACTTGTGCTAAACATGACAATAAAACAACGTTTAAAAAAAGGGTTGAAAGTAGCTCAGGATATGCCTTCTGGTAGTGCAATAAAGTATTGACTTTTAGCAAATCACATGATCCTAAAGACACATCATCATTCAGGTGTGCGTAAGGAAGCATGATGTCTAAATATAGACCCATTCATCAGGGTAAGACACTGATGTGACTTGTGCTGCATTTGACGTAAAGTTCTACAGAACATGTTGGTGCTAAAAGTTGAAGTAATTAACTACAGTTTAAAAATATATTGTTTTATTGCTATAAAAACTTTTTTTTCTCTCATGACATTAAATTAATATATGGAATTAAGTGTTATAGCAGCATATATAATGTGGAATAGATAACTCTTACTACCATTTAAGGTGACCCCATGATTTCTCCAAGAAAATGCAGCCAACTGTTTCTTGCAAATAGAAGAAACTAAATGCTTGCCTCTCTGGTGGGTAGCAAGTGACATTTTTCTGTTTCAAGTATTTTCTTGAATAATGCAAGTGAGTAAAAACATTTGACATACAGAATAATGCGAGGTAATGTAAACAAAGCTCGGTAACAGAGCATGACCAATAGCTGTAACTACAGCAAATCGTGAGGGTTAGTAGACAAGGGGCGGTAAAATGGGTGGTCATGAGAGAGTAGTGATTGGCATCGCCAACCCACCGGCACCCCATATAGGGAGCACACTGTGCCTAGGTGGGGAGGCAAAGCCAACCAATTGTTAAACTAAAAGGGAACAGTACCTAAGTCTACCGTACCGTGTGGGAAGAGGCAGGGGGATGAGAGGAACCTCACGGGTATCTACCAAACAGGAAAAACATGGGCTACAGTCAGCTAGAATGAGGGAGCAAGTCGAACAGGTAACCTGTAAAATGTAGTTAAAATGACAAGGTAGAACAAACTCAGACGTTGTAGGTGCTACAACATATGTATGCAGAAGGAAGGAAGCAGGGCGGGGGGGGGGGGTGGGGGGGACAGGGAGAAGGGGGTAACAAGAGGGGACAAGGATAAAAGGGGGGAGGGGTAGGTAGAGGGGGAAGAGGAAAGGGAAGGATCGCCGGGGGGGCCAGTACATAAGGAGTGGAGGTATTGGGTCCCCAGGTATGGTTCAGGGCAGCAATAGGGAGCTATCAAAATTGGGGGGAAAAAAATTGTCAACCCAAGGTTGCCAGATTCTATCATACTTCTCGACTGTATCCGTCAGAACAGCATAGATTTTGGCGTGAATCATAGCATAGCAAGTGACATTTTTGCTGTCTTAATCAGCTCCATATACCCCTGGTATCTGAGTGTTTGTGCAGCTAGGTACTGTGGTTCTTCCCTCCATCCATTATTTCACTATAGGTCCAAGTGGTCAGAAGGAAAATCATGGTGCCCCATGGGAGGGGGGTGACACTACCCAATACACCTAGAAATGTCTGAATTCAAAGACACCTGGAGCTGATAAAAAAAAAGTGAATATTCCACTCTATTTAACAGAGAGGTAAGTATTTAGCTTTTTTGTATTGCAGGTAGCAGCTGTCTGCAATTTTTTTTATAAGTCAATTGGTTGCTCTATGATGTAACCTTAACATAACAAAACCAATAAATTAAACTGAACAAAAAAAGTGAATAATGAAAAACTGTGTATTACACTCACTGACCCCTTTTTGTGTACAAATATCTATTACCAATATAAAGGCGCAAATGGTTAACAATGATCTTCAAGAACACTGTGGCATGCAAGAAATGCTCATTTGGTATTAAGAGAACTAACATTTTCCAAAAAGGCATTCTGCACACTGTCATCTTGAGCCACTGAGTTGAAATAATCGAATCTGGATAATAATCACTTCATCGCTTTAGATTGTTATGAATATTTGTGTTTGTATTAGACTGTGCAGGAAATCATGCAATTTAGTTACCAATCAATCAAGTTTTATGAGTTGCAAATAAGCTAAATTGGTACTCAACATGAAAACAAAATAGCACAAAAGTTCAAACAATCCTCAGATAAAATATTCACACACAATAAGCCTATGTGTATAATGTGTGTCTCAATAGATAGGGTATAACATCAATACAAATGATAAATATGTAGAAGAGACCCATGTGTCACATAAAACCATTATTTTTGGTTCTATCATTTAAACTGTGAAAATTGTGTTAAGTATACCATGATTCCTGAGGACTTGGGAATTGTATACTTATCATACAAAAGCAATACTGTCATATACTGTATATAACATGTAATAATAACCCAGAGTACAATCACCATTGCAGCATATGCTATAATCTCCAAATGGGCATGCAAGGCTGCACAACCATGGTGTTCAGCAGTGAAATGCAACTGCATATATTATATAAAGTATATGCACAATATGCTAAGCAAATCTGTGTCACATCACAAAGTTACATTACTGAGAAGGCAACTGCACTGCAAATCTAAATATATGGTTGACATACACATGTATAAGCAAATGTGCTTCGACTCAATTTCTTTTCTTTAAAATTATCGTAAATTTCAGAGATTTAAAACTTTAATCCAAACATTTTTAAAGTCAACTTAAAAATCAGGTCTGCCGGTTTTCAATGATCACAGACTTTTGTGGCAGTCCCAGTGGGAGAGCACCACTGCAGTGCATCCTGGGATTGACCACAAAAGCCAAGGGGACATGTGACAGGGCGTCTTGGGTGGGAAGCAGAGTCCCAGGAGGAGGGTGATGGCTGTCTCCTCCTGCTGTCTGAGGAAGGTGGTCACTGGCAGTCGGCCTAGTGGACCAGGTGTGAAGCTGAGCCTAAAGGATCCTGGAAAGCTGACAGTGGAGTTGCGGGCAGAGTCCTCTGGGAAAAACAGTGTTTGTGAGTACCAGGGGGCTTGCCAAGGGGTCTGCCTAGGAAAGGGGACCACTCCAGGGAAGTCAGAGGATAGACGGTCAGCTCACACGGTTAGCAAGAGAAAAAGGGGGTGCCAAACATGACCCTGAAGTGTAAGGGCAAAGGGGGTACCAAGCGGGGCCCTAAAGAGTGATTCACTGTATAGTTTGCTTATCTTATAATTCACTGCTGTGGCAAGGTGAAGTAGCGGCCCTGTCGCATTCAACATAGCTGGAAGTCCTCAAGTTGTGCATAGTTCATCTAGTTGGAGTATTCCATTCATCCCTTCTCCCATCCCAAGTTCTACAATAAACAACAAAAAAAACAAATTCCCTAGACTGTTTTCTGACTGAGCCAAGAACCTAAAGTACTAAGGATTTGCATGTTGTTGCTATGGGTAACCCAGGGGAACCTGCTTCAAGCAGCTCCCAAGGGAGTAGTGCTACATAAACAAGGCAGATTGACGCTCTGACAGGAGGGATGGCATGGATCCTGTGTCTCTGCAAAACAGGGACTAGGATCCATGTCTTCCCGTAGAAAAAAAAAACAAAAAAACAACCTCACTGTAGTAAAACACAGGCTAGGCACACAGTTAATCATTTGATCGCCCCTGATGTTAACCCCTTCCCAGCCATTGTCTTTAGTACAGTGACAGTACATATTTTTAGCACTGATCACTGTATTAGTGTCACTGGCTCCCAAAAAGTGTCAAAAGTGTCAGTTAGTGTCAGAATGTCTGCCGCAATATCGCAGTCCTGCTATAAGTTGCTGAACACCGCCACTACTAGTAATAAATAAATAAATACGTAAAAATATCCTATAGTTTGTAGACGCTATAACTTTTGCACAAATCAATCATTATACTCTTATTGGGATTTTTTTACCAAACATATGTAGCAGAAAACAAATTGGCCTAAATTGATGAAGAAATGTATTTATTTTTTTACATTTTTTTATTGGATTTGTTTTATAGCAATTTTTTTTTTTCAAAATTGTCTGCCTTTTTTGTATATAGTGCAAAAAATGAAAAACACAAAGGTGATTAAATACCACAAAAAAGACCTATTTGTGTGAAAAAAAGAAATAAATACATTTTATTTGGGTACAGTGTCACATGACCGCTCGATTGTCAGTTAAAGTAACACAGTGCCGTATCTAGACTAGTAGCTCTAAGTAAATAAAAATCCAACATGTCAAATCTTTAAAATGTGTGCACCTATGAAACAATGACAAAGGTTGATATCTTACATTTTCCAGGGGTGATGCTTTAGAAGCACCTTTTATAGGTAATGCTTTAAAGGCTTAAAAGGTCATCATTTTGGCGTTAACCATGAATACTGGCTCTAGAATTATTGTTCTCACTTCTGCATGCATGGTAGTCCGTAAAGTGTAGCACAATCAACATACGTAAGCTCCCCCATACATGTGCTTATGCTTATATGTGCATGTATGTGGGGGGCAACATTTTTGGGAGGGTTTAGATCAGTGGCGGCTGGTGCTCAAAATTTTTTGGGGGGGGGGGCGCAAAAAGAAAAATGTAATAGGTATTGCTTCGCGCCAAAAAACGCAGTAAAAAAATTGAGTGATTTTGAAGCTGTGCCCCCTTCAATGCAATAAACACTGTGCTGTGCCCCCTTCAATGCAATAAACACTGTGCTGTGCCCCCTTCAATGCAATAAACACTGTGCTGTGCCCCCTTCAATGCAATGAACACTGTGCTGTGCCCCCTTCAATGCAATAAACACTGTGCTGTGCCCCCTTCAATGCAATAAACACTGTGCTGTGCCCACTTCAATGCAATAAACACTGTGCTGTGCCCCCTTCAATGCAATGAACACTGTGCTGTACCCCCTTCAATGCAATGAACACTGTGCTGTGCCCCCTTCAATGCAATGAACACTGTGCTGTGCCCCCACAATGCAGAGTTCAGCGTGCATGCCCCTTTCAATGCAGAGCGCCACAGCATTGTCCCCAATCACTGCAGAGTGCCACAGCATTGTCCCCAATGATTGCAGAGTGCCCACAGCATTGTCCCCCAATGATTGCAGAGTGCCCACAGCATTGTCCCCCAATGATTGCAGAGTGCCACAGCATTGTACACCAATGATTGCAGAGTGCCCACAGCATTGTACCCCAATGATTGCAGAGTGCCACAGAATTGTACCCCAATGATTGCAGAGTGCCACAGAATTGTACCCCCAATGATTGCAGAGTGCCACAGCATTGTACCCCAATGATTGCAGAGTGCCACAGAATTGTACCCCAATGATTGCAGAGTGCCACAGCATTGTACCCCAATGATTGCAGAGTGCCCACAGCATTGTACCCCAATGATTGCAGAGTGCCCACAGCATTGTACCCCAATGATTGCAGAGTGCCACAGAATTGTACCCCAATGATTGCAGAGTGACACAGCATTGTACCCCAATAAATGCAGAGTGCCCACAGCATTGTACCCCAATGATTGCAGAGTGCCACCGAATTGTACCCCAATGATTGCAGAGTGCCCACAGCATTGTACCCCAATGATTGCAGAGTGCCCACAGAATTGTACCCCAATGATTGCAGAGTGCCACAGAATTGTACCCCAATGATTGCAGAGTGCCCACAGAATTGTACCCCAATGATTGCAGAGTGCCACAGAATTGTACCCCAATGATTGCAGAGTGCCACAGCATTGTACCCCAATGATTGCAGAGTGCCACAGAATTGTACCCCAATGATTGCAGAGTGCCACAGCATTGTACCCCAATGATTGCAGAGTGCCCACAGCATTGTACCCCAATAAATGCAGAGTGCCCACAGCATTGTACCCCAATGATTGCAGAGTGCCACAGAATTGTACCCCAATGAGTGCAGAGTGCCCACAGCATTGTACCCCAATGATTGCAGAGTGCCACAGAATTGTACCCCAATGATTACAGAGTGCCACAGAATTGTACCCCAATGATTGCAGAGTGCCCACAGAATTGTACCCCAATGATTGCAGAGTGCCACAGCATTGTACCCCAATGATTGCAGAGTGCCACAGAATTGTACCCCAATGATTGCAGAGTGCCACAGCATTGTACCCCAATGATTGCAGAGTGCCCACAGCATTGCACCCCAATAAATGCAGAGTGCCCACAGCATTGTACCCCAATGATTGCAGAGTGCCACAGCATTGTACCCCAATAAATGCAGAGTGCCCACAGCATTGTACCCCAATAAATGCAGAGTGCCACAGCATTGTACCCCAATAAATGCAGAGTGCCCACAGCATTGTACCCCAATAAATGCAGAGTGCCCACAGCATTGTACCCCAATGATTGCAGAGTGCCACAGCATTGTACCCCAATAAATGCAGAGTGCCCACAGCATTGTACCCCAATAAATGCAGAGTGCCCACAGCATTGTACCCCAATAAATGCAGAGTGCCCACAGCATTGTACCCCAATGATTGCAGAGTGCCACAGAATTGTACCCCAATGATTGCAGAGTGCCACAGAATTGTACCCCAATGATTGCTGAGTGCCCAGAGCATTGTACCCCAATGATTGCAGAGTGCCACAGAATTGTACCCCAATGATTGCAGAGTGCCCACAGCATTGTACCCCAATAAATGCAGAGTGCCCACAGCATTGTACCCCAATGATTGCAGAGTGCCACAGAATTGTACCCCAATGATTGCAGAGTGCCACAGAATTGTACCCCAATGATTGCAGAGTGCCCACAGAATTGTACCCCAATGATTGCAGAGTGCCACAGAATTGTACACCAATGATTGCAGAGTGCCACAGCATTGTACCCCAATGATTGCAGAGTGCCACAGAATTGTACCCCAATGATTGCAGAGTGCCACAGCATTGTACCCCAATGATTGCAGAGTGCCCACAGCATTGTACCCCAATAAATGCAGAGTGCCCACAGCATTGTACCCCAATGATTGCAGAGTGCCACAGCATTGTACCCCAATAAATGCAGAGTGCCCACAGCATTGTACCCCAATAAATGCAGAGTGCCACAGCATTGTACCCCAATAAATGCAGAGTGCCCACAGCATTGTACCCCAATAAAGGCAGAGTGCCCACAGCATTGTACCCCAATGATTGCAGAGTGCCACAGCATTGTACCCCAATAAATGCAGAGTGCCCACAGCATTGTACCCCAATAAATTCAGAGTGCCACAGCATTGTACCCCAAAAAATGCCAAGTGCCACAGCATTGTACCCCAATAAATGCAGAGTGCCCACAGCATTGTACCCCAATGATTGCAGAGTGCCCACAGCATTGTACACCAATAAATGCAGAGTGCCCACAGCATTGTACCCCAATAAATGCAGAGTGCCCACAGCATTGTACCCCAATAAATGCAGAGTGCTGACAGCATTGTCCCCCAATCAATGCAGAGACCAGCGTGCGTGCTCCCTTCAATTTAATGCACTTACCTGGCGGCGGTGGTGTGTTCTTCCCTCCTCGATCCAGTCCGTCCTCTCTGCGGCGGCGGGGGGAAGGTGAGCGGCTTCTCCCTCGTCCTCCGAGCGGCGGTGACGGTGAGTGACTGACTCACGCACCGGCACCGCCCCCATTGTGACGTCAGGGATCGGATGTCCTGGATGATGATTGGTCCAGGCTGGAGACTGGACCAATCACAGCCAGGATATCAGAAAGTGGGGGTGTCCAATCGCAAAGACTTGCGCTCAGGTTACGCCCCCAGAAGGCTGCCGATCGGCGCCTCTTCTGGGACGTAACCCCACCCCCCCCTCCCTAGCCACCACTTCCATTACAGAGGCCGGCGAACCCATTTTTTTTTTTTGTAAAACTTTATTTGTTCGCTTTGTCATTTTTTTTTTCTTTTTTTTAGGGGTAGGGGGGCGGCGCCCTGGCGCCCCCTATGCACGGGCCGCCACTGGTTTAGATGTATCTTTATCTTTTTAAACTTTTTTTATATTTTTTTATAACGTAGAGGACCAAAGTCCCCTATGTAATACAGTTTTGTTTTGATGGGTTCTCTTTAATGAGACATAACCTGCCTCCATTCAAGCTAATAGAATATATATCACACTTCATTAGCATCTTCTTTTACCACAGAAGCTGGGGTAAGTGACGGGCGAACCCATATCTGATGTGATACGTGTCCTTTTCATGTTTTTACAAGGTTGGGGAGATCAGCAATTGGATGTTCACTCATCTCCGATCCCCTAGCCAATGCACCCGCCATGTCAGTCCTGGGTCTGCAAGTAGGACAGTGGAGCCCTGGAAACATGGTGGGAGGAATGTACAGTGGGTTTGTGGAAGCGATCAGGTGGCTATATAATCTCCTGATCATTTCAACCTTACAGACAGCAGCTGGCTTGTCAGATTTAGGCCAGCCATGTACGGAGAAAATGTATTTCTTGCAACCACATGTTGCAGGAAAGAAATCTGCTCAGTTCCCCCATCAACACAGACAGTGTTGATACGGGAATCCCTCCTCATGGGCCACTGTCTTCTCCCGACAGAGTGTTCTCTGTATTTAGGGAGACAATAGAAAGATAAGTGAATTCCACTCACATTACAGTATATAAATATTCAGAAGCAGCTCTTTTATGTGCTGGCTGCTCACCTCCTTAAATGGACCTCAATATTGTTATCAAGGCCATAGAAACTTATAGGATTCCATCTGTATTTCCTTTGCTCAACTGTCTCTCCTTCTTTCTTCCTCAACTTGGCACACATACATCTAGCCACATGTAAACAGAAATGGGACTAATAATGTGCTCAGCTAAAAAACTCTTTAAAAAAATTCTATGATATTCCACTCACAATAAAAAAGCACTCACGCATGTGGGCCTGGGAAACAATATGCGGAATTGGATTTCGGCATCCTATTCCATGCCATCTGCACAGGTTAAGGTAAATAGTTTTCTCTCAGATCCATTCCCCATTAGCAATGGGACACGCCAAGGTTGCCCCTTGTCACCCCTTTTATTTGCGCTGGTTTTAGAACCCTTTCTATGTAAAATACGAAGTCACCCGGATATCTGTGGTATCCCGGTGGGTGGGGTACAACACAAGATATCGTCATACGCGGACGATCTGCTGTTTTCATTAACTAACCCGATGATATCACTACCTAACTTATTGCAGGAATTTGACATATATGGGAAATTCTCAAATTTCAAAATTAATTTTACCAAGTCTGCGGTGATGGGAGTACATTTAACTATACCTATGCGAGAGTCGATCCAAAAGAACTTTAAATTTAAATGGCCGTAGCAAGCTATTCGCTATCTAGGAACTAATATACCAACTAAATTAAGTCAACTATTTACTTTGAATTATCCTCCACTTATGGCTATGACAGGGATACTGTTAGAGAAATGGCAGAAGGGACTACACTCGTGGTTTGGGAGGTGTAATCTTATCAAAATGTGTATCCTCCCAAAATTTCTATATTTATTTCAAACTCTACCATCTCAGATCCCATTGAAGTTTTTAAATCAGGTAAATACCCTATTCTTAAAGTTCATCTGGCCACATGGGAAACCACGGATATCAAAAAATTGGCTGAGCCTTCCGAAGAGAATGGGAGGGATCGCTTTACCTGACATTAGGAAGTACTATCAAGCCGTCCATCTAGGTAGAGTGGTAGACTGGGGCTGCCATTTTAAAGACAAAATATCAGTTCAGATAGAGCAAGCACAGACCCCCGTGGCGTTGAGTAGGACCCCCTGGATGTGGAGGGAATGCCCTTTGGCGTTGAAATCACATCCTCTGATAGGCGCAACACTGAGATTATGCGAGGCAATTCAACTTAAACAGAGGTTATTCTCAAGAGACTCCCCACTTTACCCAATCTTAGGTAACCCTAAATTTGAGCCAGGATTATCTTCTAGTAGCTTTATGAGGCTGCGTAGAACTGGCTTTTTTCAGGTAACACACTTCCTGATAGAGGATAGATGGCCTACACTATTAGAACTGACAGAAGCACAGGGCCCTTACACTCTAGCAGTATGGCAGGCTTTACAATTGCGCCATTTTTTAGGTTCGCTCTTACCACCAAGTACTTATATCAGACCTCTTACGGAGTTTTAGGATTACTGTTTTAGTCAAGGCCAGAAGAAGGGTACTTTGTCATATATGTATGGCCTACTGGTTACTCCTCAGACTCAACCGGTTTTACCCTGGATTCGAAAGTGGGAGATTGAGATGAGTAGAACATTCTCACCAGCCCAAATTAAGAAGATGCTCGTACTAACATTAAGGTTCTCCAGATGCACTAAATTGCAGGAAACAAGCTATAAGATTAGGTCAAGGTGGTATTATACACCAGCTAAACTGCATAAATGCTACCCGGAAGCGTCAGAGGCATGCTGGCGCTGTAACAGTGCAGAGGGAACTATGCTCCATATTTTCTGGGCTTGCCCCTGATTAACACATTTCTGGTCGGAAGTCCGTAGGATTATTCAGAAATTTACTGTACACACGATTCCAAATGATCCTGTTTTCTTTTTATTGAATATGTCGGATCTTCCGATGTGAGTTTTTCAAAAAGGCATTATTGGCCATCTTCTTAGCGCAGCGAAGGCTTGCATACCCTCAAAATGGAAGCAAAACTCACCCCCTACGGTTTCGAGTTGGATACTTAAAGTGGAAGCAATCAGGAGGATGGAGGAGTTAGTATGGGCATCTAAACACAAACATGAGAAATTCACTTTACTATGGGGAGGCTGGGATGGATTTGTGACATCTGAGGAAGGAGCCTTACTAATGTGTGGTCGGTAGAGTATGTTGTTCGGTTGGTAGACTGGTCTCCTCCATGGTGATAATAGTGTTGGATTTTGGAGGTATGAGGGGGTTTTCCCTCACCCGTGGGGCTGTGTTTTTTTTTTTTCTTTTTCTTCTTGTTTCACAGGTTAGGGGGGGAGGGGGGTTTAAAGCAGATATGGTTTAACATGTTTTTTCTAGTTGAATACATCTAAGAATATGAAGATGTTGATAACTATATTTGTGTTGACGGAATGTGCTTTTGTTTTTCTTTTTCTGGTGATATTTTGTAACACATCGATTGTAACGTTCAGCAACGATAAAATAAAAAAGATTTAAATACAAAAAAAAAAAAAAAACTCACCATGCTACATTACATGCATACACAAAACACATCATTGAAAAAAAGATATTTCAAATTTTTTAACATCTAGAACATGCGCATCTTACGACTCCTGCAGAGTGGCTCTGCCCCTATATGTGTTATGCCCAACAGGCTTTAAAACAAGGAATTGTTTGGACTTTTTTTGTTTTTAATTAATTTATTTTTATTTTTTATTTTTTTGCGCTACATCAATTTTGAATCTATAGATATATATGGTGGGGTAAAAAAACACTATTGATGTTTAGCAGGGCAACAAAATTAGTTAGGAGAATGGAGGGCATCGGCTATGAGGAAAGACTACAAGCATTGAACTTATTCTCTCTGGAGAAGAGACGATTGAGGGGGGATATGATATCAATGTACAAATACTGTACTGGTGATGACCCTAGCATAAGGAACAAACTTTTTAGAGAAAGGGAATACAATAAGACACGTGGCCACTCACTAAAACTAGAGGAGAAATGGTTTAACCTTAAAATACGTAAGGGGTTCTTCACTGTCAGAGCAGTAAGGATGTGGAATTCTCTTCCACAAGCAGTCGTATCAGCAGGGAGCATTGATAGTTTCAAAAAACTATTAGATGGGGACCACAACATATAGGGGTATTCAATGTACGGTTAGAAGCAAACACACACACACACATCATAGGTTGAACTGGATGGACTGATGTCTTTTTTCAACCTCACAAACTGTGTAACTATGTAAGCAGCAATTGCACATATGAACTTCGAATTTATTTATTTCTTTACACATTGTCATTGGAATTTTGTCACTGAGCTGATTGTATATATATATTTAACTAAAACATTGTATCACATAACAAAAAACAAACATGGCAGCTTTCCTTTTCCTCTTCTCCCCTTCTCCACCCCTCTCTTTTTACCAGCCTCTGACTTATCTGCATGATTTGGGGGGTGTCATAGTCCAATTTATATGTTTCTTTCTATGTTGTATGTATTGGTTAGGATGTTTATCTATCTCTCTCACTATCTGAGGGCATGTATGTTTAGGTTTTCCTTACTGCAAACACACATGCATGCTAATATATATAAAAATATGTTTGTTATTTTCTGTTTACTATTACAATGGTTATTTAGGCCCTTTAGAACTGGTTCCCACTACTCCGACTTGGGACGCGACTTGTGTGCCCTCAAGTCGCCCCAAGTCTCTTGTCATAACAAATTCAATGTAAATGAATGAGAGCCGTCTTAATATGCACTACTGAAGTCGCTCCGACTTCAGAAAAGGTTCCTGTACTACTTCAAGGCGACCTCTATCCGACTTGTGCACATAGACTTCAATGGGAGTCACCTCTAAGTCAGATCCTTATCTATTTTCAAGCGACTGTGATCAGACTTTCCAGGAAGAAGAAAAAGATTAGCCAGGCATTCCCCACAGACAAAGTCGCCTATCGTTTAAGTCTCTTACAAGTCTCTTACAAGTCTTTTGCAAGTCTCTTGCAAGTCTCTTACAAGTCTCTTGCAAGTCTCTTACAAGTCTCTTACAAGTCTCTGCTAAAAAGTCGCTCCTTTGTGGGGTGACTTTCTGGTCGTGGTAGTGTGAACCAGCTCTTAGGCCTCACATAAAGATCAACTATCGCTACATAAACAACCTAATATTTGTTATCGATGAACATATGTGTGACTTGAATTCCTTTCTGAAATATTTAAATGATCACAACAGAAATTTCACAGGACAGGTGAACAGATGGTTTCCTGGATGTCCGCCTGACTGGTGATGTGAGTGGTGTGAAAACCACCTTGTATAGAAAACTGCTTTCTGGCAATACTATATTGATCATAAAATCAGGACATCCTAAGCACACAATCAAAGGCATCCTAGTGGGCCAATTTATATGGGTCTGATGCATTTGTAGCGATCAACAAGAATTTGAGAATGAGGTCTTTGGGTTATGCCAATAGTTCCTGCAAAGGGGCTATCCAAAATAGATGTTGGACATGGCTTTTTCCATCACCGATTCCAGATATTGGAATGCCTTGTTAAGGGTTAATATGTATAACAAGTATGATAAGAATATTAACAACAACAAAAAATAACCCTTTCAATTACATACGGTCTGGAATTAGGTGAGATTGGAAAAATCATCAACAAACATTTGCCGATTGTTTTTGAGGATCAGACATGTGCCGAGTTTCTTAAGGATGGGATAAACATTGTTCCTAGAAGGGTTCCCACATTGGGGCAATATTTATCCCCAAGTTATTTTTAACCGTATAGGGGTACAGTCCACCATTTGGCTCCACTTCAAGGGCAAGTGCCACTGTGGAAGCTTTAGTTGTCCTTGCTGTAAAGATATGTTGAGGACTGACATTATTTATTCTTACTCAAATGACAAGGAACATAAAATTGATTTATTCTTTAATTGTAACACTAGTTGTGTCATTTATGTTATTACTTGCAAGATATGTCATATGCAGTATGTGGGATGCACACACAACTATGCAATTGTCTACTAATGTCACTTGCCACTTCAACAACAACCATGTAGGCAACAGAACTGCAGTAGGAGTTCAAATTATAGTGGAAATATGATCTCCTAGAAGAGGAAGGGATGCATTTTACCTTTTATGTAAGAGGGACTTTTTTGGATCTTTTATTTGAAAACTCATATCCCCCATGGATTGAACCATGAATGGAATATTACTAATTTTTACGAGTGATTGCTGTTTTACTCCCCTCTTTTTTGAGGATTTTCCCTTCATTCTGCCCCTCTTTCCTTTATGTATCTTTGTGTATTTGGTCTTCAAATCTTCATGAGCTCATACTGTTGAGTGTAGCATATCCCCTATTTAGATTTATTTATTAATATTGTTGATTTTTGATTGGTATTAGTCACTGACAGCAGTCAGATTGAACCCATAGATGGGAATACTGCCACTAGTGTGCAGTAATACTGTTTTTATTGTATTATCCACTTTTTTTTTTTTTTTTACCATATCTGTATTTGATTTAAATTTTTCTACTTTGGTTTGATAGTTGGTTATATTTATTTTTTTCAGTTTATTTTCATTCAACAATTTTATTTCAATTATTTTGTCTTTATTCTGCTATTCTTTTATATCTAAAATACTTTTTACATATTATACATTTTTTGGCATGTTAGTTTATCGGTCAATGATTTTAAATGATTGTTTCAAGATGGTCAGCAGGAGGGGGTTAAGATTGTAGATTGATATAGTTGTGCAATCGTTTGGTTGTATATTTAAATAGTTTGCTCTTGATGCTCCCCTTGTTATAAATAAGCAGGTCATTTGAGTGTGAAAGGTGTCAACAGTTTTTCCTGTACTTCTCTCCTCACATTGAAGATAATAAAGTTACCTGTTTTGCATCAGCTCTATGGTGGTGTGTGGCCAATTACTCTTTTACTCTTACTCAAGAAACATCTTTCACCCTTATTTTGTTTTTATTTATGTGTTTTATAGCAGAAAGTAAAAAATATTGTTTTTTTTTTGTTTTTTTTTGTTTTTTTTTTTTTAGTCTTTTTTTTAAATTAAATATTGCAAAAAATAATAAAAACCCAGTGGTGATCAAATACCACCAAAAGAAAGCTCTATTTGTGTAGAAAAAAATATATTGCAATTTCATTTTGGTTTATTGTTGCATGACTGCATAGTTACCAGTTAAAGTGGCATTGTGCTGAATAGCAAAATTCATGAAGGGGATAAAAAGCTTAAGTGGATGTCAGGGTCCGGACTGGCGGCCGATGAAGACACTAGGGGTGGATCCTCTGTGTCAGTGAGGGAATGGCGTGGACTGTACCAGGGGACCGGTTCTAAGTTGCTACTGGTTTTCACCAGAGCCCGCCGCAAGGCGGGATGGACTTGCTGCGGCGGTAGCAACCAGGTTGTGTCCTCCGGTAGCGGCTCAACCTCACGGACAGCTGATACAGGCGTGGTACAGTAGGACAAGGCAAAGGCAAGGTCAGACATAGCAGAAGGTCAGGGCAGGCGGCAAAGGTTTGAAGTCAGGGGCAACGGCAGAAGGTCAGATACACAGGCAGGGAAAATACACAAAATGCTTTCTCAGGGCACTAAGGCAACAAGATCCGGCAAGGACAGGAAGGGGAAGTGGGTTTTTATATGTTTTGTACTTGATTGGACCAGGCACCAATTAGTGGTGCACTGGCCCTTTAAATTTTAGTGCAGCGGCGCGCACGCGCCCTAGGGAGCGGGGCCGCGCACGCACCCTAGGGAGCGGGGCCGCGCACGCCGGGAGGAAGACAGGACGGGACCCGGCAGGTTAGTGTGTTGAGTCCGCGGACGGGAACGTCCCGCCGCGTGGACCGCATCCCTGCCACATGCGGGGGGATGGCGCTCACGGTCGGGGATGATGACCGGAGCGCCGCTGCCTGCAGCAAGCCACGAGTGCTCCGGGGAAGCCGCAGGACCCGGAGCGCTTGGCGTGACAGTGGATATAATATATTGTGTGACACTGTGTAAAAGTTTGCAGGGGGATTCCATTGAAGCATGGACAGGAAGCATGATTTCATCACTTGACTCAAGGCAGACAGTGCTTCTAATGAAACCACTTGTGAAATAGTCCCAAGCACCCAATGCTTATCGTACAGCACTCTGCCATTCTCCAGCATTGCAGGAGTTATTTTGGATGACCAGTCTAACTGCATTGAAAAATACATTTACTATTTGTTCATTCCATCTAACTTTTAGATACATATGTCTCATGCTATAGTATCCAACTGCTACTGAGAGCATGTCACATACTTTGGAATTGTAAACTATAAACATCAAAGTGGATGGCTTAATTGTTGGGCACTCTAGTGGGAGTGAGGTGCAACCTTGCCACAACATTCACAAATTTTAGCGGATACTCATGCCCCATGGGAGTATGGTACAAACTGTTGTATGGTTTGTTGCACTCATTAAAGCAGGTGTTCGTATGTTGACAATCATCATGATTTTTTATTATACATGCATGTTGTAGTTCCACGTAGAATTCTTATCTTCTCATAAGCTATAGACTTCTCAAAAAGAGGATTGGAGATTTACATCTTCCTAGAAAGGACCTATTCAAACACCATATTGCTTTATATACTGTACATTTGCAGTTAGTGTATATGCAGTTGTATCTTACTGTTGGAAACAATGGTTGTGCAGCCTTGCATGTCAGTTGGGAGTATGTTTGGTTATATCATATGCTGCAAAGTTGCTTACACACTGGGTTACCATTATACACTATATTATTAAGTATTGGAATGCCTGCCTTTACACGCACATGAACTATAATGGTATTCCAGTTTTGGTGCGCAGGATTCAAAATTGAGTTGGCCCACCCTTTGCAGCTATAATAGCTTCAACTCTTCTAGGAACATTTGACTATGGTACCACACGCAGCATTCATTCGCACACAACCTCCAGACATGCAGAATAATATCACAACAAACTTTCTTATTGGCAAAATTTTGGCCGCGGCTTTTATTAATTGGTTTCAAAGTATACTTTATTTAAACTTCAACTTCATACAAACAACGATACCACTTATAATTTTAAATTCCATACCATTTTCAACTCAGCTATTACAGCTCGAGCTGAATTACCACATCTCAATATTCAATACACTGTCCCCAAACAGACAGGAGCTGTGCCCTAGCACAACTCCTGTCTACCCCCACCCCACAGCCCTCTTAATGCATGTCTGGAGGTTGTTATTGAATATGTCCAGACCGATATCAGACAAATGAACTCCATCCCTTCTATATAACCCTTTCACATTACCCTCCAATTCTAAATACCGATAAGAAAAAACGTAACCTAAATCTAAGAATTTTTCCATAACTCTGTTAATTCTTTTCCCAATTTGCACGGAATGCAGCTGGACCTACCCATCTTAACCTAGATATGATTTCGGAGAATACCACAACCGAGCCAGGGTATATTGCTATTATAGTTCTAACATAGTTTTTCAATTGGAACATCAGATCTAAAGTTTTCTGATTCCCAATATCATTCCCACCCAAATGCACAATAAGTACATCTGGCTGGGGATGAATAGATGCCATAATACCCAACTCAGCTAGCAGATCCCCCAAAACCATACCTTTCTTACCATGCCAGCAAATTGTAAAAAGTTTATTATTCAAACCAAGAGAATCAGTATAATTTCTGGCCGTTGCTCTTCTTTGCGCCCAGAATAGATATGAGTGGCTGATTATCCATACTATCCGATGGACACCTAAATAGGTCAGAAGACAGTGTTAGGTCTCACATATAACTTAAACGCATTTGATTTCCATCTACCTATTTGCTTTATCTTATTACCATTCAGCCCTAATCTTGCTGCTTCCGTGGCTGCCCCTATCCTGAAAGTGTGGGATGATATACCCACATCACTTACCCTATTATACTTTAATACTTTCTTTTAATACTTTCTTTAACACCGCTTGAAATTGGAAAATTGTCATAGGTAAACCATCTCGATGTGCAAATAAAAAACCTTCATATGGCGGTCTGTGCACCAGATATGTATTTAATAAAATTTCTGGGCACACTAGACTATTGGAGCACTCTAGCGTGATCCAAAACCCCCTCCCCAACTGGTCTGTTTTTGACTGCCTTAAAAATAATTTAACCTTCTTATTTGTGGCACAGATATCACTGAACATTAACCCTGTCTTACTATTAACCCTTTTTGGGGCTAATTCTGAAACTCTTAAAGCTGCGAAAAAACAAACTGAAAATGCTGCCCTAAACATTTCTGTTTCATAAACCGAATAACAAACTTCCTTTAAACTATTACATAGCTCACTTAAGATTTGTATTGTAATAGGATGTCTCTTATCCAATGAGAATTTAACTTTCTTATATCCTTTTAGTGCCTGCCTTATTGAGAAAAATTTTAACAAAGATGGGAATGAGTGCAAGTTTAAGAAAAAGGAAACCCCCAATAAGACCTTATTAACATGCGACCAGGAGTAACCTTTTTCCATTAAGGAGTTCAAAAACAACAACCCTAAATTCTCCGAACATTCAAAAACACCCAGATTATGCATGTTCAAAAAGGACAGCCATAGTAACCATGACGCCCTGTTGCCTGACCATGTCGCAGGTGCCAGCGATTTTATAATATTATCCACGGTCATACTATTTTCCATAGTTGCGGGGGGCATGAAGATCCTCTCATGTCTACTTCTGGAAACAACTGGAAAAAACAATCCATTTGAAATCTAGATAGAGAATCTGCTATTACATTACTCTTACCTTTTATATATTCAGCCTTAATCCCCAAATTGAGACACAAACATTTATAGACAAAATACCTAAGTAAGCGGATCACTGGCCTAGATTTAGGAGTCCTGTCTCAGTAGAAGTCCTATGGGAAGAAACCGGTCAGATTAGGAGGCGCACACGTCACACACAACTTGCGGTCCGTGCTGCAGCCGGCCGCAAGCCTTTGCAGGAATTCGTATGCCTATGTTTATGCTGAATACAAGACATCTAATTGTAAGTGCAATATCAACTGTTTTTTGAATAAATCTCAAGGGTAATACACTATTAGTCCTCCTTTTTCCTTTAATACACGGTGGTTTTGTGAGCTTGTGAAGAAAGAGGAGGCTGTGTTTCTTGCTGGTACTCGTTGCCATCTAGTGGAGAAAGGAAGGTAGAGCGGTTCTACATCCCACTTCAGGATTTTAAAGAGCAAGCAAGGCGGTGGTTTCACTGAACAAGTGCATACCTATTACCATCTGGTAAGAGGCTAATTCTTGGTGATTTACACGTGGTGTTTGTTCACAAGGAGATTGGATATTTTTTCAGCACAAGAAAATATAGTTGCACCTTATTTATTTCCATTTGGTAAGGATGAATTTCACTCGGTGGTGGATACACGTATTATTTGGATAGAATACAATTCTACTCACCTGCACAATATTTATGGACACTTATGAACTTTTATGTTTATGCACTCTGCCATTCTCCAGCATTGCAGGAGCTATTTTGGATGACCAGTCTAACTGCATTGAAAAATACATTTACTATTTGTTCATTCCATCTAACTTTTAGATACATATGTCTCATGCTATAGTATCCAACTGCTACTGAGAGCATGTCACATACTTTGGAATTGTAAACTATAAACATCAAAGTGGATGGCTTAATTGTTGGGCACTCTAGTGGGAGTGAGGTGCAACCTTGCCACAACATTCACAAATTTTAGTGGATACTCATGCCCCATGGGAGTATGGTACAAACTGTTGTATGGTTTGTTGCACTCATTAAAGCAGGTGTTCGTATGTTGACAATCATCATGATTTTTTATTATACATGCATGTTGTAGTTCCACGTAGAATTCTTATCTTCTCATAAGCTATAGACTTCTCAAAAAGAGGATTGGAGATTTACATCTTCCTAGAAAGGACCTATTCAAACACCATATTGCTTTATATACTGTACATTTGCAGTTAGTGTATATGCAGTTGTATCTTACTGTTGGAAACAATGGTTGTGCAGCCTTGCATGTCAGTTGGGAGTATGTTTGGTTATATCATATGCTGCAAAGTTGCTTACACACTGGGTTACCATTATACACTATATTATTAAGTATTGGAATGCCTGCCTTTACACGCACATGAACTATAATGGTATTCCAGTTTTGGTGCGCAGGATTCAAAATTGAGTTGGCCCACCCTTTGCAGCTATAATAGCTTCAACTCTTCTAGGAACATTTGACTATGGTACCACACGCAGCATTCATTCGCACACAACCTCCAGACATGCAGAATAATATCACAACAAACTTTCTTATTGGCAAAATTTTGGCCGCGGCTTTTATTAATTGGTTTCAAAGTATACTTTATTTAAACTTCAACTTCATACAAACAACGATACCACTTATAATTTTAAATTCCATACCATTTTCAACTCAGCTATTACAGCTCGAGCTGAATTACCACATCTCAATATTCAATACACTGTCCCCAAACAGACAGGAGCTGTGCCCTAGCACAACTCCTGTCTACCCCCACCCCACAGCCCTCTTAATGCATGTCTGGAGGTTGTTATTGAATATGTCCAGACCGATATCAGACAAATGAACTCCATCCCTTCTATATAACCCTTTCACATTACCCTCCAATTCTAAATACCGATAAGAAAAAAACTTAACCTAAATCTAAGAATTTTTCCATAACTCTGTTAATTCTTTTCCCAATTTGCACGGAATGCAGCTGGACCTACCCATCTTAACCTAGATATGATTTCGGAGAATACCACAACCGAGCCAGGGTATATTGCTATTATAGTTCTAACATAGTTTTTCAATTGGAACATCAGATCTAAAGTTTTCTGATTCCCAATATCATTCCCACCCAAATGCACAATAAGTACATCTGGCTGGGGATGAATAGATGCCATAATACCCAACTCAGCTAGCAGATCCCCCAAAACCATACCTTTCTTACCATGCCAGCAAATTGTAAAAAGTTTATTATTCAAACCAAGAGAATCAGTATAATTTCTGGCCGTTGCTCTTCTTTGCGCCCAGAATAGATATGAGTGGCTGATTATCCATACTATCCGATGGACACCTAAATAGGTCAGAAGACAGTGTTAGGTCTCACATATAACTTAAACGCATTTGATTTCCATCTACCTATTTGCTTTATCTTATTACCATTCAGCCCTAATCTTGCTGCTTCCGTGGCTGCCCCTATCCTGAAAGTGTGGGATGATATACCCACATCACTTACCCTATTATACTTTAATACTTTCTTTTAATACTTTCTTTAACACCGCTTGAAATTGGAAAATTGTCATAGGTAAACCATCTCGATGTGCAAATAAAAAACCTTCATATGGCGGTCTGTGCACCAGATATGTATTTAATAAAATTTCTGGGCACACTAGACTATTGGAGCACTCTAGCGTGATCCAAAACCCCCTCCCCAACTGGTCTGTTTTTGACTGCCTTAAAAATAATTTAACCTTCTTATTTGTGGCACAGATATCACTGAACATTAACCCTGTCTTACTATTAACCCTTTTTGGGGCTAATTCTGAAACTCTTAAAGCTGCGAAAAAACAAACTGAAAATGCTGCCCTAAACATTTCTGTTTCATAAACCGAATAACAAACTTCCTTTAAACTATTACATAGCTCACTTAAGATTTGTATTGTAATAGGATGTCTCTTATCCAATGAGAATTTAACTTTCTTATATCCTTTTAGTGCCTGCCTTATTGAGAAAAATTTTAACAAAGATGGGAATGAGTGCAAGTTTAAGAAAAAGGAAACCCCCAATAAGACCTTATTAACATGCGACCAGGAGTAACCTTTTTCCATTAAGGAGTTCAAAAACAACAACCCTAAATTCTCCGAACATTCAAAAACACCCAGATTATGCATGTTCAAAAAGGACAGCCATAGTAACCATGACGCCCTGTTGCCTGACCATGTCGCAGGTGCCAGCGATTTTATAATATTATCCACGGTCATACTATTTTCCATAGTTGCGGGGGGCATGAAGATCCTCTCATGTCTACTTCTGGAAACAACTGGAAAAAACAATCCATTTGAAATCTAGATAGAGAATCTGCTATTACATTACTCTTACCTTTTATATATTCAGCCTTAATCCCCAAATTGAGACACAAACATTTATAGACAAAATACCTAAGTAAGCGGATCACTGGCCTAGATTTAGGAGTCCTGTCTCAGTAGAAGTCCTATGGGAAGAAACCGGTCAGATTAGGAGGCGCACACGTCACACACAACTTGCGGTCCGTGCTGCAGCCGGCCGCAAGCCTTTGCAGGAATTCGTATGCCTATGTTTATGCTGAATACAAGACATCTAATTGTAAGTGCAATATCAACTGTTTTTTGAATAAATCTCAAGGGTAATACACTATTAGTCCTCCTTTTTCCTTTAATACACGGTGGTTTTGTGAGCTTGTGAAGAAAGAGGAGGCTGTGTTTCTTGCTGGTACTCGTTGCCATCTAGTGGAGAAGGGAAGGTAGAGCGGTTCTACATCCCACTTCAGGATTTTAAAGAGCAAGCAAGGCGGTGGTTTCACTGAACAAGTGCATACCTATTACCATCTGGTAAGAGGCTAATTCTTGGTGATTTACACGTGGTGTTTGTTCACAAGGAGATTGGATATTTTTTCAGCACAAGAAAATATAGTTGCACCTTATTTATTTCCATTTGGTAAGGATGAATTTCACTCGGTGGTGGATACACGTATTATTTGGATAGAATACAATTCTACTCACCTGCACAATATTTATGGACACTTATGAACTTTTATGTTTATGCACCAATTGATTTGTATTATTAATTGGCTTCACAGATTGATATATGTTATATTTATTTACTTTTGTTGAATTGGTTCACATATAGATATATGTTATATATTCATTATTTATTTGTTGTTTAGCGCACCCCACACTACATATATGGTAATCTAAACTCCATAGCTATGGAATCTATAGTTATTCCCAAAAATGCAATACAATTTGATGGGAAGACTGTCTTATCTTTAGCCAATGGGATGCTGAAATCCCTGCACACTTCAAAGAATGTGAGAACTACATTTTCACAGTCCCTTGAACCAGGCTTACCTAAAAATAAATAATCATCTAGGTAGTGCAATAAATTATTCGACTTTGCCTCCTTTGCAACCACCCATTCAATGAAAGATGAAAAACTTTTGAAATAAAAGCAGGAAATAGAGCATCCTATCAGGAGATACTTGTCAAAAAAGTACTTCCCATCAAATTGAAAGCCCAGCGAATTGAAACTTACCGGGTTAATAGGAAGCAGTATAAAAGCTGATTTTATATCAGCCTTAGCCTTTAACGCAGCACGACCTATCTTCTGTAATTTTATAATTGCTTCCTCAAAAGAAGCATATGAAATCGAACATAAATCCTCACTAAATTGGTCATTCAGTGAACTCTTATGTGGGTAAGATAAGTGATGTATAAGCCTAAAGCTGCCCTGGTCTTTTTTGGGAATAATACCCAATGGGGACAGCCGAAAATTTGCAAATGGAGGAATATCAAACGGTCCTTCTATCCTACTCTCTTGCAATTCTTTAAACAATTTGTCTCTAACCACTTCGGAAAGATCCTCCACGGATTTTAAATTATTTAAAAATGTACAACCTGTGCCTTCAAAAACTGGCAATTTAAAACCTTCTACAAAACCTTGTCTAATTAACCATGCTATCACTTGGTCTGGGTACCGCCGTAGCCACGGCTCCATGCTTTCCACCCTCACTGGTGTGTTGGCTTTTAAGAAAATTATCCTTACTCACCTGCTGCATTGACTTTTTAAAACACTTACTTACCAGATGAGGCCCTGAACAGAAAGCACATTCATGACGAAACCGACAAGAATTAGGCCACTTGCATTGTGCGTCATTAAATGAAAAGCAAACCCCCTTCCTATAAGTGCTAGTTTGACTATTAGGTACAGAGCTATTTAAGCGAGGAGTAGGGGGTTTCTGAGGAACAAATAGGTTCAACCAAAGACCCTGGGAAGGCTGTCCACAAGGTTTAGGAGTGTTCTTGCAGAAGCACATTTATGAGGTCAGGCACTGATGTTGGAGGAAAAAGGCCTGGCTCATAGTCTCTGCTCTAACTCATCCCAAAGGAGTTCTATTGGTTTGAGATCAGTCAAATTCCTCCACCCCCAAACTCATTCATCCATGTATTTATGGACCTTTCTTTGGGCACTGGTCCAAATCATTTGATGAAGGGAGGATTATTGTGTGGGGCTGTTTTTCAAGGGTTGGACTTGGCTCCTTAGTTCCAGTGAGGGGAACTCTTAAGGCGTCAGCATACCAAGACATTTTGGACAATTTCATTCAACAGTTTGGGATGACCCCTTCCTGTTCCAACATGACTGCACTCTAGTGCACAAACAAGGTCCATAAAGACATGGATGACCGAGTCCTGACCTCAACCCAATAGAACACTTTTGGAAAGAATTAGAGACGAGACTGCGAGCCGGGCCTTCTCGTCCACATCAGTGCCTGACCTCACAAATGTGCTCTTATAGACACACTCCTAAACCTTGTGGAAAGCCTTCCCAGAAGAGTTGGCGCTGTTATAGTTGCAAAGAGTAAACTTTGAACACTAGACAAATCTGTACGGGTATATTTAGAGACTAAAAAAAAAAAAATGATTTGCTTTGTCAGCAAACTTTTTTGATGTGCATTGCTGTTAACAGGGGATAACCACAGCAGAATAGAGTTTTTAACCAGGTTTGTTGACCATGTGCCCACCACAGCTCCATTTTCTCGTTCTTAGTTGATGAGAGGTGAAATCTTCTGCTGTTGAAACCCAATCTCTTCACAATTTGACATATTGTTCACTCCCTTGGCCCAACACTGTTGTGAACAATAATTACTTCAACACTTGTGGTTTTCCTATTAAATTGAAATGGTCTAACCGTTTACCTTTAGTATCTTCTATTAATAAAACATTTGCAGTCTCGCAACTGCTTACTCAATGATTTGTTTTTTTGTCCTCCTCTCTATAGACTTTGGAGACCACAGAGAATCAGAAGTTAAGGAAATCATCAGTTTCCAAGAGGCTGTAAACATGTTTGGCACCAACAATCATACCACAGTGGAAAATGCATATTTGCGAATCCCATGGAATAATGGTTATTTGTGTCATAAGGTGTACCTAATTAAGTGACCACCGAGTGTATATTTAACCAGTGAAGTGTAAGTTGCTGTGTTATTGCTGACTTTGCTTCTTTTGCTTTTTTTTTTTACCCTTAGAGAGGTTATTTTGTGTGGACAGTATGTGTGCGTGTGATGACAATCTTTTTTAGTTACAATATAAATATAAAGATATAACTGACCACTAGATGAAATGCAAACCAGGATAGGCAGGATATGCAACCATGTATGTAAAACATAAACAGTGTTCTCATATTTAAAGCTCAATTACAAAAATTTAACAGAAATGTGTTTTAATAATTTCCTAAATTTAAAAAGGTAACATTCAACATTGCTTACATCAACTTTTTGGGGCTTTACATCTATTTTTCGGTTTATACATCAATGAGGGATCCTTTTCATTTGCTGATATTGAAAAATGAAAAATGTAATTGTAGAAATTGCCATCAAAAATGTATTTTTGTGCTATTATTGTCTATTTCTGGTATCTTTTGTTACAGTTTTTTCATGTGTACTAATCGCATCATGTTAGTCTAGTCTAGTCTAGTTAGTCTGTCTGTCTAATTTATCTGTCTCAGTACAACAAGCATCTGTATCAGGCATCAACGCTCTATGCTTTTGGGGATCTTAACCACTTCTGGACCGGAAGATTTTCCCCCTTAATGACCAGGCCATATTTTGCGATTTGGCACTGCATTAATTTAACGGACAATTGCGCAGTCATGCGACGCTATACCCCAATAAAATTGACGTCCTTTTTTTCCCACAAATAGAGCTTTCTTTTGGTGGCATTTGATGACCTCTGCGATTTTTATTTTTTGCGCTATAAACAAAAAAACAGCTACAATTCTGAAAAAAATAACAATATTTTTCACTTTCTGTTATATAACATTCTGAAAAAAAATAGGAAAAAAAAATTAATGAAGAAAAATAAAAAGTTTTTAACATTTTAGGCCAATTTGTTTCCTGCTACATATTTTTGGTAAAAAAAAATTGCAATAAGCGTATTTTGATTGGTTTGAGCAAAAGTTATTGTGTCTACTAACTACAGGAAAGATTTATGTCATTTTTATTGTTTTTTTTTTTTTACTAGTAATGGCGGCGATCTGCAATTTTAGTGGGACTGCAACATTGCGGCGGACAGAACGGACCCCTAACTGACATTTGTGACACTTTTGGGGGGACCAGTGGCATACTACAGTAATCAGTGCAAGAAATATGTACTGTTACTGTAATTATGACACTGGCAGGGAAGGGGTTAACACTGTGGGTGATCAAGGGGTTAAATGTGAGCCTAGGGGAGTGATAATTGTGGGGGGGGGGCGTGGCTTGTGAAATAATCATAGAGACATGTTATCCTATATAGAAGGATCACAGGAGCTCTGTTATCATTTCAGAGAGAAGAATGGTCAGCTGTGATTACAACAGCTGACCATTCTTCTCTCTCAGCGGGGAGCGATCGCTTGTGGCAGGCTACAATCGGAGCCACCTGCCATGAATCAGAGTCCCCGCTGCGGAGTGGGGGCGGGACATAGCTGCAGGCGTGCGATCGACGTAGGTCTACGTCGTTTCGCGCAGGAGAGCCAGCTTGCAGCAGTAAATATGCGGTGGGCGGTCCGGAACCGGCTAAAGGTTATCTAAATTTGATATCAAAATAATGTATTGCATCTTACAAAATCTTAGATGTAGTTGCTGGGTTCGTTTTTTTATTTGTTTGCTTATTTGTTTTTTGTTTGTTTTTATATATAAATATAGATTATATTGATTATATTAAGAGTGCTTTATTCCGGGGGCGGAGCCGGCTAGCAAGGCAGATGGCAGCGTGAGCTAACAGCTCCTTGCTAAGCAGATCGTTCGGAGCAATTTCCACGGAGAGGGTCACTCCAAAATAGTTCATCGGCACTCCTGTCAACCCCGGGCATCACTGGAACATGCCACCCAAGCGGAAAGATCGACACAAGCCGGGTAAGATGATCGACTTCTTCTCCCCCAACACCAGGCCGCGCAGCCAAGATGGCGCCGGCCCGCCACACTCCTCTCATAGGCAACCCCATCTGTCACAACGGACTGATTTGCACCAGCCGAGACATCTCTCAGGCACCCAAGCTGACCCCACGGGACTCTCCCCACAGGCGGCTGCAGAATCACAGCCTTCCAGCCCTGCCAAATCCAAGCAAAAGACTTTCCATGATAGGCCGCTCTCCAGCCCCGGCATCACAGTAGACACCCTGGAGTTTCAAGACTCCATTGCAGCCATCCCTGCAGGGGACCATCCCGTGATGGCATCCATGTTTAAGGAGATGATGCTATCCCTACGATCTGCAATTCACTCCGATATGCTGCAACTGGTGTCCCGCTGCAACACAGCTGTCGCTGCTGTCGCTGATCGAGTCTCCACCATTGAGAACAAAATGGGTGAATTTGCGGACACATTCAATAGCATGGTGGACGCTCACAATGACCATGACGATGACTTGGAGTGGCTAAAATCAAAAGTGGCGGATCTCGAGGATCGCTCCAGGAGAAACAATGTGAAAATCAGGGGGATCCCTGAATCTATTAAACCTCCCGACCTGGCAGCGTTCCTCACCACCCTTATGCAGGAAATCCTTCCTGATGCAACCTTGGGAGACTTGGCCATTGACAGGATACACAGGCTTCCGAAGCCTAAGCATATCCCCGCCGCATACCCACGGGACGCCATTGCAAGAATTCACTTTTATACTGTGAAAGAACGACTGATGGCTAGAGTAAGAAAGGCGGTAGATCTCCCAGCTAGCATGCAAGGCCTGTCCTTTTACGCAGATTTATCGGCCCACACCATGAACCCCAGGAGAAACCTTGTGACTATCACTAAACCTCTCAGGAATCACCACATCCAGTATCGCTGGAATTATCCTGCCACCCTCATTGTTACAAGAGGGGACAAGGAATTCAAGATCTCTTCTCTTGACCGTGGAATTGAGCTCCTGCGCCAGTGGGGGATTTTGGAAGCTGATACCCCCCCTGGAGATCATTCTCCTGACAGGGTTCCGACAACCTCCCCACCAAGATGAGACGCCGGGCTGACAGGGCCCTTCCAGCTATATGTCAGATGACCCTCTGATGTTCTAACTGCCTGATCTACAGTCTCCGAGTGTTCTGTTCGGCTACGAATGGTGTTTTGTTTTTTTTTTTCTTTTTCCCTTTTTTACCAGTTTCCCCGTATTAGCAGTTGGATAACTGCTCAGATTTCCACTTGGTTATCGTCCTTTTTTAAACAAAGTTTGGCGCAGTTAGAGTTCCTGCGCCCAGTGCCATATCCATATTGTTTTGCTTAGAGAACTTGGCATTGCAGTAATACCTACTTGATTGTCACGACTGTCATTGGTAGATTGTTTTTCTTACCTTTTTTATTATTGTTTCTCTTTTTGTACATTACCTGTGACACGCAGCAACGAGTGCTTTATCAGCCATACCCTCTCAAGTTCCAACCGTTAACTTCTCAGCACACGCGGATCCCTCCAGTCGGCCACGACCTTGCACTGTCCCAGACTCTGCGATCTCGGGTAAGGTTTTATACACTTTCTTTCTGCCCTTCCTTGGTGGTGACATAGTCCCTACAACTGGACTCCTACCAACGAACTCTACTATACCACTTCACCATGGCCTTCAAACTAACCTCCCTGAACGTGCATGGATTGAATAGCCCTGGTAAACGTCATATGTTATGGAGGGAGATCAAGTCCCAGGGATGTGATGTTATGCTCATCCAAGAGACCCATTTTGGTGCTGCAGCTCCTCCTAGACTCACAAACAAACAGTTCCCTCATGCATACTTTGCTAATGGCCCCAAGAAAAAGGGGGGAGTGGCCATTCTTATAAAGGACTCTGTGGCCTACAAGTATCTCTCCCATATATCGGATCCAGATGGCCGTTTCATCCTTTTACACTGTGAACTCAACAATATTGAGTACTCCATCCTTAATGTGTACGCCCCAAATGTGAAACAAATTACCTATCTGCGTAAACTTTGGAAACGTCTCAAGGTGGATATAAGGGGCCACGTGATCTTTGGGGGGGACATGAACATGGTCGCAAACCTGCGTCAAGACGTTTCTGGGGGACACCGGAAGTGTCACCGTAGACCAGATCTTGGGGGCTTCCTGTCAGCCACAGGCTTACAGTATGTATGGCGCTGTTACCATTCTACAGAGAAGGACTATTCGTTCTTTTCAAAGGTCCACTGCTCTTACTCCCGCATAGACATGTTCTTCACCGACAAATTCTTACTGCAAAAAATTGTGGACTCTTCTATGGGCCAAATAACGTGGTCGGACCACGCTCCCGTTTCCATAACTGTCGGTCCTCGGGCTTTTACAACGAGGGCCAACAGATGGAAAAATGATGTTCATATTTTTTGTGACCCGGGGACTTCCTCTGAGGTCCATGCGGCCCTGGAGGAATTCTTCAAGTTTAATGACAGCGGAGATGTGTGTCCTTTCAATATCTGGAATGCCCATAAAGCATTTATGCGAGGTATCTTGATGTCTAAGAGTGCCACTATACGGAGGCAGAGGAGGCAGCGTATGGAGGATCTGTTGAACCTGATCCGAACCCTAGAACAGACCAATAAAACTAACCCACTCCCAGACGTTAGTAACCAGTTGACTCAAGCTCAAAATGACCTACGTTCTCTCTTGATTGGACAACATCAAGCTAATGTTCGTAGGCTTAAGGCAAATTTCTATGCGCATGGCAACAAAGCCGGTAAATTACTGGCTACCCATGTGAAGGACGTTCATGCTCGTCAACGTATCTCTAAATTGACGCATCATTCTACCGGACTGTCCTTAACGAATCCTAAAGACATTGCCGACGCCTTCAGCCACTATTATGGCTCGCTTTATAACTTAAAGGATCACCAGTCCACACCCCAACCATCTCCTGAGATCATTGACAGTTTCTTGGATTCGGTCTCCCTTCCTACATTACGACCGGAATTAAATCTCCCGATCACTGACTTAGAAGTCACTAGGGCGATCCAGTCCTTGCCCCTTAACAAAGCTCCGGGCCCTGACGGGTTCTCTTCGGAGTACTACAAAAAATACATACATCTTCTGGCCCCTAGATTGCGAAGGGTGTTCCACAGGGCTGCCTCCTCTGCTTCCTTTCCTCCAGAGATGCTGGAGGCTACAGTAGTAACACTACCCAAACCGGGGAAACCCCCGGATTGTGCGAAGAATTTCAGGCCCATATCTTTGCTCAATGTGGACCTGAAGGTCTACGCGAAAATATTGGCTACCCGCATTTCTAAGTTTCTACCAAACCTCATTCGGCAAGACCAGGTGGGGTTTGTCATGGGCCGCCAAGCGACCGATGCCACAAGAAGGATGTTGAATCTCATCCACCATGCCGAATCCACTCATACTCCTACAGTGTTCCTGTCCCTTGACGCCGAGAAGGCCTTTGACAGGATACACTGGGGATATCTGCGAAAAGTTCTACAACGTTTGGGCATGGTGGGTGAGATACTGAATGCTGTGTTGGCCTTGTACACTCCTTCGGCATATGTCTATACAGAGGGTCTGTTCTCCACAAAATTTTCAATAACAAACGGTACCCGCCAGGGGTGCCCATTGTCACCTTTGGTGTTTGTTCTCCTAATGAAGCCATTTGCGGAGCGCATCAGAACTCATCCAGGTATTCGGGGCATAGACATTAGAGGTTCCTCCAACAAGATATCGTTGTTTGCGGACGATGTTATTTTGTCTCTGACCTCTCCCTTATCATCATTACCAGCGGCCCAGGAGGTTCTCAGGGAATTTAGTTCTGTCTCATACTACAAGGTTAATGAAACCAAATCGAACATGTTAGGCGTTAACATATCAGCTGATCTCACACAACATATTCAGAGTATAGTTCCATTTCAGTGGGGTAGTGGGCACATTGACTATCTAGGTATCAAGCTCACAAACAGGATTGGGGACCTCTTCAAGGCCAATTTTGCTCCTTTCCTTGACACTTTAACGCACGAACTGACTAGATTGGGCAAATACTATCTTTCATGGTCAGGAAGGAATGCAGCGTTCAAAATGCTGACGTTTCCAAAACTTTTATACCTGCTAAGAGCTCTCCCCATTAAAATCCCCTTATCGTTTTACCGTACGGTTCAATCTTTGGTATCTAAATTCATATGGGACGGGAAGAAGCCTCGTTGCGCCCATAGATATTTGGTCCAGCACCCCACGGTGGGAGGTATGGGGATTCCGGATGTACGGGACTACCATATGGCTGCTATCCTTTCCCAGTCCCTCTATTGGCTGCATCCGACTCAGGCACCAAATTGGAGACAGATTGAACAGTCGGAGGTGATACAGGGCTCTCTTGCTGATCTCATACTCAGTATCCCCTTTTCTAAATGTAGTTTCCGTACGGGCCATCCCACCATCTCAGCTACAGTACTGGCATGGCAATATTTTTACACACATAGCACGGCGCAAGCTGGGAGGGTGGAAGTTCCTGTGCCTTTGACTGCTCTCTCCTTCCTCTCCCCAGACTTAAACGTGGCGCATTGGTCCTCTTTTGGACTTAGGACAATCCGAGACATCGCACAGGGTCCCCAGGGTTTTTCCTTTTCCTTATGGTGCGACAAATTTCCGTCATTTGCCAAGGAATACCTCACACTTATCCGTGTATCACACTTGATTTCATCTATGTCATCGACACACATTCCTTTCCCGGAACAGATCTATGCCCTCTGTTTTGGAACTAATGCGCGGCAGAAAGGTATAGGCAAATTCTACATCTCTCTGCACAACAAGAAAACCTTCCAAAAAAACACATACCACATAAAATGGGAGGGCGAAATTGGTCAGGTTTTTACGGAGGAGCAATGGTTGAGAGCCTATAAACATACCCTTACCCATACCAAATGCTCCAACTTTAGGGAGGGATTGCTGAAAATTCACCTTAGGTGGTACAAGACACCTTACACCATTGCTAAATTCTATCCAGAAACCTCTAATTTATGCTGGAGACAGTGCGGGCAGGTTGGCACTCTACTTCATGTTTTGTGGACGTGCATTTCCCTGAGAGGCTTCTGGGCCTCCATTTCCACATTGATAGCAGAAGTCACCGGGATACTTAACAAAATTTCAGTTGAACAGGCGATTTTGGGTGTGAATATGGACAAATACCCACCCCAATATAGGACTGTGGTCCAGAATATCTTGTTCGCTGCTAGGTTGTCCATAGCACGTAAGTGGAAGTGTGCCAACCCCCCAACTCGGAGGGAGGTCATCCAAATAGTAGGGGAGTCGTGTGTGTATGAGAAGACCCTGGCCTTACAGGCCTTCACATTACAACAATTTCACTCCAGGTGGTCCATATGGACCACTTATGTAGGGTATCATGGCCCCCAATGATTTCTGATGATTGTTTGCAGTATTGTTAAAGTTGCTGGGGTCCTGGGGGGGGGGAGAGGGAGTGGGCGTTTGAAGGGAGGACGCAGTATGTTCCCTTATGGGGCGTCCTTTCCCGGTGGCGTTGACCACTATAGAGGTTGCAAATGACAGATACGTGCCCCCTCTCCTCCTTCCCTGGACAAACAGGTTCATATGGTTTCAATGTGTTATTGTTCAAGATACGAAAGTTCATCCTATATTGTGGGTCCTTGCAATCACTGTGATACTAACAGTGCTTATAGACATTTATCTTTATACTTCAATGTACGTCAATCGCATTGCAAATATGGTTTTCATATGTTTATGTACGTTGCTTATTTACTGTATTTGAAAAACTCAATAAAAATACTTTCAAAAAAAAAAAAGAGTGCTTTATTCCTATATTAGTCAAAAATGATTTAGTATGTGCGCTCCTAGGTCGCAGGGTGTCTAGGCGCACAAAAGAGAGGGTAACTTAAGGGTGCCACATCCTAATTTGCAAAGTGATGAAAGTGGAGGGAAGAGATTGGACTTTATAGGCACCAATATTAAAATAGTATATTCTTTATTAGAAAATTTACAAAAGCACATTGATAACAAAACGCAGAATATAAAAAGGACAACATGTCATATACAACAATTATTACAATAAGGCGGCAAAGCCTCAAAACAGTTGTGCAAATCACATAGCCTATCAGGTATTGATTATTTGTACAGCAATCACAAGTGATACAAGAATGACCTGTGTTCATGAGGCGGCCCTGGAGAAGGGATAGCCGTCTCCAAAGGGTCGTCTGTACATAGTAGATGCAGATGTTAGGTTGAATCCCAGCTGCCCTACATGTTTCGCTTAACCTAGTAAGCATCTTCTGGAGCATATGATGAAGGCAAACATCTGCATAAGGACAAAGCAATGACAATGAATATCCTTATATATAGACAAAACGTTTACATTTTTATAAGAGTTATTATACAGTCATATAACTGAATAGATCTAATGACCAGTCAACACATGGTTACATTTGAGGCTACGTGCCATACCCTTGTCACACCAGGAAACAAAAAGATAGTAGAAAAAGAAAGTAAGAATAAGAGGGCAGAGAAGAAAGAAGAAAAAAGGGGGGGGAAAATAAAAGTGAACCAGAGAGGGAGAAAGGGTAGAAATGAAAAGGGGGGGAAAAAAGGAGCCTGAATGCTGGGAGTGCTAGCCAGGCCCGCAGACATAGAGCCAAACGTAGGGACCAAGGCTTCATAGTATGGTAGAATGGGGTATTCTAATGGAATGAGCAGAACTGCAATCATATATTAAACAAAATACATACCTGAGAGAGATATTTCAGGTGAAAGAACCTTATGATGAATCAAGCCTTAAAGGCTAGAAGAAATAATAACGAGGGGGATCGGTGCGCTGTAGTTGGAGCAAAAAGCCTGGTAGGATTGCCAGACCTAACATAAGACAAGGAACTTCAAATAACCTGAAATAAATAATGTAATAAATATAATGGACAGTAGCCAAAAATTGGTGGAATTGGAAGGGAGACTAGGATGAGGACAGTTGTCCAAGACCTCACCTCAGTGCAACTAAATAGATACGGTTACAAAAGACCCCAAATTCATACAAGGATTAATACCGCATATATTAACAGTTGAAAGTAATAATGGCAAGTAAAAAGAAATTCCGGATAAGTGTGGCAACATGCATCAGCAAGGTACAGGTAAGGATTTAAGTGCCTAAGATGGGAATAGGCATCCCCATTATGATAGGTAACCACAAGACACCGGGCTGTGATAGAGCAGAAAGTAACAGCGTGAAAAGTTAATGGGGCCAACTGGGGCAGTACTCACATAGGTACGGAACAAGATAGGGGCTTGTTATCATGGAAATTTTGGTCCCATAAGGAGGTAGTATGTGGCGGCCGAATGGAGAGAAAGCCCCGGCCTACAAACCCAAAACACGGGCAGGTGAGGTGAGTAACCTCATGTGCCTAAAACCTGTGGATATTGAGGGTAGTAAGTACAATACACCACCATGTATAGAGATAAATAGCCCAGGAGAAGCATGTAGACTTACCCAGGTGTGTTCAGGCTGTGTATGCTACCGCTACAGCGACCGTATGTGTGTCTTCCCCGGATGGGGATACCGCCATGTTTTAGAGTGAATAGTGCGCTCTATTTAAGGGCAATGGTCCCGGGTGATGAGTCAAGCGTGTGACGTCATCAATCTCGGCCGGTATTCCCCGCGCATGCGCGGGCCACAGGCGTCACCATGGTGACCCAGCAACAAGCCGGCCGCGTCATGACACAGGGAGGGAGCCCTTGTGAGTCAGCTGACCCACAGCGCTACCTCCTAACCACGCCAGCGGGAACGCCGATTATTCCTATATTAACCTCTGGGACTGAGTTTGCTGGAATTTAATTGAATCTACAAGAAAATGGCCAGCTCTGATTGTTTACATCTTCAACAAAATAGCCAAAGGTTACTTATCAAATAAAAAATGGCCGCCGACCAGCGTTCAGTATACCGGCTTCAACAAAATAGCAACCATTCCACCATTTTCCCTCAGGGTATAACAATTCTATCCAATCCAGTTCCCTGATGAAGTCACGTGTTTGTAACCTAACATGTAGGGTGTGTCAGAGGCAGCCACGGACCGAAAGTGATGTAGGAGAGCGCTTTGTTCCAGGTTTTTTTCTTATACTTTTTGTAGTTCATCAGCAGCGCAGCACTTTTTTTTTATTACATTGTCAAATAAAAATAATAACAGTTTTACAAATCAGAATAGAAACCTTGATAGCCCTTAACTAACTAAAATAACACCAATATTAAAAAAGCCACTAGGGTGGACCCCAAAAGCTTGTTATCCCAGAATGTGCATCCAACTATTTCAGACCAGTGGGGGCATCTGAAAGGTTTGAGGAAACAGGGTAAAATGTGCATAGCATTGATCATTCTAGGTCTAAAATGAAAAGCGTTCAGGCATTATGGTGAATTCTTGAAGCTGTAAAGTTTGCTGGTTTACACCTTGTTCTGCAAAAATATTGAGATTTTTTTTCCCAGCTTCACCTATAGTAGCCTTCTTTCCCTTAGGCTAGTATGTCTACCCATACTAGGACTCCTCAGAACTTAAAGGTGGGGAACTATATTTTCAGTACCAGGACACTCTATAGCAATATATGGTGATAAAGAACCATGTCACATGCATTAAAATGTTGAGATGGTTCTTTCTTTTTAAACGGTTTTTATTGAAGGCAAAAGAAACATGGTACAGTAACATGCAGTAGAAAGATTAGGTACATGCCGTGATATAACAAGTCACAGTAAATATAGAACTACAGCATATAACTTTCAAGGAATAGGTAACAATGTGATACGCATAAGAGATCGACCCGGCATCCCGACTGGGAAGCAGTAATGGCACGTACAAATTCAAGGTGTGGCCAAGGTCACAATGCGTAGATGAGCCCGCTCATAGAAGACTTAATGAGATATGCCAGGGGTCGAGTGGGGAGAGGGGGCTGGGAAGGCAGGGTTGGGATGAAATCAGGATAGGTAGGAGAGGGTTATGGGGGGGAGGTAACAGCAGGTAACCGGAGGAAGCCTCGAACCCCCCAGGGGCGCAAGTGGGGAAAGAGGGTCAGTAAGGAGGACTTCCCAATCAGGTGAGTACAAGGCTGTCGTCAAGGCCTGGTGGTAGGCAATGGTCAATCCAAGGCCGCCAGAGCCGTTCGTAGGGGGTCAGTTTATACCAATAAAATTGCTTCCATTTTAGCATGTAGCATGGCTTGGGTAACTCTGTGTAGCATGGTCAGATGACAGAGCGTGGGGGTTTTCCATGCTTTCGCGATGGTTTGCTTAGCAGCAGTCGTAACATAGAGGTAGAGTTTGAATTTACGGTGGGTGAGGTTAGGTGGCTTGCGATTCAGGAGAGCTGATGCCGGGTCAGGGGCAAGAGAGGTGCCAAACATGGTAGACAGGGTATCATGTACTTTGGACCAGAAGGCTCGCACCACATGGCATTCCCACCAGATATGTGCGTGGGTACCTGGGGAGTCGCATCCCCGGAAGCAACGGGGGGAGTACTGAGGTACATATTTAGAGATCCTAGTGGGAACCAAATACCATCTGGTAAGGACCTTGTAATTGGTTTCGAGTGCTACAATATTCGGGGATGATGATTTGGTAGCCTGCCAAATTTGCATCCAGTCCTCATCGTCAAGTGTGATATGCAGGTCTCGTTCCCATTTGGCTGTGTATGTGGGTGGGGTGGTCTCCTGAGCAGACAGGAGGTGGGCATAGAGGTCAGAGAGGAGCCCTCGTCTGTGAGGGTCAGTATTGCACGCGCGTTCAAATGTCGAGAAGGTGGTGGTGTTCTCTCTAACCGGAGTAGCTTGTGTAAAGAAATGTTTGAGTTGTAGGTAGCGGAATATTTCCCCAGATGGGAGATTGTGAGTTTCTCGCAGGGTAGGGAATGGGTAGAAGGTGCGCGGAGTGAAGAATTGATGGGCCCGTATCAGACCAGCACTAGTCCAGGCGGAGAAGGAGGTCCGAGAGGACCAGGCCGGATAGAAGGATGGATTGCGGAGAAAAGAGAGTAGGGGGTTATGAGGAGATTGCAGGTGGAAGCGTCGGCTAAGTCTATCCCAGATAGTCAAGCTATGTTTCCTGATTGGGTTAGTAATACTCCTCCGTTGCGAGGGCAGTAGCCAGAGCAGGTTGGCCACAGATAATGGATCGCTTTCCACTGCTTCAAGGGAAACCCATAGCGGAATTTCCTTTGTGGCTTGGTATTTAGGGAGCTGAGCCAGTTGTGCTGCGTAATAATATTTGGCGAAATGTGGTACACCCAGCCCGCCGCGAATACGTGGGCGGTATAGCGTCTGTCTCGGTAGGCGAGGTTTAGAGTTGCTCCAAATGAAGTCCAAGGCCCGTTTCTGTAAGATGCGCAAGTAGTAGGCCGGCACCTGTATGGGGAATACCCGAAAGAGGTACAAGATTTTGGGTAAAATGGACATCTTAAGCACTGTGATTTTCCCCATCCAAGATAGGGGCAGGGAGGACCATTTAGACATGAGGTTCGATAGTGTAGACAGCATGTGGGGGTAATTAGCGGAATAGAGTCCAGCATGGTCTGCTGTGAGTTTAACTCCCAGATAAGGGATATACGAAGTCGCCCAAGGGAACGGGAGTGAGGACCTAAGGTGGTCGTGGACATCGGTTGGGAGAGATACATTTAAAGCTAGTGATTTTCGAGGATTAACTACCAGGCCTGAGACTGAGCCAAAGTTCGCTAGGGTGTGTAGGAGGCTAGGAACCGACAATAGGGGGGCAGTGAGAAAAACGAGGACATCGTCCGCAAAGAGGCAGAGTTTATGGTGATGCCCACCCAGCTCAAGTCCCTTAATATTGGGATCAGCGCGAATAAGCATAGCAAGGGATTCAATAGCTAGGGCGAATAGAAGGGGGGAGAGGGGGCAGCCTTGTCGCGTGCCCCTTTCAACGCGGAAGGAGTCCGATCGAAAGCCTGAATAGTGAACATATGCTCTAGGGTTCCAATATAGGGCATTTACCTATTGCATAAAGTGCGAGCCGAATCCCCAACGACCGAGGATCGAGGTGAGGTAAGGCCAGGATAAGGAGTCGAAGGCTTTGCAAATGTCGAGGGAGAGGAAGCAGGAGGGAATGCGGCGTTGTCTAGCGATGTGGGCTAGAAGAGTAGCTCGTCTGACATTATCACCAGCTTGGCGAGACGGAATGAAGCCCGTTTGGTCAGCGTGAACTAAAGTTCCGATAACGGTATTGAGACGGGTAGAAAGGGCTTTGGCTAGTAGCTTAATGTCTATATTCAGTATGGAGATGGGTCTAAAGTTAGACCAGGAAGTGTGGTCGGAGTTGGGTTTAGGAATCATGGATATCGCAGCCGTAAGTGACTCCTCTCGGAAGGGGTGCCCATCGAGCAAGGAATTGAGCGCCCCTACCAGAGGGGGGATCAGAATGGGTGCAAAGCATTTATAATAAGTAGCAGAGAAGCCGTCTGGGCCTGGGCGCTTATGTGGTTTCAAAGACTTTATAGCCTGATGCAGTTCTTCAGCTGTGAGGTGCTGTTCCAGCATTTCCCTATGGGCGGATGATAGGGAAGGGAGTTGGACGGAAGACAGGAGAGCGTCCAGCTGTGATTGATCGAACCCAGAGGGATTCTTGTAGAGGGTTAAGAGTCTGTCACAAAATTTGCGTAGGATTTTAAGGGGATTGCTGGAGTAGGTGTCCTTGGATAGTTTAAGACGTATGGGTTTTGGAGTGTAGTCAGCCTTTCACAGTGTCAGAGCCAGGAACGTATCAGGTTTATTCGCTTTCATATAAAGAATGTGTTTAGATTTTCGGAGCGTTTGTTCCGCCGATTCCGACAGGAGGAGGTCTAATTCCAGACGTGCTTTGTCAAGAGCCTGTTTAGTGGAAGGCTTGGGTGTCTCCTGAAAGTCCGCTGAGGCCTTGTAAAAGGCTGTTTCAAGCTTGTGGAGCAGAAGACGCTTTTCCTTGCGTATGTAGGAGGCTCTGCTAATGCAAACCCCTCTAATAACGGGTTTGTGGGCTTCCAACAAGGTCAATGGGGATGTGTGTGGTTGAGAGTTAGTAGTCAGGTAGTCGGTGATGGCTCGCTCAATTTCCTGGCGGTGAGTAGGGTTGGCCAGCATGCTGCCATTGATTTGCCAAGTGCGAAGGTTAGGTTTCGGCACCATGGAAGAGAAGGAGGTGATCACTGCATCATGGTCAGACCAAGAGCACGGTATAATGGTGGAAGCGGTGATAAGTGGAGACGTGCCTACGTGGGTAAGAATGTGGTCAATTCGGGAAAATACTTTATGTGGATGAGAGTAGTGAGTGTATTGCCGCCACATGGGGTTGTGCTCGCGCCATGTGTCTAAGAGAGAGTGTTGGTTCAGGAGCTGTTGAAAAGAGAGTCGTTGTGGAGTCGTCGGGGTAGGGGATTTGTCGAGCAGGGGATAGAGCGTTTGGTTTGAGTCGCCGCAGAGCAATAGCGTACCGCTCTTGTGCGTGTCAGTGACGGACAATAGGTGGGAAAGAAAGGACTGGGGATTTTTGTTAGGGGCATAGTAAGATACGACCGTGACCTCAGAGTCAAAAAGTTGACCAACCAGGAGGAGGTACCGACCCTCTGGGTCTTTAATCTCTTTCCGAGGCGTGAAAGGAGTAGTTCTATGAAACGCTATCAGTACCCCACGTTGCTTCGTGGGGGCAGAGGCCGTATAGACCTGTGGATACTGGTGACCAAAGTGTTTGGGAGTAGATTGCGATGAGAAATGCGTCTCCTGAAGGCAAGCCACATGAATGGATAGTGAAGAAAACGACCGGAAAGCTTTTACTCGTTTAGAAGGGGAATTGAAGCCTTGTACATTTAAGGTAAGCACATTCAAGGTTGACATGGTGAAGATTGGAAGTCGTGAGAGGGACGTAGGAGTCGGGTTCCAGGGGAAGGAGGACGGGAAGGGAAGGTAGACTGGAAGGAGAGGGGGGGGGGGTAGGGAAGCTGGGAAAGAGAAGCTTAGGGAGCGTTTAAAGGTTAAGTAAACCTACAGGGGTCCTCCGGAAGGAACTGTGGTTCCCGCCAGTAGGAATCAAAGGGTCCAATAGATGCCAATCCAGACAAGGCTGGCTCTAGTGGACAAAAAGTGGGGTGTGCAGTGAGCAGTCCCTGGGACTAGGACAGCCTAAGAAAACTTATAACGTAATGATGTAAATAATTTGAGTCATTTATACAGTAAACTCTGAACAGTAAAACTAATTAGGGTGGACAAATATACCCAAATATATCAACATAAGTAGGCAACCAGGGTATCTAGCCCCGAGTGCCAACAGCATACCAATGCACTCAGAACAGGCAGTGATGGCGTTGGGGGAAGAGAAGATGTCTTGGCTGACTGTTAGTAAGCTTGCTTAGCAGGCATAGCGAGAATCACTACGACCTATCCGTGGGTAATGTACGACCAGTATAGGGGGGGTCAATGCGGGGGCAAGTAAACAACCATAAGTGCCTGGTATGAGTGCACCGAGCAGCATAACTGGCTGCGTAGTGTGAGAAAAAAAAAAAAGGGGGTCATAGTTACTGTGTCTAGGGGACACCAGAACCGTGGTACCCAAAGGGGTCGGCAGAGCTGCAAAGCGCTTGCCGAGGCATTGGAACGCTGGTGAACGGCACGGTGACCCATCAGTCCATGGAGTCTTCTGGAGCTTGAGCAGGACGTGGAGTTGGTGAAGAATAGCGGCCTCTCTTGTGGAGTCCTGGTTGGGCGACTTGACCAGTGTGGGCTTGCGATTTCTGTGGTGAGGAGGATGTAGCTCGGCGTTTAGAGCCTTCTGGTGAATGTTCTGGGGGCGTCAAGTGGAGTTCCCGGAAAACGTGTTGCAGGTCTTCTGATGTTTTACATTGGTAGGAGGTACCTTTGTAAGAAAAACGTACCTCAAAGGGAAAGATCCAGCGGTAGATGATCTTATGGTGTTTCAGGGTCAGCAAGTGAGGTTTCATAGCTTTGCGCTTAGCAAGGGTGGCTTGTGATAGGTCTTGAAAAAACTGGTAGCGATGACCTTGAAAGATTAAGGCTTCCCGATTGCGGGCTGCAGCCATGAGTTTTTCCTTGGAGCGGAAATAATCAAGTTTCACTATTATGTCCCTTGGGGGTCCTTCGTCTGAGCGAGGGGCTAGGGATCTATGAATCCTGTCCATTTCCAAGCATTTAATTGGTATAGAGGGGGCTAGTTCCTGAAAAAGCGCTGTTATGGTGGATTGAAGGTCCTCAACCGATTCCGGGATACCCCTAATCCGTATATTGGATCTCCTGGCCCTGTTTTCAAAGTCCTCCAAGCGGGATTGCAGGGTCAGGTTCTCCTCTCTTAGAGTCTCAAGCTCCTCAGCATGGTTACTTGTCGCTACCTCTAGCTCATCAGTACGCTGTTCCAGTACAGTCGTGCGGTGGCCCACTTCTCGGATTTCATGTGTGAGCCTGTCAGTTATGGTATCTGAGGTAGTTTTCAGGGCCCGGGTGAGCATCCGCTCGAATTGCCGGAGGAGGTCAGTTTGTGAGGCGACGCTCCTGAGCATAAGTGGGGTCAGTCCAAAGTCAGGGTCAAGGTCCCCCTCCTGTGGATGGGCAGAGAAATGCGCATGGGAGGGAGTGTGAGGTGATCTGGAAGATGACGGGCCCGCCATCTTGGAAGATGATTTGATTAGCACGTCCCGGATGGATTTAGTCTTTATCTTTGACTTGGTGCCTCCGTATACCATCGCAGGTAGGTCAGACAGTTGGGTCTGTTAGTGGTAAGGTAGGTATCGATGACTCGAAGCGGCTTGGCTGTCCTATCCCCAGAGATGCGAAGCTCTAGGCTGTCATGTCTTGCCTATAAGGCTCCGCACATGCCACCATAGGAACGGTGGAGTTGGTAGCTGAGGGGGATATGATACTTTGAGCGCGGAAACAGCTGTATAGGACCAAAAAGTAAACGTCCTGAGGCAGAGAGTTAGAGCTGGGATGGAGGGCTATTGTCGTGACTCCTTAAGCAGCCAAGATGGCGGGTGGCTCCCTAAGAACCTGATCAGCTGTTTTTCATACACTTGTATATTGGCTGCCACTGAACAATATTATTCTGTGCTGTGATAGTGTTTTGTGCCTGTCTCTGTCACCAAAACAATGCAATAGGGGTTGTAAAGGCTGCAGGAGCTTAATGGGGGTGATCAATATATTAGGGCACAGAGTTAACACATAGGATGCAGCTGCTTGAGGAGGGTTTTTGTGATGGTAGGTTTGGTGGGGTGTGCGGCCTAGGCCAAGATGACGGCCGGCCGCGCTAGGCCAGAGTCCCTAGATTATTAAAAAGGCTGCAGACAGCTAGTTTGGAAGTGGCAGGGAGAAACAAAGGCCTCAGGGGGCAGATATTGTCTTTCTTGGGGATGGATGGAGGTGGATGGCTTACCCAGTCCTCTGTAGTCCGGAGGATGAGATGGCGGCTGTATGAGGTAGGCCTCGGTATGCAGCAATCCGGCTTGCAGGGCGGACAATACTGGTCTCCCCAGGTGCCCAGAGGGACTAGCAGTCTTTTGGGGGTGAAAGTAATAGTAATCTGTGCTCTAGGTGTGCCGATGGATGTCTGATGATGAGATGGTTCAAGGTAAGTACAATGTGCAGAAATGACCTTGCCTAGAGACTGACTGGACAATAAACATACAGTGGTAAAGGCTGTCTTGCAGCAGGCAGAGTTAGAGTTTTGTATCTAAGTCAGGGGAGGAGGCAAACAGAATTTCTGTTATCCAGGCGAGGGTCAGAGAAGAAAGAATTTGATAGAGTAAATTCCAGTAAATGACCATTTCCAGGTAAGATCAGTGCACGCATCAAACTGTAGAATAAATTAATCTATGCAAGAGGTCAAGTAACAGTAGTAATATAGAGTAAGACACAGGTACAGAGTCAAGAAGCTGAATAATATTACAAACCCAAAGCCATGAGAATCATGCTTAAATAAAGCTGCAGCCAATCAGATGGGAAATATGAAGAACAAGCAGTGCCAAACTAGGAGGATGCCTCCTGCCACCTACCAGGGAGAGTGGGGAGACATTTCTGTCAGCGTAGAGCCCATTACTTGTCAGTTTAGAGAAGACAACATTATTTTGTTGGACTGTTTGCAGCTAGAGATGAGCAACTGTGTGGGCCGAGCATCAGTTCAGCTCCAAACAGCTCTTATTTGGGTGTTCATAGAACATCCGAATTTGTAGGGTACTTTGCGGGATGTTCTCCCGCCGAGTCCCCACAATGCACTGCATGCTGCAGTAATATCCCTGATTGGCTGAACCAATGCACCTGTCAGCTGGTCAGATGCAAGGCTTTGCCCAATGAGGGAACAGCACAATGTGAAACCCCTTATTGGACAAAGTCATGATGACTTTGCCCAATCATGGCTCAGTGCTCATAGTCCCACCCCGAACTATTAAAGGTTCCTTGAGATAAAGTAGAGCTCAGCAAGCTAGTTATTGTTAGTATGAGTGTAGGTTGAGTATAGTGTAGTGTCAGTGTAGTGTCAGTGTAGTGTCAGTGTAGTGTCAGTGTAGTGTCAGTGTAGTGTCAGTATAGTGTGAGTGTAGTACAGTGTTTAACAGCATTACATGAAGTGATGTTTACGATGTTGTACACACTTTCTTTTTGTTCCCCTACCCCCTTTTTTAAATTGTCAGCCACAGTTTGTCTTACTGTGACACTGGTATTCCTCTTCTTTCCTCTTTTTTTATTAATATATACTGTATATATATATACATATATATTTTTTTTTTGTGGCTGTATCTTTTCTTATTATTATTATTGTTTCTCCCTTGCCCCCTTATCTTTAAATTGTCTGTTGCAGTTTGTCTTACTTACTGCAATGCTGGTGTCCCCCCTTTTTTATTTATATTATTATTTATTTATTTTTTAAGTTTTTCTGGAGTTCTGGTGTAAAAAATAACCCGGGGGGGGGGGGGGTGTTCTGCCCATCACTAATTGCAGCAAGAAGACCTTTCAGATGGAAACAAACAGGGTTGATATGTTTAATTATTTTGAAAACTACAATTAAACTTGGTGCTACTTTTAGAGACTGGTGGGAGATTTTCCAGGTGGATAGCAATGCCAAATCACCAACCTTGAAGGTAGAAGAAGCCATATGTTGGATATCATCAGGGGCCTTCTGGGAGGTTAAGGCATGCATACAGTTGGTACGCACAGATATCCAAATTACAGGCCCCAGATGGAGACTACAAGTACAAAATAAAGGGGAAAACTTAGAGGAAGAGTGTGTCCAATTGTTATAATCAAACTCTGGAGGTAATTGTCCCATTTAGTTCATTAGTCAGGGAGATTTCTTCTAGGATCTGATCTCTTTTTATCCATTAGATTGTAGATGGTTGATATGCATTATAGACAGATAGATCAATTCCCAAAACAGGTACCTGGGCCAGTTTGAGGCTGGTTTGTCAAAATGTACTGAAGTTTAGGTGCTGAATCTATAATAAAAAAATAATAAGGCTTACCTGTAGGTAAAATGAATATCTCCTAAACCTGCACGGTTTAGGAGATCTTTACCCTGCATGCAGTCACTAACATCAGTGGTGCATGCACTCTGAAGGTTCGGCATGTTGTGCCAGAATTTCAGAGCTCCTGTGCGCATGTGTGGGAGTGACATCATCATGCTCCGGCCACTCACAGCGCCGAAGCCCGCAAACCGAGAAGAAATGCAGAGGGAACATGTCATCACCCCAGCGGTGACCAGGCGCCGCTGTGGGGGCTTTGTTCTAAGGTAAGTATTTCATAATATGCTAGTATGTGATGCATACTAGCACAATATGCTATTGTCTTGCAGGTTTTTTTTTCTCAGCGGTTTACTACCGCTTTAATATACTCAAGTTTCTAGTAATCTGTATAGATGCTAATAGAACATCAGATACCCTTCAGACAATGATGCCTCTCAGTTGCCAATGTCATAAATGTACACAGAGGAGTTACCATTGTAATAATGTCCCAATCTCAGAATGTCCCAAGCTCCTGTCCCAATCTCAGAAGCGTCAACCTCAAATAGGAGCAACAAGACAGGGTCCAGATGCCACACCATAGGAGCTGAGGTAAAGGCTTCTTCAGGGCTTTGAAAGACTGAATATCTTGTGTCCACAAGCAGTCTTGGCCACACTTTATTAGCCTTCTGATTTCTCCACTCAAGTGTTACCTCATTGCTATCACAAGGTAAAGAATGGATTGAACTGTACTGCAGTGGAAGGAGTCGAGCACATTTAGAGCCGGTTCACATTAGCGCGACACGACTCCTTACTACTTCGGGGGCGACTTGTGCATTACAGTGCACCACGACTTCGGAGCGACTTGCAGGGACTTCACATAATGGAAGTCTATGCAAGTCGCTCCGAGGTCGCCCCGAAATAGTACAGGACCCTTTTTCTAAGTCGGAGCGACTTGTGTCGCTCCTATTAGAACCGGTCCTGTAGCGGTCAATGGACCACAAGGGAGCGCGATGGACCACGAGGGAGCGCGACTTGTCAGGCTGACAATTCGCCTGACAAGTCGCGCTAGTGTGAATGGGCTCTTATACTCAAAGGGACTTGCTTTAAACAAATATTTTTCTTTGTGTGACAATATTAGGACAGTTAATTTCCAGGTAAAATCTAATGGGAAATGAATTGTAGTGGATGGACATTTAATTTCCAGCATGGTGGACTGTTTTATAGTGATTGAACTTGTTGCACTTTTAAGATTCTCTTTTTAGAGTGTCTAATGATTAGTAAGATATTGATTTGTTTGTTTATTATATTAACACTATTAGAGAAGAGAACTGTGAAGTTAAGCAGCCTGCATTAATTAAGGTTTATTTCAGTGGTTATTCAGTATTTTTATTTATTTTTTGCTATATTTTGCCTCTTTTTCTTCAACTGTTTTTCAAATTTTTTATACTTCATTCTCATTAGCTCTACCCCCATGCCGGGGGACTGTATGAACACCTAGGGGATCCTTCACCCTAATTTAGGCATGGGGTCCTTGAAATTCAGTGCGATTCTGCCAAGGGTATTACTTTGCCTGTAGTGTGACCCATCCTATGGCCTCTTCTTTACCATGCTCTATTGGCTGTGGCATTTGTGGACCAGTGTTTCCACCTTTAATCCCTCTCTCTCTAGCCCTTGGCAGGCATTGGATGTTAAAGAATCTAGGAGAGTACTGTGGGCATCTCTAGTGTCCTGTCACTGCTGGTGTCCGCACTTTGGGTGTGCCTGCACTAATGTGGTCAAGTTGGATATCCTTGGCATCTCCTCTGATTCCACTTAGCTTCTGGCAGCTGGGTATGTTTTGTGGGCCCCGAATAGATCACATTCTAGCATCTGTGACCTCAACTTTGGCTCGCACATGCATTCTGCGGTGTCTGCATCTGAAGTATTGCAAAAACATTTGCATTATTTCTGGTGGGGGGAAAATACTGTAAAAGGACTTAGTCTGCTGCCTCACTGTCTGGAGGTAGGCTTTTGTGATATATAGATACAAAGTGGCTGATTTGCTAGCAACATATTTTATTTATTTATTCACATGTCACTGATTGCTACCTTCTTTGAATTTATGTAGTATTTATATATGGGACCTCCCCCTTCTCCTGATGGCCACTTGGGAACTGAGTTAAACATTTATTACAGAGTTAAAGATGGATTAAAAAAATTCTAGTTTGATATCAGCTTTATATCCCCAGATATTCAATATGCTATCACATGTCTGGGAGTATATTGATAGTTGATACTTAGGTCATTTGTTTGATTATATTAGGTGCTTCATTTAAGTAGATTATGTGTTACACTATTATTACACATACAGCATTATAAGGATTATTGATACTAACCCTCCTCTTATGCCTGAATCTAGTCTTTAATATGTAAAAAAATAATAGTCTACCCAATAAAGGAACCAGCATGCTCATATTGGTTAAGAGCTTGCCCCTGCCCATACTTACATTTCACTATCAAACACAGAACACCACACAACTTGCATTAATCTCCCCCTGCAATCCTCTAGTTGCATGTAGGTTCAGTTTCCCCTAGTGTCTTACTGGCTTGCCTGTTTGTTGGAATCCTTGGCATCTTCCTAGTTCAATTTGACGGTTTGCGGCTTATTAAGCGCTTATCAACAATTGCACTATAAGTATTATTTTTATTTATATAGAATGCATAATTTACTCATTTAACAATTATGTTTAGTATGTTTACAGATTTTTGCAATGTACAGTTGTGCTCATAAGTTTTTACATTACCCTGGCAGAATTTATGATTTCTTGGCCATTTTTCCAAGAATATAAATGATAACACAAAAACTTTTCTTTCACTCATGGTTAGTGTTTGGCTGAAGCCATTTATTATCAATCAACTGTGTTTACTCTTTCTAAATTATAATGACAACAGAAACTACCCAAAAGTAACCTGATCAAAAGTTTACATACCCTGGTGATTTTGGCCTGATAACATGCACACAAGTTGACACAAAGGGGTGTGAATGGCTATTAAAGGTAACCATCCTCACCTGTGATCTGTTTGCTTAAATTAGTGTGTGTGTATAAAAGGTCAATGAGTTTCTGGATTCCTGACAGACCCTTGCATCTTTCATCCAGTGCTGCACTGACGTCATGGGGAAAGCAAAATAATTGTCAAAGGATCTGCGGGAAAAGGTAGTTGAACTGTATAAAACAAGAAAGAGATATAAAAAGATATCCAAGGAATTGATAATGCCAATCAGCAGTGTTCAAACTCTAATCAAGAAGTGGAAAATGAGGGGTTCTGTTGAAAACAAACCACGGTCAGGTAGACCAACTAAAATTTCAGCCACAACTGCCAGGAAAATTGTTCAGGATGCAAAGAAAAACCCACAAATAACTTCAAGTAAAGTACAGGACTCTCTGAAAACATGTGGTGTGACTGTTTCAAGATGCACAATAAAGAGGCACTTAAAGAAAGATGGGCTGCATGGTCGAGTCGTCAGAAGAAAGCCATTACTACGCAAATGCCACAAAATATCCCGCTTACAATACGCCAAACAGTACAGAAACAAGACACAAACCTTCTTGCACAAAGTAATTTGGAGTGATGAGACTAAAATTGAGCTTTTTGGCCACATATACATTCCCATAAAAAGCAAACAAGGTAAGTCGTAATAGAACAATGTTTGGGCTCTACAAAGCAGGATGGAAAGATAATATCATCATAAATATCGCAGATGGAATTGTAAAGAGCCCAACATTATAGACATGAATGCAAGCAGTAATGTAAGGGTAAGTGAGAAAAGGGAAGGGGGAGGTGATAAGGGAGAAGAGCATTAAAAGAAAGGAAAAGAAAATAGGAAAAACACCACAATAGTGGCCAGAAGTTGAGGGGGAGGGAGGAAAACAGTCCCTCCAACTCCAAGGAAGGATGACAATAAACAAAAGGACAATGTTTACTGCAAAGTGTATACATTGCATTCATTTTGCAATGGTGGCACCTTAAAAGTGCTGGTTTTAATGTTTATACTTTTTGGGGATGTGGTGCCTTGGGGTATACCTGTCTGCTTTGTTTTATTGTATGTAAATATATTTGCCATATGTAAGCCCTTTAGTGCAAATCCATACATTTCTGTTTCTGTGTTCAAACTTTCACTCAAGTGTCTAAACCCTATTACAAACTTATACACAGGAGGATTATATAGCGGTCGTATTTCAAGGTATATCAATGTTTAGTAACAAGTATCTTATACCTTGTTTTGCTGAAAACTATAGGATTGGGGCTGAAAATCCCTGAAATATAAAAGAGCTTTTACCAATACTTAAAGCTGGATAAACACAGAAAGGGAAAAACTATGATAAATATTAGTTATACAACAGTCTCAGGGTACATGTGGTACTGTAGTGGAGTGACATTTACTCACCATGTTCAAATGTAGACCCAAACTCCTTTTACCACAACTCCCTGGTTTCCTGAACATATTCAGAGAATATACGTTCCTCAGCTTCTCTCCCTCAGCAGCTGAGAAGGGGCACATCTGATGAGAAAGAGGTAGCTGGGCAGGTGATCTATATCCAGTTGAGCATGCCTGTCAGAGCCGGTGTGCAGTTAGCCAGCCAAGAGCCTAATAGCTGGCTGCTTATTTGGGGACTCAGCTATTGCTACCAGAGTACTCTAGCCAGGGCTGAGGCTACAAAGAGTCTCTCTCCCTCTGAACTTCCTAGCTCACTCTCTTTGAACCGCCTGTCTCTATGGTCTGAAAGGTGAAAGCAGTAGGTGCATTGCTTCTGGTTCCAAGTAGCTGTCACTGCTAGTTGCTGTGCTGGACGCTCTGGGATTGGAGTTTGGACCCCCCATATCCATCTCTTTTTCTATATCCCTGACTCCAGTTCCAGTGGAATGGCTCTATGTCATTGGAACTTGGATTTTCCTGATCTTTGCCTGTGTTACCAGAACAACCCTGGACTTCACTGAGAGAGATGTTGTTTATGAAAATAAGTGTAAGTAGTGGTTTGTGTTCTGAACCATTTTAATAAAGTAGATATTCTCAGGTGGACTATGTTGTTTTCTTTTCAATAGTTTTTATTGAATTTTTTCAAAAAGAACAAATACCAATTACAGCATACAGGTACACTGGTTGAAGACAGCAACAATCACAGTAAGCATTGCTTACTTGGCACCACCACTGGTCAACACCAACCCAGTATCTGGAACGGGATGCCCCCCAGACTAGCCCCTGGCCGAAAACTCCTGCAGGGTCCGACAGGAAGGCCGCACCAGACCACCCCTATCGGGACCAACACTGTGGCCCAGCGCAACCGCCCGCCATCTCCCACCGGGGCCGGGCACCGACCCCCGGGGCCTCCCCCCCTGCTTCCCCAAAGGGCGCCAGATATGGTGGGCACATACTCCTCTAATAACTCTTCAACCCTTGCATAACTGGGTAGTAAAAGTATTGGTAAACAAGACTATCAACAGGACAGTCAATAACATTAGCCTCTGATGCATTAACTCGTCAACATTCACAATTACATAGATATAAACACATTGAAATGCCCCAGGGCAGGACTGTCCCTACCCTGGGTATTTCAGTGACCAACTATTCCAGGTTTGTTCAAACTGCAGACTGCGGCCGTTCATATTAGCGAAAAATTTCTCATAAGAGCATTGCGAGCGGACCCTATTGACCACCTCCATTGTTGAGAGGGCAGTGTCAGACCTCCAAGCTGCCGTGATTGTCAGTCTGGCTGCTGTTAGAACATGGGCAACTAAGGTACGGTGGAGAAGGGGGATCTATTGGATCCCTAGGTTCAGAAGGGCCAAATCTGGGGACATCGGAATTGACTCCACAGTCAGTGACCGAAGCAGGGCGAACACAGCCGCCCAATAGCACTTGAGTTTTTTACAATGCCACAGAAGGTGATACAGAGTCCCTAACTCCCCACAACCCCTCCAACAAGAAGGGGCAACCTCTTTAAACATCTTTCTGAGTCTCACCGGGGTCAAGTAGCTGCGGTGGAGGATCTTTAGAGCCACCTCCCAGTGATTGGTGCAATGAGAGTAGGAATAACCGGAGCGGACAGCTAACTGCCAGTCCCGCTCCGAAAACTCCACTCCCATGTTGGCTTCCCATGCTGCCATGGAGGCTGATTTACTGCATCTAGATTGGTGTTGCAGGGTTTGATAGAACCACGAGAGGCCTTTCGGCTTGTGATAACTGGTGAGCATATAGTCCCACACTTCTGATGGCACCTCAATCGTTGGGTCAGGATGTTTAATATGATAGTGATGCAATTGGGCCCAAAAAAAGGAAGGCTTATCAGTACAGGTAGAACGCAGTTCCCCATATGTGGCAGATCTGGATATCGCCCCAGGTGGAATTTTCAAAGATGGAATGAGAAATTCATAAGCTGCTAGTTTTAAGGTCATCTTAGTCCTAGGGATCCTCTGCAATGTTTGCACCTCCCCCCAGGCGCCCAACGTGGCCCTAAGAGAGGCCAAATCCGGGGTATACACCTCACGTTTTGTCAAGGAAGCCAGTAGCAGGGCTGGGAGTTCCTTATTCGCCACTACTGCCTTTTCTAGGAGGACCCATAGTTTGTCTGGTTCAGGGTTAAACCAAGCTTTTGCCTGATCCAACAGAGCCGCTGAGTGGTACTTCTTAAGGCACGGGAATCCTGTCCCCCCTGTGGCCCTAGACTTTATCAACATAGAGTACGGGATTTTTGGTACCTTGCCCCCCCCATAGGAACTTCCTGAACATCTTGTCCATGTTGTGAAAAAAGGATGCTGGTATCACCACCGGTAGTGTCCTAAAGTAATATAATATCTTCGGTAGCACCAACATCTTGAGCGCAGCTATACGCCCCAGCCACGATAGTTCATAAGACGCCATATGCGTTAGGTCCTCCGTGACGGTAGATAGTAATTTAGAGAAATTGACATGGTATGTTTGGGATGTCGGAGCCACCAAAGATATACCTAAGTATGGGACTGATTTAGATGACCATTGAAAGGGATACTGAGCTTTAAGCATCCTCAGCTCCCTGGCAGATAGAAAGGTCGGCAGGCACATGGATTTAGTCAAATTCAGTTTATAATAAGAATCACATCGTCCGCGAAGAGCCCAATTTTATGGTCCCTGCCCCCCACTTTGATTCCAGAAATTCCCGGGTCACTTCTAATGGCCTCTGCCAGAGGTTCCATCACTAGGGAGAAAATAAGTGGGGACAACGGGCACCCTTGGCGCGTACCGTTAGTGATTGCAAATTTGTCGGACAGCGCACTTGACGTAAATACCCTGGCTGAAGGTGTTGTATAAAGTGCCGAAATCGCAGAAAACATGGGTCCTTGAATCCCAAATTTAGTCAGCGTCGCCCTAAGATACCCCCAGTGCACCCTGTCAAACGCTTTTTCAGCATCTAACGTCAGGAACACCGAGGGCACCTTTCTATTTTCCGCAATCTGCAACAGGTCTAGCATTCTTCTAGTGCCGTCCGGTGCCTGCCGACCCTTCACAAATCCCACCTGATCCGCTTTAATTAAGCTGGGGGTTACCTCTGCCAGTCGTACTGCTAGTATGTTCGCATATAGCTTGAGATCAGAATTGAGGAGGGATATGGGGCGAAAGTTTTGGGGCGCGTCGGGTGGTTTACCAGGCTTGGGAAGTGCAACAATGACTGCCTGCAGCATTTCCTCCGGGAATGAGGAGCGCTGCGCAGCCGCGTTAAACATTTTACATAGGTACGGGGTTAGGGTATGCTGAAACGCTTTATAGTACTCGGCCGAGAAGCCGTCCGCTCCAGGGGATTTATTTGGGGGCAGTGATAATATAGCCGTCCGCACCTCCTCCTCTGTAATCGGGGAGTTTAAGGTTTGCAACATCTGTTCTGACACAGAAGGGAGTTGCAACGAGTCTAGGAATGAAGCTATAAGGGAGTCCGAGGGCTGCGGGGTACTCCCGTCATCTTTAAGATTATATAATGAGTTATAATAGTTGGAGAAGGCATCAGCAATCGCAGTGGGATGGTGCACTAAATTGTTCGTTTTGGGATCCTTGATAGAGGATAATTTAGCTTTTTGTTGCCTCTTCCTCAAGTAGTTGGCCAGCATCTTACCCGATTTATTGCCCTGGGTGTAGTAGTGCGCTTTAGTGAGGAACAGGAGACGCTGATGGTCCTCTAAAAGCTTGCAGCGGACAAGTAGTCTACAGGCGGTTAGCTCTTCTAGTCTAGGAGGGGTGGGGTCCGCTTTATGAGCGGCCTCCAGAGAGCAGAGCCTCTCCAGAAGTGACTTCATGGCCTGGGCCTTTTCTTTCTTGACCCTAGACGCTTGTTGGATTAATAGCCCCCTAGCAAATGCCTTGTGGGCACACCAAAGAGTGAAAATATCCATCCCTGGGGTATCATTATGCTCAAAATACTCCCGGATCCGACCATCCAGCCACTCCCGGTGGCCCACGTCCCGGAGCAAAGAAGCGTTATTCCGCCACAGATGGACTGGGGTACTCATATGGGGCTCCGAAACCACCACCGAGACCGGAGCATGGTCAGACCAGGACATTGTGTGAATCGTGGATTTTTCAACCACCCTCAGAAATTGCAAGTCAGCCACAAATAGATCCAACCTCGAATAGGATCCATGGGGGGCTGAGTAATAAGTGAAGTCTTTATCCGTAGGGTTAAGACATCGCCACACATCATACAGGTCAGATGAATGTCAGAATTTTTGAAGGGTAGCCCTTGCCTTTCCCTGGGCTCTGCATCCCCAATGCAATTAAAATCCCCACAATACACCGTGAGACCCCTCTTCACACGGTCCACCTTTTTCACAAGATTAACAATTAAAGATTAACAATTGTATAAGTAATGTTATTAATATCACATATCAATATTAGAAAGCGGCCTGCTTCATCAGTAACCTTGTCATGCAATTGAAAGGCCACAGAGCTTTTAATCGCGATGAGCACTCCCTTCTTCTTGGTATCACCAGAAGAAGTGAAGACATGAGGGTATAATTTGTCAGAACACTTAGGTGGCTTGGACCGTGCGAAGTGGGTCTCTTGCACACATACGACATCTCCCCTAAGCGCACGAGCCTCCCGCCAGAGAGATCTGCACTTGAAGGGGCTGTTAAGACCGTGAGCATTAATGGTGACTATATTAATAACCATTTATGGGTAGTAAAAAAAAAGATGGGCAAACATGGCAGTCCATAAATTTAAAAATAGCAAAAGAAAAACATCCTGCATTGGTGAGAGAGCAAAAATACCTCCCAGTAGGGAGCGGAGGGAACAAGTAGAATCGGAGGAGACAGTACCTGCAGTTCCCACAAACGGACACTTGCTGGTGCCTTGGACACGGTCCGGAGTCACTGTCCTTGGTCACTTGAGTAGTAGTATCCAGTTCATTGTAGAAATCACTGAGGCTAAAAAATTGTAAAACACAACAAAAGAGAACAAAAAAGGGATACAGAACATTTAAGGAAGGGTACGGGGTAAACCCCGTCATGCGATAATATCGCAGGCTCAGGTGAAGGGGGTTCTGCTCCTATCACCCGGTCACTCCTGGACTCCGACTCATCCAGGTAGTAAATCCACAAAAGGGAAAATAGGAAAAAAAAACATAAGAAGAGGCAGCATCAAAAGGGGATCTATAATGGGTAGAGGATCCATTGTGGGCCCCTAAGACGGGTAGCCCTGAAGCCCAGAGGAATGCCAGAAACTCATTTGTTGACCCGTCGCCATTCCGGTTCCAGCCGAGAGGGTTCCGCCCTGGGAGAAGATTCCTGCGGGTCTGGTAGGAGACCCCATTTCTTGGTCAATTCAAAGCCGTCCTCCACCGATCTGATGACATGCGTGCGACCCTCTTTGACGATGAGGAGTTTGGCAGGAAAACCCCAGGAATACTTCACTTGGTTGTTTCGAAGTAGCTTGGTCAGAGGTATCAGCTTTTTCCTTGCCGCCATGGTGAATTGTGATAGGTCAGCATACACTGAAAGTCCATGATACGGTTCCGGTAGTGGGGAGGTCATCCTTAATGTGGTAAAAATGGATGCGTGCGATAACATCCCTAGGGATTTTGTCAGGTAGATGTTGCGGCTTTGGTAGGCGATGCGCACGATCCACCACTGCTTCCACAACTGGTGTGTCTGGCATAAGTGCCAACAACATAGCCTGCACATATGCCCTTAGTTCAGAGGGGGAGACAGACTCTGGGACCCCCCGCAGTTTCACATTATTACGGCGGGCCCTGTCCTCCAGGTCCGCCATTTTGCTCTTCAGGGTCTCCAAGTCGTCCCCCCTCGCATTATGGTCATCCACCAACTCGTTGTGGGCGATAGAGAACTCCTCCATTTTATTTTATATATGGTCCACTCTGCCTCTCAAGTCCACCACCTCCATTTTGATGCCGTTTACACAGGCCACAATCTCCCTGTGAAAGGCGCCGTTAATGGACATCAGCATGTCTTTCATGGTAACATCCGTGAGCGGTTGCCCCGTTGTGGGAAAGTCCTTAATGTTGGCATAGAATTCTAAGGTACTGTGCTGTTGTCCCCAGCAGAGAGAGCCAGGGCCCGTGCTATTGTCCCCAGCGCAGCGGTGCGTCTCGGACCGTTTGGGTGCCGTTTTTTGTGGGCTGCAGGACGGGGAGCCTCCCTGGGAGGATCTGCTGCTAGCGGAGGGTGACAACAGGCTCGGATCTCCCCCGATCCCGGGAGGCGATCCGCCCGAGGCTCCGGCGCTTCCAGCCCTAGTGTAGGCCTCGGCGCCATTTTGGGGCCTCGGAGTGCTCGTGGATGAAAAAAAGTCCATTAACTTACGGGGTCCTCCGCGGTCTTTTCGTTTCCGCATTGTTGCCAGTTGTGTCCCTAAGGGTTGTGAGGGTCACTGGAGTCGGAGTCGCTCACCCACGTCGCTGGAATCGCTGCGGAGAGACCGGGAGCTTCAGAGCTCTGCACTCACGCGCCCATCTCCGTCGGCTGCCGGCCACGCCCCCCGGACTATGTTGTTTTAAAACAACAACATGCAGTCACATTTTACCCTACTGAAGAGACCATGTCTGTGCAGCATTCAAAATCTGTTTTGTATTATTTTAAGTACTAATGTAAGGGGTAATCTTAAAAGACGTGTAAAGCAAAAAAGCAGTCTGCAGGGTTAGAAAATGTAATCTTATTCTTGGTGACATAAGCAATAATAAGCCATTTTTCATTTTTTTTTTTTTTTTGCTACAGAAAATCATAGAAAATGCAACAAATAGGGAATGTGTATTTTGGTTGTAAGAAAGATATACCAATGATTTGATCAGACGCAAAAAAACAAGCTGTTTTTCTTATGTACTGCCAGCTTTGGACTTTTGGGTGAAGGACGATAAATGACGTATTTAGTATACGGTATGTTTTTAGTTAGGACATTCTGATTCCTTGTAAGTTCCCACATCTAACTCTATGGTTAACCTTCTAATTATATGTTTCTGATTTATTCATTAAATCAGTATCTTTAAAGATTAGCTAAATGGGAATAGCCATAAGGTTCAGTTTATAGCTTATAAGGGACAAACAGCACGGAGTACCATGGTTCATTAATGGTACTTCTCTTACCAGCTGGCCAAGAGATTGTGACAATGAATCATGCGTATTAAATTTTTTTTTCCCCTTTAGTTCTAATGTTAAGAAACATTTAGGAACAGCTGGATCTCCTTTCCTTAAATTACAAGCATTTAGGATCTTGGTTTTCTTAAATGTTTTAATAATGAAATTTGCAGGAGGTTTCCTATGTGAAAATAAAATGACAATTTCTTCTTTTGTGAAAAAGAAAAAGTGCATTAGAGTTCCTGCATTGTCAGAACTCGGCTTGCTCTGATGTTCTTTCATCCAGGACCTCTAGCAACAGTGGACAATTAAAAAGATGTATATAAAAAAAATTAACAAAAACATACAAGCTCACTATTTTTCCTCTATTTTTTTATATTTGCCTACATAAATAGATATAAACATTATTTTTCAAAAGCACTTAGGGAAAAATGAAAATTTACTATCCAATACTTACTGTAATTATCCTTTCCTGATGGACTCCATGTCAGCATACATTTGGATAGCCCCACCCTCGCTCCTACCCCATAGGACCCCCACTCCCATAAGTTTTCAGGCCGAGAAAGAGGCCGTCTTCTGTAACTAGCCTACTAATGGCTCTGGGAGGGAACTCCTGCTGCAATAGAGTCCATTAGGAAAGAAAAATTATGGTAAGCATTTGATAGTAAATTTTCAGTTTTCCTGACAGACTTCCATGACAGCATGCATTTGGGAACTAACTAGCCCAAAAAACAAAGATGGAATGTTGGAAAAGTAGGGTTTCAATCATAGCCAACAAACCTTATGGATAGATATTAATAGCATAAGGAAGTTAGCTATTAGTGATTGACCGATTTGGTTTTTCCGTTACCTATACCGATATTTTGCCAATCGCATATCGGTATCGGCCGATATTGGCCGATATTATCACACATGTAAAATTTTCCCAAAAAAACACAAATTTCGACACAAATCTCTTAACAAACATGTTAATCTTTATTTATTAACATTTTTAACATTAAGTGCCCGTTCTTCACACCTTAACTGCATAAATACTAATAGGAAAACTTCAATTGCAAGGAGTTGGACATTAGCATTTCACATCATCTGATTGTGCATTAATGTATAATAAAGTGCTGCAGTAGTGGACTCACTCATTGCAATATAAAAAATGTAATTCACTACTGCGGTGCAGTCAGCGCAAAACTGCTAGGAAAAAAAGGCAACAACAACAGCTACACAAAAAAATACACATACACACTGCACAACTACTATAAAAAGAGCAAGGCAACAGCTACACATGTCACAGTGGATTGGACTGGACTAGACTCTGAGTCAGTGGAGGGCTACCTCTGTGTGCCGTATGGCACTCACTGCAACTACTGCAGTGCAGTCAGTGCAATACTGCTAGAAGAAAAGCAAGGCAAGTAGGCAACAGCTACACATGTCACAGTGGATTGGACTGGAGTCAGTGGTGGACTATCTGCACTGCAGTATGGCACTCACTGCAACTACTGCAGTCAGTGCAACACTGCTAGAAGAAAAGCAAGGCAACAGCTACCCATGTCACAACGGATTGGACTGGAGTCAGTGGAGGACTCACTACAGTATGGCACTCACTGCAACTACTGCAATCAGTGCAATACTGCTAGAAGAAAAGCAAGGCAACAGCTACACAGTGGATTAGCCTGTGTACTACCACTGCAGTAGGGCACTCACTTACTGGAATCATTTTAAATCACTACTGCACTACTGCAGTAGTGATTTAAAATTATTGCAGCAGTGAGTGGTGTTTTACTGCAGCAGTAGTCCACTGGCACTGACTCCAATCCACTGTCCATGTCTATTTTGTTTTATATCACTTATGCACTGACTGCAGCGCAGCACAGTCAGTGCAAAACTGTTAGAAAAAAAATAGATAGACACACGCTAGACAGTGGATTGGACAGACTCAGTGGACTGGTGGTCAGACACTGCTATAGACTAGCTACACTTTCAAATCAATACTTCCAGTTAAGTAGAATAATATTATAGTGCAGAAAGCATAACATTTTAGCATGTTCATCAGTTAAACAGCTTCTTTTCTTTTCATAAATTGCTGCCACTTCACTAAAAACATGCTCACTTGGTACTGAGGAAGGAGGAGCAGAAAGGTATCTCCTAGCATGAGAAGCAAGTCTTTTGTAGCGTGCCTCATTTTCTTCCCACCACTGAAGAGGATCACTTCTTCTGTCAACTACTGGTTCCTTCAAATAGAGATGAAGTTCATCATCCAGGCTCATTATTGCCGATTCTAATGAATCCTCTGCATGAGACCCCAATAAAATGCTGAACATTGCATCTATTTGACCACAATTAATTTTCTCTTCTGTCCGTTGTCTTTTGGGACATTTTTCTCCTGCATCCTGCTCTTCCAGATCAGAAACCTTCTCTTCTTGTCCTTGACTTTTCTTTTCGTCAGGAGGAACCTCCTGCACCTGCTGTTGAATATCTTCTATCAGCCATTGCTTTGCCTTGGCCAATACATCATCAGAAGAGAAAGGATGGTTCTTGTATCGAGGATCCAAAAGACATGCAAGCACAACAGTTTTATTCTCCTCATGCTTCTCAAACCTTTTGGCGAGGCTGTCCCTCATAGCCTGCCTACATGCTTTGATGCCATGTGTGTTGGGTCCTTCATTCTGTTGAAGAAGCATCTTCAGGACTCTCACACATGGGATCACAGAGGAAACAGATGAGTCGTAATGACTCACCTCCAGTGTCACTTCCTCAATGGGTACGAGCATCTCTATAATATTGGCTACTATGTCCCACTGATCTGCAGTAGGGCAAGAATGTCCTCCAAGTCCATTTTCACCAGAAAATATAGTGATAGCTCGCTTCTGCTCCAGCAACCTTTGTAACATGTGTAGCGTTGAGTTCCATCGTGTTGGAACAGCCTGTATCAGGTT